>NC_056737.1:1942079465-1942436965 GCF_019279795.1 Protopterus annectens | reverse complement strand
ACCTGATTACACTAGAGGAATATTTATTTATGCATGTCCCAAACCTGAGCCTAGGCAAACTATTTGGCATCCTCAAAATTCACAAGGATGCCCTAGACTCACTGTTCTGACACGTAGTGTCCAATAAAAAAATGAAGACAGAGAAGACTGCAGAATATGTCAACTTCATTCTAAACCCAATTGTACACTCTATCCAGTTTTACTTGCAGGATTCTTGGGCTTTTCTGAATGAGTTATTTCTCCTTAGACTGACTGATGCTAATTGTATGCTCATCACCTTGGATATTGAAGCTCTTTATAGCAATATACTCCACTTGGAGGGTCTGACTTCAATTCGTCTTTTTCTCTCTTAAGTATACATCACACTCATAAATGAAAATAGATACTTTATATCAACTCATTTCTATTGTACTTTCCAACCACTTTTTTTCATTTTAACAGTAACATTTATCAATAGTAAAAGGAGTTGATATGGGGTATAAAATGGCCCCAACTTATGCTAACTTAGTGTTAAGTGCATGGGAGCTGGAGACTCTGACTCACCTACCATGATTTCAAAAAACTGTATTATATTGTCGTTATATTGACAATATTTTTTTCATTTGGCATGGCTCTAAGCAGGAATTTAGAACTTTTGTTCAGTCGTTGTTTAACAGTATTGTTTTTTTTTTAATTTTGTCATATTAGGATATGGTTCAGTTGTGCATTTCTTTGATATTGAAATTACACTGAACTGCACTACTAAATTGCTGAGCTCTATGGTTTACCATAAGGAAGCGTATAAAAATAATTTCCTTGAATACACCAGCCAGCACCCTGCTTTTATGAAAAACAACATTGTGCGAGGTCAGTTTATTAGGCCATCTCGCATTATTATCAGCGATAACCTGTTCCTGCAAGAACATTTTAAGACAGATGTTTATGCATAGAAACTACCTGAAGAATTTATTAGGCAGCATTTTTACAGAGGTCTGTTCAGCATGTTATGACAAATTCAAACCAGTTATTTGATTCAGGATTCAGGCTGCAAATACTGACAATTCTCAAACTGAAAGAACACTCAGCTTCCCATTACCCATTAGCATGGAAATGCAATATATACAAAATATTATTTGTAAGCACTGGGATTTTATTACTAGCAATAAAGATATTTTTGCTGTCTTAGCTACTAAACAAAAACTCTTAGATACAAATTTGAAAGAAATGATCCTCCTTTTGTGTCCCAAAGCCTAAATATTGCAGACAAGGCTCAAGGCGTGTTACTTGTGGGGATTGTGTAACTTGTTCATAGGTTCATAGGTTCATAAGTTCATACTAGGCTATCTGCCCTAGGGCATTCATAAGCCTAGCCAGAGTGTGTTTGGCTTTCGCCACCCATTTTAAATGAATTTTACTATGCCCTTTTTCGAGGTTAGTATACTGTGCCTCTGTCTAACAGTGACACAGAAGTGATACCCGGGGTAAACCTACGATCTCCCATCCACTCATCAAGATTCCGCTTGAACACAGTCAATGGGGGACTCTGCCTAACCTGGACTGGGATTTTATTCCAGAGTGAAGGGAGCCTCTGGGTTATGAATCTGTCCCTCCAGCATGTCCTATTTATTTCAGTGCTGAGGTTCAAGTCTCTTGAGCACGTAGCTTGATGGGATTTGGATAATCTGAGGTGCAGCATGTCCATTAATTCAGGGTTGGACATGGCTTTATACATCAGGCACAGATCGCCTCTGAGCAGGCAGTATGCCACTGAGTAGAGCTGGAGTTTCTTTAACCGGGCAGCATATGGCATCTGTTTGAGCCCTTTGATCCTCTTGGTGAGGTACTTTTGGGGTCTTTCCAGTTGCTGCAGGTGTCTGGTAAGGTACATCCCAAAAGGGGCATTGTACTCAATTATGGGCCTAATGAGGGATGAGTAAAGACGCACGATGACCTCCCCTGATCTAGATGTGAATCCCTTCATGATTACGTGGGCTATATAAAATGTTTTTCTAACCACTTTGGCCACGTGGTTTTCAAATGAGAGATTGCTATCAACTTGGGTCCCCAGGTCCCTAATTACTTCTTCCATACTTAATGGATTACCACCTATGTGGTAATTTGTGGGCACTTTGTTTTTGCGAAAGGGGATGACTATACACTTTTTGGCATTTAGCTTGAGGCCATGGCTCTGGCACCAGTTGTCTGTTTCTATGAGGCCCTTTTGTAGGATGCTTGTGTCGGCTGGAGAGTCGATTATGGAGCCTAGTTTGCAGTCATCTGCGAACTTGGTCAGCCACAGTCCTTCTGTGTTGGCCTGTACCTCCGAGAAATATATACCGAACAAGAGAGGTCCCAGGACTGAGCCTTGTGGGACGCCACTTGTAACTGGTTTGGAGTCTGACATGGCTCCAGCAATTCTAACAATGTGGGTTCTGTCCTTGAGACAGTTTGCAACTCATCTAGTGACATAGGGGTTTATATTTAAGCTGGTGAGCTTATCTATAATGCCCAAGTGGGGTATTGTATCGAAGGCTTTTGCGAGAACCAGGTAGGCTGTGTGGACCACCTTCCCCTCGTCATTGGCCTTGGTGACTGTTTCAAAGAAATCGACGGGGTTTAAGAGGCAAGATCTGCCCTTAACAAAGCTGAACTGGGTAGGATCCAGAGTCTGTAGGTCCCCAATATCTTTATTTATGAGGTCCATGATGATCCTTTCCATAGCTTTGCAGACCAAGCTAGTTAGGCTTATGGGGTGATAGTTTCCAGGATTCGTTGAGACACCACCTTTGTGGAGAGGGACCACTGTTGCTGTACGCCACTCTTTGGGTACATATCCTGTAGTAAGGCTGAGATTGAACAGTAGTTTTATGTTTGGGTTTAGCTCTTCTTGGAGTTCATGTAGGACGCAACCCAGGACACCGTCTGGTCCCATTGATGCTGTGTTTTTTGCTTTGGAGAGGGTGGCTCTTACCTGAGCATCTGAGATGTCAGGGGGGCAGCACTCTGCTGGGATAGATATTTGCCCTTTAGGTGGGGAAGGAGGGAGAAGTTTGCGCTGAACCTGTCAGCTAGGATGTTGGCAATGTCTGTGGGTATGGTGTATTTTTTGTCATTTTGGACAAATTCTGAGCATATCTGGGAATTCCCACCCAGGTTCCTAACATAACTAAAGAAAGCCTTGTGATTATCCTTAGTGTCCTGTGCAATTTTTCTCTCGAAGCTGGCCTTAGACGATTTTATGAGTGCCTGTAGTTTTTTGCTAATACTGATCAGAGATGCCTTCCCTTTTTGGGATTTTGCTCTATCATGTAGTAGCTTCCTCCTTCTATTGTATAGTTTGTTTATGGCTGGGGTCCACCAGACAGGACGCCTGCCTTTGGAGGATTGGGTCTTGGTTTTATTTGGGATTGCATGATCCATGCATTCCTGAAGTTGTTCATAGAATGCGTTTATAAAGGATTCTGCGGTCTGGGCCGTATTTTCCACAGGCCCGGGGGCTTTGAAGGATTCCACCTCAGTTTTGAGGAGTGTGAAATTTGCTTTAGAGAAGTTTTTCACTCTGGTTTTCTGGGCAGGGAGTGGGGTCGGGATGTGAATATCCAGTGAGATTAGTTTATGGTCTGATCTTACCAGTGAGGGATACACTTCTGGTCTGGAGCATAGAGCCCCCATGGTGGTGATGATCAGGTCCAGTATGTTTTCCCCTCTTGTGGGAGTGGTAACAAGTTGTTCCATAGCATTTGAGTTTATAAATTCTAGGAACCTTTGGGCTAGGGTGTTGCAGCTAGAGTAATGCTCCCAGTCTATGTTTTGGTAGTTGAAGTCGCCCAATATAATGGTGTTTGGAGAGACCTTCATATTTTCCAGTGTTCTCAGGAAGGCCGAGTGGGGTTCTTGGGTTTGGGAGGGTGGTCTGTAGCAGGCTATAAACTGGAAGGCAGTTTTACCCACTGTTAGTTTTACATGGATAGTCTATGATGCTTCGTGCTGTGCCACCAACCTGGAGGTGTGGGTATCTTTGACGAATATTGATACTCCCCCTCCTTTTGTGGTTTGGTCCAAGTTTTGGGGCCGAAAAGCATGGTATGAGGTATAACCTGAAGTTCTGGGGTGCTCTCGGGAGCCTTGATCCAGGTTTCTGTTACTGCACAGATATCGATGTTCTCCATGCTAAGGAGAGTTTCGAGTGCGTGCATCTTGAGGTTTAGACTTCTGGCATTGAGTAGCATTACTCTTAGTTTCTTATCCCTTGTGATACCTATGGAGGTGAGTTTGTCTTTTGAGCCTTGCCTAAAAAAGGCACTATGGGGGTGGCAAGAGCCTTTGCCAATATCCGAAAGCCCAGGGGTGACAGGTGCAAGCCGTCCCTAGCGAAGCATCATGGCTTGTCGAGCATGTCATCCCAGGCTGACAGGCATTGGATCCCCTTTGAATGACACCAATACTTAAGCCAATTGTTGAAACTGATCATCTTGTCTTCATATTGTGGCATCATTCTTGGTGAGGGTAAGATGCTACTCAAGGACAGGGTCATACCGGCTTGGGCTACATGCTCAGAGAGCTCCTCTATGTCTCTTTCCATGTAGTCCAGGGAGGTACGTCTCAGGTCATTCACACCAGCATGGACAATGACTGAGTCATATTTGTACTTGCCTTGGAGTGACCTGAGTGCTTGTGTTATGTGGCGGATCCTAGCGCCCGACAGGCAGCTCACCATGACCATCTCCTTGTTCAGCCTGGTGAGCGGGACGTCAGTGTGCCTGACGATAGAGTCACCTATTACAAGTGTATCAGGTGTGTTGTTTAGCCTTAAGGTCTGTGACTGTTCGGCACACTGGCTTTGTGAGCTATATGTTGCATGTGTTTTGTTTTGGGGTAGCGGTTGCTTGGGTGTCTGCTTTGGAGGTCTCTGCTGCTTAGGCAGATTTTTATTTAGAGCCTCCAAGTATGTTTTTGTGTGTTTATGTGTTTGGTTTGCTGTCGTGGTAGGTCTATGGGAGACTGGAATTGTAGTGAGTGTGGTTTCCTTCTCCTCCTGACTGGTTATGCCAGTACTGAGCTGAGAGAGCTTAGCCTCCAGTTTGGCTATATGGTTGCATCTCTCACATGTGTTGGAATTTGTTGGGAGGAGGAGAGGGTTGTCTGTGTACATTTGGCAGTTGTAACATTGCCTCAAGATTCCCAGATTCACCAGCTGGACCGGAGAGGAGATTGACAACTGACATTTGGACATGCTAGAAAAGTATTGGGAATTCCTTTATAATTGAAAAAAAGGGCCAATGGGGAACAAGGTACTCAAAGGGAGTTTGTCAGGGTGTAGTGCTTTTAATTTTTTAGTGCTGACTTATATAATTGCTTTAGTGAGCAAGTGCCAGGCTTTAGAGGAGGAATTGGGTGTTTATTATGAGAACTAGATCAGTTCTAAGAGAAAAAGTGAAGAGCAGACTTTGTGGAGCCGAGAATGATTTAAACCCAATTAAGCGGAGCTGCCCGATGCTGCACTACGTGCAAAATCGTGCAAAGCCGCGCCAAAGCGGGTTTTATACAGGGGGACTTGAAAGAGCTAGAAATTGTCCCAAAACGGCCAATAGACTACCAGATTCTTGTGCTGGGAACACTCCTCCAGGGATAGATAGGCTGCTCTAAGCTCCCCACTGCCACTGTGAACAAAGAAGCCTCCCTTTATCCAAGAAAGGAAATGGGCAACACAGGAACTTTCCAAAAGTCCAGAATACAGTAATGCCTGTATTTGGACTACTCTAGGTCAGGAAAGACAGGAAACAAGGATACTTTTTTTGTTCTTTTTCTTTTTTGCAACAAACAGCAGGAAAATGCAATAAATATGTAACACAGGCTAGCGCACTTGAGTGTGTAGCCTCAACAGGTAAATGCAACAAACAGGACACACTTTAAAAGTGCAGGTGTAAAAACAACTTTAAATAGTTTTAAACAGTTCAAGAAGCAGAAATACTTGCAGTTTAGCTAGATCGGGCAGTCGCCCAGGTAGTAACAGGAAAAAAAACACTTTTATTAGGTTAGCAGTCACTCTTTCAGCCTCTCTGCTGCTAGCACCACTCTGCAGGACCACGTGGAGCTTGGCTGAGTAGTAACAAGTGCAAAAACCGCGCCAAAGCGGGTTTTATACAGGGGGACTTGAAAGAGCTAGAAATTGGCCCAAAACGGCCAATAGACTACCAGATTCTTGTGCTGGGAACACTCCTCCAGGGATAAATAGGCTGCTCTAAGCTCCCCACTGCCACTGGTGAACAAAGAAGCCTCCCTTTATCCAAGAAAGGAAATGGGCAACACAGGAACTTTCCAAAAGTCCAGAATACAGCAAAGCCTGTATTTGGACTACTCTAGGTCAGGAAATATGGGAAACAATGATAATTTTTTTGTTTTTTTTTCTTTTTTGCAACAAACAGCAGGAAAATGCAATAAATATGTAACACAGGCTAGCGCACTTGAGTGTGTAGCCTCAACAGGTAAATGCAACAAACAGGACAAACTTTAAAAGTGCAGGTGCAAAAACAACTTTAAACAGTTTAAAACAGTTCAAGAAGCAGAAATACTTGTAAATACTTGTAAATACATTAAAACAGGCAACTATTACTTGAATAAACATTGTAACTTCAAAGTAGCGTTTAACAGATGCTTTGCCAGAGTTCTAACATTATGTATGCAGGAATGTGCAATACCTGCAACTCCTTTTACTTAGGAAAAACTAGCAGGAAATTGTCTGAGCACAATGCAGACATCAGGTACCAGGATTATAGTAATGTGTTAGGCAAACACAGTGCTTCTTGTTTGGGCTTCAAATGTTTTAATTTGTTTGTGCTTGAACAAATTGATATGTTTGTGGGAGATTATGACTCTTGGCTTTAAGTACTTGATATAAAGTGGCAGCCCCATGTGGAAGCTGCACGTGGCATCAATGAGAATTTGAACATTAAGTTCGCATTACGCTTCTATAATTAATCCCACCCCCTTATCCTGCTTTATACTTTTTTATTGGTTACTGTATCGTTTCTTTTTGAAATTTCAAAAGGTCATGTCTTTTTATTATTTAAGTTTAGATTTCTCATGAAATCCAGATACTAGTAAAGGACGAAAGCACTAACTACCAGTTTGTGTCTGTTTATTTCCTCTTAGTCTAAGAGGTTTTTATTGGTATGTTTTAATTTTCTTTGTTTCTTTTTTTTTATAGTATATATATATATATATATATATATATATATATATACATTCACACATATATACACACACACACACACACACACACACACACACACACACACACACACACAGATTTTATAAATGTGTGTGTATATATATATATATATATATATATATATATATATATATATATATATATATATATATATATATATATATATATATATATATATATAGAATATTATACACACACATACACAGATTACATGAAACTAAAACCCAAGGCGCAAGCAAACCAAGACACAAATAGTAGGAAATCCCAAAAGCATAGAAGGACAACACTTGAACCATGATATAAAAACCACAATCCTTTATTCCACACGTAAATGCTTTCACGGTTCAACAGACCGCTTCATCAGACAAAGAAAATCACATACAACCTGGATTTTATATAGTAAACATCAATTAAAGTTTTAAAATTCCCTCCAAAATATTTAAAGGTAATAGTGTTACTAAAACCAACAATCATTGGGCTATTTCTTGAGCCGTTTCAATTTTAAAATTGGTTTAGTAGAAATAAATTCATTTAAACCATACTGCTTATGAGCAGCTAATCTACAAATCCATTGTAATTCAATATTTTCAGTAAAACTAGCAAATTCCCCAAGTCTCCCTTGTTCATAAACAACATACAATGCTTGAAACAAAAAAGTGTGGTTTGGTCCATTTTCAATTGTGTGCTTAGCCAAAGCACTACAAGTTAAACATTTTTGTGTGCAGTATAAGTGATCTTGTATTCGTACTTTCAAAGACCTATTGGTCTTCCCCACATAAAAATGAAAGCATACTGTGCAATGAGCTACATAGATCAAATTTGTAGTTTTACAATCTGCTTTACATCTCAGTTCCCATAATCTACTTGTAGCTGGATGTTTAAAAAACCGTGACTCATCAATGTATTCACAGTAGTTACATGATCCACATTTACGTGCTCTATTCACAATTAACAAATCAGTCCTTAGAATTTTAGGATAACATAACATTTGTTTTAAATTCTTCTTATTTCTATATACAAACTTGGGGCAAGGACCTACAACATCCGAAGTTTTGGAATCAACCATGGCATGGGCCAATTATTATATACTATTTTTCTAACAAAATTAATATCCTGTATATATGAAAGAACCAATGGCAATCCATCAGTACATGATAGTTCCACCTCTTCAGAATAATAAGGTTTGCCTTTTATTTCATTCAGCATATATCTTTTTAAAGGCTTTATTAACCTCACAAGATGAATATCCCCTCTGTTTAAAGGTATTCTGGAGATATTCCATTTCATTTGTAAAATCTACCTCTTCACATGACAACCTCATACCTTGACCAACTTAAAACATTGGTGAACACATGATTTGGATGCATACTTGTACGATGAAGAAAATAAGGTGTATAACATGATTTCCTATGCATTCTAGTAGAATAATTATTTCATTTAATGTAACAGTAACATCTAAAAAATGTATGCTACTTGGAGATACAGTTAAAGTAAAGCTTAAAAAATCACTATTTGTATTCAGTTCTTCAAAAAAGTGGTGTATTTCCTGTGGAATTCCTCCCCAACCAATGAAGAGGTCATCCACAAAGTGACGATATAAGATCACCTTATTATTCTGTTTACTCATGATATTTCCATACTCCCATTCCATCATAACGATGTTAGCGTATGAACTGGCACAGCTGGTGTTCATAGCAACACCAGCTGTTTGCCAATAATATTTATCAACAAACAAAAATACGTTATGTTCTAGTACTAACTCTAAGAGCATACAAAGAAAATCAGGTGAGAATTGGGAGCTTGTTTGCATAGCATTTCTCATCACCATGCTTACTCCCTCCTCATTTGGAATGCAGATGAAGAGGGATATCACATCTAAAGTAACTAGCATGCTGAACTTCTGATTACCAAGGGTTTTCATACAATTATATAGACCTGATAGGAATTGTTTGGTGTCTCTTAGAACTATTGGATAGTTATCAAGGATTAACTTTAGTTGTTTGTCTAAATAAACTGAAAGTGGCTCAGTTAGCCAACCCCCACCAGCTACTATATAACCCACATATATATGGGTCTACTTTGATTCATTGAAAACTCATTTCACTGAATTTCAATTCACCCTCAAAAAATCACTGAAAGCTCAAATCACTGAAAACTCATTTCGCTGAATCACATTTCACTGAATGTAAGTACTATTTGGCAAATAAAATGTATATGCCCATTTCCCCACTGTAGTGTGAACCTGGAGTTAGTATATATTGTTAGGGGGGTGTGGAGGGCACAGCCTCCCACATTGGGGGTTGTAGGGGAAGTAGCCCCCATCCTACTTAGCTTTTATATTTATGAATCTCATTTCACTGAAAGCTAACAATATAAAGCCAAAAGTAGGTGGGGGGCTATGCCCTCTTCTGTGTGTGTGTGTGTGTGTGTGTGTGTGTGTGTGTGTGTGTGTGTGTGTGTGTGTGTGTGTGTGTGTGTGTGTGTGTGTATATATATATATATATCTATCTATATATATACTAACTACAGTGGGTAAAAGGGCAAATACATTTTATTGGGGTGGGAGGTTGGCATAATGGTTAAGGTGTTTATCTTACAGACACAAGGTGCAGAGTTCGATTCTCACATGGGGTAATTGGCTAGGCTTAAAATGGCCCACAAGGGCACTTAGCCTAGTACCAATCTATGAAACTATGAACCTATTTGCCCAACAGTACTTACATTCAGTGAAATGTGATTCAGTGAAATGAGTTTTCAGTGATTTCAACTTTCAGCGATTTGGTGTGATTGTTTTAAAATTCAGTGAAATGAGTTTTCAGTGAATCAAAGTAGACCTATATATATATATATATATATATATATATATATATATATATATATATATATATATATATGCATGTACACACACACACACACACACACACACACACACACACACACACACACACACACACACACACACACACACACACACACACACACACACACACACACACACACACACACATATATATATATATATATATATATATATATATATATATATATGTCTAGGACTATTGCACAAAGTTTGCAATAGCCGAATCCAACATCACTGAACACATTTTAACGAAATTGCTGTTACCGAAAAAGCACTTTCGTTAAAATGTGTAAAAAAAAAAAATAGAAAAAAATGTTTATGCAGGGGGGCTATGCCCCCCACACCCCCCTACTTTAATATTCTCAATCCGAGACCACACTACAGTGGGGAAAAGGGAATCTTCCCTTATCCACACTGTAGTATGGCCTCCACAACAGCATACTTACGTGAAAATGCTGCTTTGATGAACAGCATTTTCATGTAAGCAGGTTCGGCCATGAGTCCTTCGGGAAAAAGTGCATCGAGAATTAGTACGGAACCCATATATATATATATATATATATATATATATATATATATATATATATATATAAATATATATATATATATATATATATATATATATATATATATATATATATGTATACACACACACACACACACACACACACACACACACACACACACACAAACAGACACACACATACTTCAGAAACCTCAATAAAAATGAAAGAAACAGACTGGATAAAATAAACTGGAATTCAATTTAATATGTGAAAACCAGTTTAACAATAATAATGAGTGTTTTCTTTCATAATAGTTTAACAACAAACTTCATCAGACATATAACTCATAAAACACAAGGGCTACCTTTTAAATGTAAATAATTAACCTATGTGTGACACCACAACTTATCTATTCCATTTAAGAATGCATTTAACATTCAAATGACCATTGAGGCCAAGGGGGGGGAGGTGTCAGCTCGAAGCCTGACCTGCCATTTAAACTCTCTATCTTCAAGTAGTGGATTGCAGTCACCAAATACAGCGGCAACCTTGGAAAAGTGAAAAATAATATCAGCTCTTATTTGGGACTAGAATGCAAGACCACTGGTATACTGTACTGTTGTCACTACCACTGGACTAACAAAAGCATCTGAACAAATAAAATAAGTATAACATCACATAATATTTTGACAAAGGCAAATATGCCAGTTCTTGTCTAACTCTCTGTCTATCTCCCTGTTTATCTAGATGTTGCATTTTCCCTTAAGTGTCTTATCCTTTTAGCTGGAAAACCAGAGATGGTGATTAAGATGAGATGGTGATTAAGACGAGATGGTGATTAAGATCCTTAATGGAAAATTCAGAGCTCAGAAACACTTGGTGACAGTGCAGCTGTCCCCTGAGAGTTTTTCTTCATTTCAGTGCAATTGAATCACAAGATAAGTACTTTCATTCCTTTTTGCAATTGCATAATTTATTTTGACTGTGCTGCTGCTATAGTTTCATACTTTTTGCTATATTTTGTTGCACTTTGTCATTGTAAAGTGCCTTTGCATTTCACAGACCTCATTCTGGCTTCTATACTGTTCCATCCTTCCACAACCCATTTTACCTTTTTGCACATGGGGTTGGGGTGCAACTTCAACAGTTACAGTTTTCTACAGCCAAGAATCACAACCCCAGGTGGCTATGCCTCCCATGGTTGTTTTTCTTACCACATGTTTGCATGCATGTTCACACCTATGGCCAGTTTAGACTGTCCGGTGCACTTACTGCATGTCTTTTACTTAATGTGGGAGAAAATTGGAGCACCCAGAGGAAACCCACATGAACACAGGGAGGACATGTAAACTCCACACAGAAGGCAACCCAGCCAAGCATTGAACAATAGAACCCCCTGCTGTAAAGTGACAATGCTATCTGCTGTGCCACCCCCATCTGTACTGTTGAGTAATTTTTATTATAGTGTTTCCTGGTTTAGTCAGCTGTTTGTAGCATCATTCCTTATCTTTGGTCTTTGTCTTTGTGGTTTTAAATTAAGGAGACTCAGGACTGCACTCTAGTGGCAATAGGCCTGGTCTGTTCTGAACTGGGAATTATAGAGAAAAAAGTTTGAGTCTGACCCTGTAATTGGCCACAAGGACATTGTGTGTGTTTAGGTATAAAGTCAGCCTGTTTGTGGGAAGAAAACTCATAGTACAGCAAGGTTTAGCAGTGCCCTGTATAAATGCAGGTACCTAGAATTTGCATTTTCTCTATAAAGCAACCCTTCCACAGTTTCACAAAAAGAAAATAGAATGTGCAGTAACAAGCACTGCCCCTTGATCTTATAGGTTCATAGGTTGGTACTAGGCTATCAGCCCTAGGGCCTATACACGCCTAGCCATAACAATTCCCTGGATATTTCTTCCCACAATATTTACTTATTAATACTCCCCTTTTTCCTCCCTACTCCTTCAGAAACTTTTTGATCAAGTAAAAAAAGGCCTGTAACCATGAATATGAACTCTCCTGCTATTTATGTAGTCATTTAGGGGGATATGGGCATCCCAAGGCAATGTAGCAATTGTCTCATGTTCACTGACAACCTGCTACTTCTCAAGCAAACTGATATGGTATGTAAGAGCCGTAAATACACAACGTCAGTGCAGGCAAAACTCTCACATATAAATGCTCATAATACCAATCAAGTTGTCAGCAATGCAGCCACAGCACCCAGTAAGGATCAGACACAAAGATCCACATATGTTGAGACTCTTAAATGTAAGCTTCCTAAGAGAAAGTTATGGTCAGTTGCTTATCACACAAGCAATCAGGTAATTGGATTGCAAATACCCGTATAAACAAATCATAGTCCATTTAGGTAAAAATGACCAAAGACATACCTCCTAGACTATATATGAAGCGATAGAGATGACGCTGCTCTCGAATTATGTGCGCTGACTGGTATGAACCTAACAATGAGCAGCATACTACCTTCTCAAAGGATGATCCTACAGTATGAAGAGACGATGACTGACTTAATAATTGGCTTAGTTTTTGGTATCGCTCTCAGGCAGTAAGATATTTTCAGCATGGAGGATATAGTTAATAGAGCGCATTGCTTTTCCAGGTTATTCCATCAAAATGAAATACACTTTCTTGACATTTTTTTACAACGTCAACCAGATAACACCTTAAAAAGTTCTGTATACCGTAAATTTCCTGAATACAACACCTTGTTACATGCCAACAGTCTTCATCCAAAACATACTATCAACAATATTCCTAAATCCCAGTTTTTACGCCTTAAAAGGATATGTTCCTCTGAACAAGATTTGATACAACATCACAAAGATCTTGCCAATAGGGTTCTAATAAGGGGATATGCTAAACATACAGTTCAGCTATGCAATGGACCAAAATTCAGACTAGGGATACACTATTACAGTATCGTAGACATCATAAGCAGACTAATTAGGAGATTTTGAGATTTGTTACTACATATGGCAGGAATACTATGCATATTTTGGACATTGTGGATAAACATTGGAACATACTTAAATCTCACACTCTATTACAGGATCATTTGGGGGATAGGTGTTCATTTTCGTACAGAAAGGGTAAGACACTGGGATCCCATTTCTCTTATTATAAGAAAATAACACCAAGGGATGATGTTTTTCATCAGAGAACCTTAACGGGTGAAAAATTAGTTGGATCATATCCCTGTGGACACTGTAGTTTTTGTAACTATATATTCAAAACCAAAACATTTACTAGTAGGAACACTGGACAGTTATACAATATT
Source organism: Protopterus annectens (assembly GCF_019279795.1). Classification (NCBI taxonomy): domain Eukaryota; kingdom Metazoa; phylum Chordata; order Ceratodontiformes; family Protopteridae; genus Protopterus; species Protopterus annectens. Next base: position 1,942,423,100 of record NC_056737.1, on the reverse strand, counting down.
TGTTGTTTTGGTAATTGCAGTACAGATTGGATTGTCTATCTTGCCACATGCACTTGTCAAGCCTTCTACATTGGTCAGACATCCAGACAGTTCAGGATTAGAATATCTGAACATTTGGGTGATATTAGGAATGCCAGGGTTACCAATGCCCTATACAGACATACATTGAATCATCCAACTGCCAAATTTTCATTTAGCATTATAGATAACATCACAGGCAATCAGGCTTTTAAAACTGGATGGCATGAAATTCTTAATAACAAGGAAAGAAAATGGATAGTGAAACTTGGGGGTCTCTTTTCCCCTGGACTTAATGATAAATTGTGATATTTTCTTTATTATATTATATTTATGTGCCAGATTTAATGTTGCAGGAAATTCATTATTAATACACATGCTTTTTGTATTTACAGGTTTGTGTATTGATTAATTATAATACTTTTATTCCATGACAGGAAGTGATGTCATATTACCTCATTGAAAAGGGTTATTTAATGTTGGGCTTTTCCTTTATTTCAGTGTTACTCTACTGATGAAAGCTATGTGCTGAAACCGGTCTAGTTCTCAGCTTAATAAAGCTCTTTCAGCTCATCATTGGTGCTGGCGTCTTCATTTTGGTTTTCCAGGTTAAACAAGATATTCTGGGTGACAATGGGGATGGGGGCTGTGCATGAATGAAATCACTGGCCCTGCTCGTTACTGCTGTAACTCTAGCTTTGCAAGACTAACATGCATTTGTGTGAAGTAAAACTACAAGTTCTGGCAACAGTTTATATGAAAAAATGCATTAATATAACCAGTGTCCTCTTTTATCATGTTTCTATAGCATGAAATGCATTTATTGGCCAGCATTATTAACACAAACATCCAGCATACTTTCACCACAGCAGATCCAGTATAGCTTATGTTGTGCACACCACAACATGCAGTTATTATAGTTGCTTTGCAGGGGTCACAGAAACCTTGTACTCTACACTCTTGGACACTGTCACCACAGTTAGGTTTACAGTCACAGATTATAGATATGCATTAAGCCTATCTCCAAGGTTGTTCAACACAGGCAATGACCTTTAGCATATATGCCATATTTAGCATGAATTCCCTGTGGCAGAAACCTCATTATATTACATGATCTCCATTCAAAACCACTGTGAGATCAGACAGTTGCACATGGCCAAGGTCTGAGAGCGTAGTAACAATTGCATGCTCCACTACTCCATGTATACTTGCTAATTTATGGTAGAACTTGCATAAATTTCTGATTTAAAAGCCTGCATTTGCACTTGTTTCCCCCCTTTCCTATAACTAGTTTAGTCCAGATACAGATTCTTAGTTTTAGCACTTGAATTTGCTTATTCGTGATCAGCACTTGTTCAGAACTTGTAAGCATTAAATAACCTACTAATTACTACAGCACTCAACCTTCCTCGTTACCTAGAGGAAAACAGTTTTTGTACTTACTAAACTCACTTGCTTAGAGAAAAACAGCTCTTGTACTTACTTTCCTCACTTATCTAGAGGAAAATAAGATTTTATTCAGGCATGTCCAAGGGTCAGCTCCCAGTGTTCTCTCCTGTCTATCTGATGAATCTGGGCATCTTGGGGCAATGTAGAAATTGCCTCATGTACACAGACAACCCTCTCCTCTTACCACCCAACACTACAACCTGTGAGAAATACACTTATCTAGCCAAACTGGAGGTAAAGCTCTCTACAATCAAGACTGAACTTGACAGTCAAGAGGAGAAGGTAAACACTTGCACCACACCACACTCATCACATAGTCTCACTAAATCTACACCACCAAAATCCACAGATAGAAACGCAAAAACATTCACGGAGGCTCTCAATAATAATCTGTCTAAGCAACAGAGACCTCCAAAGCAGAAACGCAAGCAACCTCCATCCCCCAACACAACCAAAATGACACATAGCCCTTAGAATCACAGCCAATAAGGCAAAACAACGTACCCAACACACTAGTCATAGGTGACTCTATAGTCAGGCACACTGATGCCCTACTCAGTAGGCTAAACAAGGAGAAGGTTACTGTCAGCTGCCTGTCGGGTGCCAGGATCCCCCACATAACCCATGCACTCAGGTCACTCCACAACAAGTACAAATATGACTATGTCATTGTCCATGTTGGTGTGAATGACCTGAGACGTACCTCTCTGGACTACATGAAAAGAGACATGGAAGAGCTCTCTGATCTTGTAACCCAGGCAGGTATGACCCTAGCCCTGAGTAGCATTCTGCCATCACCCAGAATGATGCCGCAGTACAAGGACAAAATGATTGACTTCAACAACTGGCTAAGCTTCTGGTGCCATTCTAAATTGATCCAGTATCTGTCTGCCTGGGATGACATGGTCGACAGACCACGATGCATTGCCAGAGATGGTCTGCACCTGTCACTGCTGGGATTCCGGATACTGGCTAAGGTTCTTGCTGCCCCTATAGTGCCTTTCTTAGGCAAGGTTCGAATGACAAATTCACCACCATAACATGAACAGGCAAGCAAAAACTGAGGGTGATGCTATTCAATGCTAGAAGTCTAAATCTCAAAATACACTCACTCGAGGCACTTCTTAAAATGGAGAACATCAATATCTGTGCAGTGACTGAGACCTGGTTCAAGGCTCCAGAGAGCACCGCTGTACTACCAGGCTATAACTCATACCACACTTTTCGGCCATGTAACCTGGACCGGAACAACAAAGGCAGAGGTGTGTCCATATTCATTAAGGATATCCACACCTCCAGGCTAGTTGCTCAGCATAATGCAGCCGAGGTTATCCAAGTGCAACTAACTCTGGGCAAAACTGCAATCCAAATTGTAGCTTGCTACAGATCACCCACCATGCCCCAGGATTCCCACTCCTCTTTTCTTGATGTACTGGAAAAGATTAGGGTTCAGCCAAACACCCTAATAATGGGAGATTTCAACTACCCCACCATTAACTGGGAAAACTACTCATGTATCAACTCCTTCGCTCAACGCTTTCTGGAATTCATAAACTCCAATGTCCTGGATCAACTTATCCACACCCCCACCAGGGGCAACAATATCCTTGATCTAGTCATTACCAACATGAGTGACCAGTGTTCCACACCTGAAGTCAGTGCCTCATTGGTCCGATCCGACCATAAGCTAATTACCCTAGATATCCATATCCTACCCCCACCCCTCATTAAGGAAACCGTGGTAAAAAATTTCTCCAAAGCCAACTTCATGCTTCTTAAGACAGAAGTGGTGAACTTCATGACACCCATGCAGATGGACAGTACAGTTACAACTACTAAATCCTACACAATTGCACTTTATAAGCACTTACATGAGTGCATGGATCGTGCTATCCCAAACAGAACCAAGACGCTATTCTCCAAAAAAAGGAATCCAATCTGGTGGTCCCCTACCATAAACAAACTGTACAACAGAAGGAAGAAACTGTTGCAAAAGAAAGTAAAATCCCATGAGTGGTGGAGCTCCCTGGTCAGCCTCAGTAAGCAGCTGCGATCCCTGATAAAATCCTCCAAAGCTAGTCACGAAAACAAAATTGCCACTGATTCTAAAGACAACCACAAAGCATTCTATAGCTATGTCAAGAATCTCAATGGCAACACTCAGATCTGCTCTGAGTTACAACACAATGGCACTAAATATACAGACCCAACTGATATTGCCAACATCCTGGCAGATAGGTTCAGTGCTAACTTAACTCCCCTCTCACCCCCTAAAGAGCCCATTTCTATACCGGAAGAATGCAAAGTTCCTGTAATCACAGCTGCACAGTTAAAAAACACACTCTACAAAGCCAAGAACACAGCATCCATGGGACCAGACAACATCCCAGGCTGTGTTCTACACAAACTACATAATGAACTGGCACCCCACCTAAGCATCATGTTCAATCATAGCCTCACCTCAGGCTTTGTGCCTGCTGAATGGTGCAAAGCGATGGTTATCCCACTCCACAAGGGGGAAGCAACCACGGACCCTAGGAACTACTGCCCCATTAGCCTGATGAGCCTGGTCTGCAAGGCCATGGAACGTATTATCATGGAACTTATAAACAAAGATATTGGTAATCTCCAAACTCTGGACCCCACCCAGTTCGGGTTTGTAAAAGGCAGATCATGTCTTCTAAACCTGATAGACTTCTTTGAAGCAGTCATCAAAGCCGTTGACAAGGATAAGGTGGTTCACACAGCCTATCTAGATCTTGCCAAGGCTTTTGACACCATCCCCCACTCTGGAATTATAGATATACTCACTAAACTAGGTATAAATCCCTATGTCACAAGATGGGTGGCCAACTGGCTCACTGACAGAACCCACACTGTGAAAGTAGCAGACTCCAAATCCAACTTCAGACCAGTGACAAGTGAAGTACCACAGGGTTCAGTCCTGGGTCCTCTCCTGTTTAATATCTACTTCTCTGAAGTACAGACTAACACAGAAGGTCTTTGGCTAATGAAGTTCGCAGATGACTGCAAACTAGGAGCCATTATCGAAACTCCTAACGATGTGGACATCCTACAAAAGGGCCTCACTGAGACAGATGCCTGGTATCAAAGCCATGGCCTCAAGCTCAATGCCAAAAAGTGCATTGTCATCCCTTTTGGTAAAAACTCTGTACCCATGAACTACAACATAGGCAGTAGTATACTTAACACCAAAAGTGTGATAAGAGACCTTGGGACACAGGTGGACAGTAGTCTCTCCTTTGATAATCACATTGCCACAGTAGTCAGAAAATCCTTCTTTGTGGCACACCTCATCTCAAAAGGTTTCTCATCCAGAAAAAAAGAGGTCATTGTTCCACTCTACTCATCACTTATTAGACCCATTATAGAGCACAATGCCCCTTTTGGTATGTACCTCACAAGACATCTACAACAACTGGAAAGGCAGCAGAAATACCTCACAAAGAGGATTACTGGCCTCAAACAGATGCCCTATGCAGACCGTCTCAAAAAACTCCAGCTTTACTCCAACGCTTATCGCCTACTCAGAGGTGGTCTCTGCCTAACATACAAAGCTATGCCAAACCCAGAGCTGTTTGACATGCTCCACTTAAAGAAATCCCAATCCCTCAGAGCTACACGCTCTAGGGACCTAAACCTTGTCATCACAATAAACAGAACATGCCGGAGGGATAGATTCCTGTCCCAGAGACTTCCCATACTCTGGAATAAACTACCTATCTATATCAAACAAAGCTCCTCATTAGCACTCTTCAAGAAAAATCTTGATGATTGGATGGAAAATAGGAAATTCACCCAAGGGATCACCTCTGTGGCTCTGCTCGACAGTGGCACAGGAAAATAATTTTCTTGGGTGGCAAAAGCCAGGGTACCTTTTTGGCTGGGCCTGTATAGCCCCAGGGCCGATAGCCTAGTACCTACCTATGAACCTATGAAAAGCCAAGCTAAAGCAATAGGATATGCCCCTTCACAGTGAGCAAATGCACCAATAAACCAGTCCAATAAATCCAAATACTGGAGTTTATTAAGTCAACAGATGAGCGCTTTCATCCTGACCACTTCAGAACTTCATCAGATAACCAATTCGTTTTTCGCCTGTCTTTCTTCTACTATATTTTTTGATGGCCAGCAAAGACAGTGTGGATTTATCTGCTCCTCTTCTCTCTCAACAAATGGATTTCAGCAGTTTACAACAAGCGTTTTTTACTTTACCCTCTATCGTACAGGGATTAACACAGAAAGTTGATTCCTTCCTCGGCATGCCTCCCAATGACATCAGACGCACTTTGAACACTCGAGCAGAAGCAGCGGTTGTTTCTACTAGCTTATGAAGTGTTCTAGAAGGAAATACACTTCAGGGATTTAATTCTGCTAATTCTTCATTTTTAAGGACTGGTATAAATAGTGAAGGGCATAATTCAATACCTTGTGGACAAAGGGCTTCCAATTTGAATTTCAACTCTAACTCTACTAATTCGGACATTCATTCCAACCCCAGGAGTTCTGTTTCTATTTTGAAGGACTGGCTGACTGAAGCTATTTGTCTGAATAATGAGAGACAAAAAACAGGTGTTTCTAATAATAATATCCATATTCTATTGGAAGAATTTGACTATAAACTTTCCAGAATTATGCGCCTACAACTTGACAATGCCTGCTTTGCAGAATGTATAAAAGAACACATTCTCCCTAAGGGGTTACGTATGTGGTGCTACCCCAGTGGTTTAATAGCAGATTCTGACCTGCACAAAGAATTAATGACTTTTGTTTGACGTACATGGAGTTGAATATATGAAAGTCATTGTAAAAAATAATGAGATGGTTGTTAATGATTTGATTACTAGTGTGTCAGAACAAGACAAAAGCATTTGTGAACATATGCAATATGAAGATTTTAAATATGAACATTTACGTGTATTTTGTAGCATTGATCGGTTGTCTGTCTCTATCAAAGCCCATAAGGTAAAAAAACTTATCAGAGACAAAACTGGTTATGGTAAGGGGTTGGCTTACCCCAACCCCCCTTCACAAGAACGGGTTAATAAGTTTTTAAACCATGCTAACGATTCTGAAACTAATTGTGATTTTCCTAATGAAGTATCAAGTGTTTTTTTAGACCCTCAAGATTTTCCTCCCCTGAGACACTCAGAGAAGTTATGGAACAAAACAGCTGTTCCAGACCAATCTTGGGAAGCAAATCAGGGGGACTTACAACTCCCCAGTACTCAATGGAATATGAGAAGGAAGTTGAACAGGAGGGGAGAGGACCCCAGAAGCAAACCTGGACCAACAGGAACTAAATAATGATTTTTTTACCTTTATTATTAGGTGACAGTATTGATCACATAGTGCCCCACTGTCACATTATTACTAATTCAGAGGGCAATTTTAAAGTATACAATTTTTCCACCGTTTTAATTGAGACTAAACATTGTGATTTTTTTGCAAAAGAATTCACCTATGTGCCAGCACAACACACAGATATTTCTAATATATTAATAGACCTAAAGTTATATACACGTAAATGGAATTTTAAGGTATTATTTCAGAATTCCTTTTAAGAAAACTTTATTAATTCTTTGGCCATGTCCAGTACATATAACCCCCCACTCCATCCCATTATTCAATTATTTGAGAGAATATGCAAATTTGACATTCGCAATTTTGTAAGGACGACCAACACAGACAGATGGACAAAAATGTGTATGACGTCTTGCAAGACATTAAAAAAGCACTGGATTCAGTTAGAATAATGAAACCTGACAAGGGGGGGGGGTAGTCTTTATGAATCAGGATGATTATACTAACAAGATGTTATATATTCTTAATGGGAAGGCCTATACTAAATCCTCTATCAATGAATTACATGGAGCTTATAAAAAGATCAAAAATGACTTGCAAGATTTATTTATTGAGGGTTCTATCACCATTGATGTCTTAAATTATTTAACAGTGTCACATCCTAGGATGTCAGTTATGTTTGGGTTACCCAAACTGCATAAAAACCTTGAACAACCACCGATGAGACCCATTGTAGATGCTAAAGGTTCCATTACCCACCCAATTGCAAAATTTTTTGATATCAAGCTTAAAGAGCTGGTGTATAAGGAACCCCATATATGCAAAGACTCATGGAGTTTTTTGCAACTTATTAACAACATCCCCTTTAAAACTACATATGTGCTTTTGACTATTGATATTAAGGATTTGTATTCTATTATTCATCACAGCACAGGATTGGATTGGTTTTTGGAATTTTTGTATGAGAAAGGTGTTGAACGCAATAATGTTCAGGTTTATGCTCAACTACTTGAACTTGTCTTGAAAAACAATTTTATTTATTTCAATCACAAAATCTATTTACAACAGGAGGGGGTGGCAATGTGTTCCTCATGTAGGGGACTATGCCAATACAGTAGTCACACAATGGGAAAATATTTTTTTTCACACCTTCTTTGTTTAATTATGTAAAATGTTACACTCGCTTCCTGGATGACATTTTTATTTTATGGGTTGGACCCTCAGATTATATTAAGGATTTAATTGATTATATAGATTCCACTACATCATTTTTAAAGTTTACATATAATTATGGTATGGAATGTGATGCCCGTGCCCTGGCCCAGCAATCAAGGAGCCTCAGTCCTCACCACTGACACCAGAGAGGGTGACTCCTAGAAGAGGAAAGGATAACTAATACATACAGTAAAGTACAATTTTCCTTAAGTGCACACAGAGATCACAGTCAGTCTGGGGCTGGTTGCTTCCTTGCTCACCAGGTCCCCAATAAGACTCCCCAGTGGCACAGCTATAGGTTCCAGGTCTCAGCCTAGCTGGGCAAGCTAAAACCTCCAGTACCCTCTCTGTCCAACCAGTGCTTCGTGTCCCTGCCCACGTAGCTGACACAACACACACACACTTTAAGAAGAGGTTATACAACCACACAGACCCTCCTGGGAAAAGGCTGTCACAGGTTATCCAGCTGTACCCCTCTTACCCAGACCATACGGTAGTAATTCCTGCCACCACCCAGCTCATAATTATCAGCTACTAAAAGGCCCTTAAAAGGGTGTCCAATTATTACTGTGCAATATTATAATCCAATGGTAGTATGACTAAACAGTCAAGGCTTAATTTGGAGTGACTTAGACAGTAGAATCTGTAAATATGTAATGTACTTTAGAGGTTAAATTATCTCTACATAAACCAGCCACAGGTAAAGATTTTAAAATAGTTAATAATAAATAATTAAAACACAAGACAAAACTACTACAGTACAGTGCTACTCAAGTTCAGAGATCACAGAGAAACTTAAAAAACAATATTGTAGGAAAAATCTGATTTCAAAGAAAAATACTTAGTCTAACTTTCTTCTAAGTTTATTCCTAAGAGAAATCACAATGCTATAATCCTACTTACATACATAAAGCATAAGCAGTGCTGGGTTAAATGTCCAAGATTAAAATGCTTTTTAGTCTCTCACGCAACAATAGTTTTTAAACACTAACCAACAGCTCTCTAAGGCCCTCCCAAATGACATAATTTTGACACTTAGTCTGGAGTTCCCAGGCCACAAACTGCATTATTTAGCAAGCTAACACCTGCTCAGGAGACTACAACAATGAAAGGCATTTCACATATACACTCTAGCAGAAACCAAAGCAATAAATCACCTTCCACATGTAAATTCTGGCCCTTAACTTTAACCTTAAAACAATGGGCCTGAAACCTTCATCCAGACTCACTGGAGCCGACTTGTAAAACATCAAAAAGATTCATAAGATCTTTTCAACTTCAAAAGACACATTTGAAATGCTTGGCTTGGTTTTCCTTACAACAGATGGCAATGTTGCAACAATCTTGAAGTTCACATTTTATAGTGTTTTCTTTCATCTAAAAATGCAAGCCTGTATTACATTTATTTATACAATTGATAGAATTATATATCAAATTCTATTTGACTAGGCTGGCAGCCTTTGCCCATCTTCCTCCAATATTCATATGGAACAGTTAACTTTTCTAGATGTCCTTTTAAGGATTATAGTAATAACATATTTGTGTCGAAAGTTTATAGAAAGGAAACATACTCCAATTCCTTACTTCATTACTATAGCACACACCCTCAGAAACAAAAGTAGGCCATCGTAAAAGTACAATTTGTTCGGGCTGCCCGGATGGTCTCTAATATGGAGGATTTTTTAAGTGAATGTGATAACTTGAAGTGTATGTTGTAAGAAGAGGTTATCCACTCAAGCTTATTATGGATATTATGCTGGAAGTAGTGAACAAAAGGGAGAGAGGCTTCTTTTGCCCTTTATTAACAGACGTGGATACCAACATAGTTACTTATAGCAGTACACCTCATTTATCTAATTATAATAACCAAGAAGAGAAAAGGGATTATAAGACCTCTTTTATCACCATTTACACTAACGACAGTTACACATTAAAGAAAATTATTGAGAAGAATTGGTTCATATTAAACCATGAGAAGGCTATTAGACCATATATAGGTATTCAGCCTACTTTGGTATTTAAGAAGGGTAGAAATCTAAAAAAAAATTCTGAAATGAAACCGATGTAATAGTAATGATGGCTACATGAGGAAATGTGCAATGTGTAATTATTGTAAACACATAAGGGAAGGGAATGTTTTCCAAATTAACAATGTTGAGGTAAGGCTTCATCAGAAGTATAAGTGTGCCTCTGAAAGGATTACCTATTGTACTTTATGCAACTGTTGCAGCTGCTTTTATATAGGTAAAACCAATCGCAAGTTAAAAAAATCGAATCTATGAACATTTACATGACATAAAATTGAAAAAGGATATTAACACACTCAGCAAACATATAATGGAAAATGTTGAACATTCCTTTAATTTTATTATTATTGATAGCATAAAACTAGAACTCCGAGGTGGTGCTTGGTCCCTATTATTAGAAAAGAGGGAACTATACTGGCAGCTGCGACTTGATGCATCCAGCTGGCCAGGCTTGAATGAGCACATTTCTATTAGTTTCCTTTTAAAACTGAAGGCCTTAGAAAGATAACAGATAATAAATAATCATTTATACATATTTTAATTAAATATTTAAATACATATATATTTATATACATTGTTTTGTTATATGAATTTTTACTGTATTTATGGTCTATTTTAACACACCGTTTTAATGTATTTTTTATGTAGAACTATTGCATTTAATATGTGTTTCTCTTTAAGAGAATGTGTCATTTTAATTTAATTGATTAACTTGTCATGACTTATTTTAACTTTTGTATAAAATGTATTAGAAAGTTTAATTGGTTATCTGATGAAGTTCTGAAGTGGTCAGGACGAAAGCACTCATCTGTTGACTTAAACTCCAGTATTTGGATTTATTGGACTGATTTATTGGTGCATTTGCTCACTGTGAAGGGGCATATCCTATTACTTTACCTTGACTTTTTATGTACATGCAATAGTTTTTCATCTGTCTTTCTTATACTAAGGTAGAACTTGACCAGAGTTCTTATTTATTTAACTTGCACATAAATGTATGACTAATGAAGGTTCTAAACCAAGTATTGGATAAATCAAAAATATACAGACTTTATAGTAATTCAGCTAATTATAGTTACCACTGGAACATATAGCATGTATACAGCAAGGCAGGTGAATCTTTTTACACTGCAGTAAAGATACATTTTTCTAGTAAAGCCATATAGATGTGCATCAGTTATCATGACAATGGTCCTATTTTTATAGGTTGTACTTGCCAACAGAACAAATTTACACATGCGTGCCCCACTGTCCCCCTTCCCTGTGGTATTTATTTATGCATAAGCAATTTTGAGTGCTATGATATTGGAACCTCTGCTATGATGTTTGATGACCCTCTGCTATGATTCTGAAAGCTGAGAGGTTAACACATACTTTACCTTGGACAACCGACTACTATTTGAGGACCACATCAACATTAGAATTAAACATATAAAAAAATGCCCTGTAGAGATAAAAAAAGACAAAACCAAAGCAAATACTTCTAATCCTAATTATTCTATGACACTACTGAAATAGTTAATACAAAGTAATCTGCAGGTTCATAGGTAGGTACTAGGCCATCAGTCTGGAGACCATTTCAACCATAGCCAAAAAACCCTGTTCGCCATTTTCCTCTAATCTCAAGGAGGGCAAGACATGATAGACTGGGAGAGAATTTGAGTATGTCCATCCAATTATCTGGGTTTACCTTGAAGGTAACAAGGGTGCTACTTTGCTTGACATATAGTGGAAGTTTGTTCCTGAGGTGAAGGATACATTGGGATATGAATCTATCACACTGTGTCTAACAAACTTCACTCAGCCTGGTAAAAAAGTAGCCACATTTGCCATAAGCCCCATACTGACCACATCTTCGCACCATACCATGCATGTATGGTGTAGTGAGTTAATTAGAGTCCTGCTACACTAACTGGATTTTATTTATGTACTGCTTTTGTTACACCTTGGTTTGGACCCAATATTTTAATTAGATTTTGTACATGGCTGCTCTTGTTTCATCTAGGCTTTGAAGAAGACAGCAGGTGAAAGTCCCAGGGATGACTGTGACTGATTTTAGGCCTTGCAAAAAGAACCAGCAGGACAACCACGGCAACAATCTCCACTTTAATAAAAAAAGTTCTGGTTCTTTTTACAAGTATTTGGTTTTCCTGCTTGACTGCTGGTTCTTTTTACAAGTATATGGTTTTCCTGCTTGGACATTCAGTATACGCTGGTGATTTATTTTTTGGCTGATTGATTTTAGGCCTGGAAGTTCTGTTTCCTGTTCCTGGAGAGAGGAGGAATAGTCTGTCTCCTGCCTGCCTATGTCAGCTAGTCTTTGTCCTAACCTTTTCTAATTAATTGGCTTTCTGTTCTGCTTAAGCTTAATTGCACAGACTAACACTTTTTAGTACTGAACTGTTATGTACTGGGCTTGTTGAAGTCCTGCTGTGCTAACTGGATTTTGTTTGTATTTTACCCTTGTGTCACCCAAGTCTGGGCCTGATATGGATGAAACAGGCCTTATTTTCCCTTTAATGGCACAATAATTAATTTCATTCTATGGGCTTGGAATTATCAAGTGTGTCTATGGCTTTCTGAGATTATAAGTTAAAACTGAATTTCACAATTTAGTTCATTAAATTAATTGTGGGATAGCTGAAGGCTACTATTTTATTTTTGATGTATTTCACCAGTTAGGTAATCATTATTGTCATACATTGAATCTCTGTTTGCATGAGGTCAGACTTTGCTCTGCCCCCTTCTGATGCCAGCCTGCACACCCTCAGAACTCTGACAGGGTAGCAGCTGCCTCTTACTTGCTATCACTTAATGTTATCAGTTACAAAGAATAAATACTTGTCAAATTTGGAGTGTAACCTCTCATATCTATTCACATCATCAAGGATTTTATAAGTTCATAGATATTTACTATGCATGCAGTCTAGAAAACCAATAATGAACGTAAACCAAATTCCTAACTACCCCAAAGCACTGTCTAGTCAAGTCACTTACTCAAAGTTACACAGTAATCAAGTGGAATTTGAGGGAATCAAACCCCAAGAAGTAGCTCACTAATAGCTAATAGCTTTAATCCTGCTTGCCATCTGCCAGACTTAAGACTACATTGTAACCACCTAACAACATACATACTTTTAGAAAGAAAGAAAGAAAGAAAGAAAGAAAGAAAGAAAGAAAGAAAGAAAGAAAGAAAGAAAGAAAGAAAAGATCATTGAAATTGGTACACCCAGTAACTACAGTGTCTTGCGTATGAGAGACACAAAGTTATAAAATATCAGGATCTGCCGACAGAAATGAGAGCAATGTGGAAAAAAGATACCCAGACAGTTCCAATAGTAGTTTGAGCAATGGGTCTTATCAAAAAAAAATCTACAATCGTATTTAGATATGTCACCAATCCATGTAACCCCATACAAATCGCAGAAGGAGTCATTATTAGGCACATTGCAAGTGCTGTGAAGAGCACTTTTGGCTGATGTCAAAGACTGAAACAATACTAATTTCATGAACTTTAACTGTACTTTGACTTAGGAATGGGATCCATTCCTGTTACAGTATTAGAAACTCAAAAGATGTGGAGAAGTTAACAGACATACTTTTACTAAGATTGTTAAGAAATCAATACCTAAACCACCTAATCCTCATTCGAACAAACCTTGGCCACATAACACTACTCATCTAACACATCTTTACTTGCACCTTCGTCTAAAATTAAAGTGAGTCACCACGGTTCCAATCCTACTCCCATAAGGACACTCAAGGCTGCAGCCACATATGATATCATATTAGCAATACGTGACAATATAGTTAGGTGCATTGTGGCTCCACACTCTCCACTCAAACTACACTCGCTGGTGCCAGAATTTAAGATATGACCAGGTCTCTTATGTTCCTTCACCCTAAATATGAATACATTTTAATCTTCAGTTATTTCCTAGATAATTGGATGTGTAGCCTCAAATGCTCCTCTGGTGTATCGTCTCTTGACTCTGAGGATGCAAGAAACATTTAAATAGGTTTTGGCTAGGCATGTAATGATGTGCAGACTGATTCTGTAGTAACTGCCTATGAACCATAGCATCAGTTACAGCACAGCATTTTTTTTTCATTGCACAGTTGATTATCAAATATATATCCTCAAGAACCAAAAAAGGCTTAGTCTACTTATATTCCATCCTTATTAGGTTGATCACTAAATGTAATGCACTGATTAATGTGTATATTACCAAACAGGTATCACACTTTGAAAGACTAATTTCCTAACCATGAGAATCAACGGACTAGAGTCCTTTAGCTATCCAGCTAGATTAAGGCTTGCACTTTTTTCTATCTCATACAGGCTTCTATGTGAAGATCTCTGCCTTACCATTCATCCAATGAAGGGGCCTTTTTTACCAGATCTTCTCCACCTTGGAATTATGGTAATATGTTAAGAACACTCAGTGCAAAACTCTCAGCGTGTATTGTAACAGAAAACATAACTTTCTTTAGGGATGGGTTCTTTACCGAAATATTACATATCTGTGGAACAAATTTGCTTTTCATGTTAAATGATGTGACACCTTAGTCATCTTCAAGAGGACTCTTGATAATTGGATTGGTTCCCATAAATTTATCCTAGGAATTATTAGTGTGGCCCTTTCCTTTGGCAATATTTCCTAGTACTAGAATATGAATCTTTGGACCTATTAAAAAGGGTGACCCTTGAAAAAAAAACTCAGACAGTAGAGTTTTACGGTGTCGAGTTGCCAGTCCAGTGCCCGACCTTCCACACAAGGCACACACACACACACACACACACACACACACACACACACACACACCTAGAGCCAATTTAGAGTGTCCAATCCACCTACAGCATGTCTTTGGGATGTGGGAGGAAACCAGAGCACCTGGAGGAAACCCACATGAGTCACGACCACAGGGAGGACATGCAAACTCTACACAGAAGGCACCCCAGCTGAGGATCGAACCAGAGAACCTCTTGCTGTGAGGCAACAATGCTAACCGCTGTACCACCATGGCTGCCCCTTTACACACAAGTTACTCTTAATGGAAAATACTGAGCAGTTTCCAACCTACTCTCCTGGCACACTGCTAGGCAATACTTTAAATCCAGTAAAAACTCCATACTGTATATTAATAATACCTCATGAAAATGAGATATAAAATCCCATGTACGTACCACTTGCCATAAGATCCACCACAACCTACAGAAAAAAAAATGTGAAAACCCACCTCACCAAACCAATACAATGTATTTGAAATAAGACATAAAAACTCAATACACAGCAGTATACTCTTATTACTTTAAAGTACACATACATCGATTTATTTAAAGTATAACTACATGCTGCTTTCTTTCACCAGTATTTCTTTTCTTTTTTTTTCAAAAGCATTTTATTGGCTTTTTCCAGCAACCACAATAACATAAATCAGTTTGATTATATGGCATTTTATTTCTGTGCATTAATTGTGAGATTAATATAAGCAACGCTATTAACTATATATACTCCTAATCCTGTGGTACAGAGTATGTATCCTGCATTGTTTCTGCATTATTATATCACTTTTTAATTGTAAAACTGAAATTGATAAACTTGTGGCTCATGTGCTGCATTTTGCATTTTCCTTGCTTGTTCTGCCATCCTCATCAGTTTATTATCATTTTTCTGTGCTTGCTAGTGTTAGGAATACTTGCATATATCCTGCATCTTTCTAACTTATCATATTATGTGTATATAATCTGGTTCTGCCTTGGTGCACTCTGACAACTGCATTTGGTTTTCTTCCTCATTAGTTGTACCCATACAGACACATTTGCAGTAACCAGTTCATATACTGTTAGATCATACAGCTAATATATTGTGTGTATGATGAGTACTTACTGTTCTAACTCAGCTGGGGTACCCATATATTCACTCTTTTGCAGTACTGGTGCATTCACTGTTAAGCCATACAGATAATGTCACCCTGTTTCTGTCTGCATAGCACCCAAAGAACTTACTGTATAAACACCACACATAGAACTCGAAACCAACTAATCCACAGTAAATAAAATATGAATTAACCATGAAAATCACTATAAAGATAGGTGAAACAGCAACTAGTACAAAACACTGATACTTTATTAAAATTACACCAGGTTAAGTGCTTTCATCTAATGATAACTTAGACTTCATCAGAACCCCAACTGTTAGCCAAACCTTGTTTAAATAATTTAACCCGCCAATCACCACACATATCGTCAAGAATAATTAAAAGTTCATGAGACTTCAAAATTTCAAAATACAAGTACTTCCTAACATTCATCCAACCAATATGCTACTATGTAAAAAATATACTACAAAATACATTCATAAAATCAATTACAATGACACAACAACTGTTCATTGCCTAAAATGTTGAGATATACACAATGCACACCTATACTATTTTAAAACTACAAATACATATCAGAGAGTTAAACTTTCGTATGTTACTAATACATCATGTCCTAGCTTGCAACATTGGTTTTATTGAAATATATGCATTAATACCAGGAGGTGTAGTGGCATTCAAGTAAAATCTGCCACCTAACCTCCTTGTCTCCCAAGATTGCCTTAATGTTACCATCTCTACTTGATGTATTAACTACTTCTAATAAAGCAAATTTAAATGTAGTACAACTATTACTGTCCCTAATGCGCCTGTACAAGGCTTATTTTCATCCTTTCTCCTAATAGCATATAAATGGTCATAAATTCTGTCTTTTAAATGTCTCCCAGTCTTGTCCCACATAGAAACTGGGACATGAGGTACACAACGCAAAATAAATAACATTTTTCGTTTGACAGTTGCCATAGCTAAAATGTATAACAGTTTTACTAATATTACCTACCTCAACTGACATGTCTTCTAATATTGCTCCACACTGATTACAGTGTCCACATTTTCTTGTGCCATTCTTTCGTCCCTTTGAAAAAGAACCATTCTTTTCAAACCTCTTTTTTAAATTATTACCTACACTGTGTACAAATCTAGGCTCATTTCCAATTAAAGAAAACAACCTCTCGTCACACTTTAAAATATTCCAGTTGTTTCTAATGATCGTTTTAACCTGCTCAGTGTGGCAATTATAAGGTAGTATACAGGCCCTGAATCCCACCAGGCAAACTGGCACACTTGCAAAAGCCCGTTATGAACGGGCGAAAGCGCTTGTGGTTACTTGAATGTTTTATCTCGTTGTGTGCAATAAAAGGACTTTTCAACTTTTCCTGCTCGTCTAACTTGTGCTTGAAATTTTGGAGCTATCTCAAAGTGCTGAGGTGATCATTTATCTATAGTAGTGTTCTGTGTCAGTAAACGGAGAGTTCAGTGCCTTTTTTGCCTGGTGGGATTCGTGGTACTAGTATACAGGCCCTGTTATAATCTAGACCATCTTTATTAGTTATGGGAGAATCATCATTCCTATTGTAAGCACCTAATAATGGTTTATACTTAATACCTCACTGACCACTAACATAACCAATAGCGTCATCCACCACATATGCTGAATATCCTCTTTCCCTGAACATAGAACCAATAAAATTCAGCACCTGCGGCATCTCTCGATGATCCGATGTCATACGTGCCACAAGTATACACTGTCCTTTGACTATGTTATTTTTTAACTTGAGGGGATGACAGCTATTGTATTCCAAATAGGAATTGCTAAATGTACTCTTCCTATATATCTTAGATTTAAACCCACTAGTGGTGGTGGAAATATAAGTATCTAAATATGCTATGCCCTTTGAACTAAACTGATGAGTAAATTTTAAATATGTAGTGGATATATTAAGATATTGAACAAAATTTTGTATATCATTAATATCCCCTTTCCATATAATAAATATATCATCCAAAAAGCGGACATAGCATTTGATCTGTTTGTAATATTCGCTCTTAAAAATTACTTCATTTTCCCAATCTAATAAAACTAAATTAGTATATATTGGGGCACTTGCCACCCCCATAGCTACACCCTTGCTATGCCTATAAAATTCACCTTCAAAGAATATAAAATTATAATCCAAAACCAAACTCATAAATTCACTAAAGTCACCCTATCCCATTCTAAATCAATGTACCTATGTATGCTGTTAATGAATCTCTCCATCCCTTCCTCACGTGGGATGCAGGTAAATAAATCTACAACATCTATTGTAACCAATGTTAAATTAGGTTGCCATAAGGAGGAGGTTAGCCTACCCAAAAAGTCCCACGAATCCTTAACTGTATGTTCAACATTCATATATATATCGGTTTCAACCAAATATCCACCACTTTCCCAAAAGGGAAAGTCTTAGACCTACTACCAGATATTATGGGTCTAAATGGTGGATGGTAGATATCCTTGTGTATCTTGGGAATACCTATCATCGTAGCCAAAATGGGATATTCAACTTTCAAGTAGTTGTATAAATCATTATCGATTCTGTCCTCAATGAGATATTCCTTTAATAGTGCATCAGTTCTTCCATAAGCAATGTTAACCTCATTAACGGAGGATATCTCATATCTATCAGAATCCTGTAATATAAGTTGTATTTTGTTCATATAATCAATAGTCTCATATAACACTACCCCCCCCAGCCTTATCAGGTTGCATAATTCTAATGTTGGAATCATTACTTAATACTAATCAATCGAACCATAGTAGAAGCTAAAATTCCCACCATCTGGAAAATATCCTATGTAATCCCACTTCACAAAGGAGGCAGCTCTACTGAATTCTCCAGTTATAGGCCAATAGCTATACTCTCTCCACTTGCAAAGATTATGGAAAAATGTATTCATAGACAACTCATGCACCACCTAATCCAGAATCACCTTATGGCAGACACTCAGCATGGCTTCCATCCTCATCACAGCACTACTTCAGCCCTCCTAGACTTTACCAACACCATAAACCATAATCGCAACAATAATTATATATCCTCAGCCCTCTTCTTGGATCTTTCCAAGGCATTCGATATGGTTGATCACCAACTTTTAATCTACACCCTGCAAACATTCTGTCTAGATACTGGAGCCCTTCAATGGTTTCAGTCCTACCTGAATGGTTGACAGCAGGCTGTACTCTGACAAAACAAACTCTCTAACCTTCAAGCTAACACCCTTGGAGTACCACAAGGCTCTATACTAGGGCCCTTGCTGTTCTCCATCTTCATTAATGACCTTTATACTGTCATCCCAAAAGTCAGCTGTATCCAATATGCTGATGACTCTACTCTGATTTGCTCAGCCACATCTCCAGTAGAGTTATGGTTAGCTACCCAGACCACCTTTAATACAATAGAAAACTGGCTTTCTGAACATTGTCTGATCCTAAATCCCAAAAAAACTAAAATGCTGTTATTTTCACCAACACGTAGGTCTACCGCTTTCACCTTTACCATAAAATCAAATGATGGCACAATAATCTCCCCTGACCCCTCTACAAAACTATTAGGTGTCATCATAGACAATAATCTAAAATTTGACCTACATGTTAACCAAACTATCAAAACCATCAATAAAAAACTAGGGTCACTTTCCAGAATAAAAGCCTTCCTAACCCCTCCAGCTAAAATTGCCATAGCTCGCTCTCACCTTCTTTCAACCCTTCTGTATGCATCCCCTCTACTCTCGAATTTAAACAAGACTGTCCTTAACAAACTCTCAATTTGCTACAACCACATCGCCAGGTTTGCCATTGGGCTGCCTTTTAGGACACATCATTGCATCAGTCTAAATCAGCTTGGGTGGCTTGAACTACCCAGCCTAATCCAGTATAACCAAATGATTATGGCCTATAAAATCCTCTATAATCCAGACAATACTCCTGCACTTAAAAATATCATCACCCCCCTATAACAATCCTAGACTGCTTCGATCCTCTAACAAACTACTAATTCAGACTAGCAAAATTAATAACACAGCCGGTGATTCTCTCTTTGCAAACTCTGTAAGTAGATCCTGGAACTCTCTTCCAGCTGATATTACCTTACTTTCCACCTTAAGTCAATTTAAAACTAGACTCAATCAACATTTGTCACTTAACTGGCTATGTCAATGTATCAAGCCTGGCTAACTCTCTCTAGAATGTGTAAAAATCTGTTAACCAGTCTACTGTGTAATTTAATTTAATCCTGACTTGCGCTCAGGATTAACTGTAACCTGTGGAACTTGTTTAACTTGCTTACTTATGTAATCTCTGTAAATAGTTTGCTTGTAATATGTAATGCTGGTTCTTATGCAATGCTGTATCTGCTTACCCTTGGAGCTTTTCTCCCCGGGCCTCCGCTGAAAATGGACATGCATCCAGTCAGACTATCCCGGTCAACAAATGTAAAATTAAAAAAAATAAATAAAATTACACAGGTCACACATAATTTTATATTGATCCTTACTTAAATTATAATGTACAGCTTGTAGTCTGTTATTATTCCTATATCTATATATTTGATCTATAACTACTTTTTCAAAACTGGCTAAGGTAGGGTGTAAATGAGGTTTAAACACACTTTTCTTATAAAGGGGCATTGGTACTAATTGCTTCTTAGTTCCTTCAAAATACGCAGAGAGATTTAGTTTCCTTAAATATAACTTAAATTGAATTATATTATCCACTAAGTTAAATCTTGTGTGGGGTACAAATTACATCCCCTTTCTAAATAAGGCAAAATGAGCATCTGTTCACTCCAACGATGTGTAATTATAAATAAAAAAATTATTTTGACCATATTGTACATCATTATATTTGATGATACAATCCTTGTTACTATCTACCAATTCTCCCTGTTGTCTCTGTACTGAGGTGGCTGTTGTTTCCACCGACTGTTCATTCTTTTCCCATGCTGTTCTCCCCAATAGGTCTCTTGTTCTAAAAAGACCTATACTGATCCTGCCTTTATATCTTTCCATTATTTGCTGCATCATTGGTTCTACCCTTGTTATTGCGTATAAGTTTTATGTTTCTTATTCCAATTATACATTTCCTTCCTTATACTGTTGCAAGTCTCTTTTTAATTTCTCACATTTCCTTTTAAAAATTTTTTGAGAATTATTGTCTGCTACTTTAAATTGCTTGTCAAATAAACCTTGCCACTGGTCAAATACCAAATCTTGTATAATAACCCCATTCAGTCTATCAACTTCCTTAATGACATTAGCTAATTTATGATCATTACATTTCATAATAAATTTCATGAAGCTGATACCAAAGCTATCAAACAGTGTATTGCATTCGGTCAACAATTCATCATTTAAGTCAATTCCCATGGGCCGTTTAAAAAAACATAACCCCATGGGCACAATTCTACATTCTATATATCTATTTAAACATTAATTCTTGATTTGCAAGCTTTTGATCAAATTTAACTTGTGTCCAAAGTCATAAATTAAATCTTTTAAAGTCCCATTACTATACGGACATGATTTTACTTTGTCCCGTAACACAGATTCAGTAAAAAAATAATTGTTATCATACATAAAACCATCCAAGTCTCTAACATTCCTTGTATGTCATTCACTCGACTTCTCTACATGTATAACATTTGAATTAGAGACAGTACCTTGTAAAACAGCGTTACCGACCACAGAATAAGTTAGTTTAGGAACCACTCTCTTCGGTTTGGCTCCAGAAATCAAATATTCGTCCTCCGTACTGTTGCCCCGGCCCATAAAACCTGTGCTTACAAGCTCCTTCATCCGTTTGTTGCCCAAAACTGCACTATAAGAGGTACCGATATGGAAGCTTTACCAGCGCCATCACTCTTTCCTTCCTGAGGGAACTTGCTATAGTCACATGACTGTAGTATAGACATACATTCGGCTCCAAAATCAGCTGTTTTACCGGGCTGACTACACAGCTCGATTAATCTTGTGAGTTCACCTTTTATAATTACCATTTCCGATTGAAGCTTCTGAATTTCATCCCTCCTGATGGGTGAAAAAATGGAGGGAAGCTCATCTAGTAAATAAAATACGAGTTCACCATGGTATTAATGAATATATTTCAATAAAACTAGTGTTGCAAGCTAGGACATGATGTATTAGTAACATACGAAAGTTTAACTCTCTGATATGTATTTGTAGTTTTAAAATAGTATAGGTGTGCATTGTGTATATCTCAACATTTTAGGCAATGAACAGTTGTTGTGTCATTGTAATTGATTTTATGAATGTATTTTGTAGTATATTGTTTACATAGTACATTGGTTGGATGAATGTTAGGAAGTACTTGTATTTTGAAATTTTGAAGTCTCATGAACTTTTAATAATTCTTGATGATATGTGTGGTGATTGGTGGGTTAAATTATTTAAACAAGGTTTGGCTAACAGACGGGGTTCTGATGAAGTCCAAGTTATCATTAGATGAAAGCGCTTAATCTGGTGTAATTTTAATAAAGTATCAGTATTTTGTACTAGTTGCTGTTTCACCTATCTTTATAGTGATTTTCATGGTGAACTCGTATTTTATTTACTGTGAACTATTACTATATCTCAGATGGCATCAATTAGTATAATACCTATTCATAATGAACGCTATCTACATCAAATTTATTGATATCCTGAGACCACAGTCCTCCCTTAACTCATTTATTGCTGGTCTGAGAACTTTGGGTAATTTGACACCTTGGAGTGACTATCTCATGTTGACTGACAGCCCACTGTTACCACCTAACACCAAGCTTACTTGTGAAAGATATAGCTACCCACATAAAAGGAAGGCAATCCCCTTATGTCACCCATTTGCCAGAACTCTCCTTGCCCCCAGCACAGCACCACAATGCAGCACTAACACTAAGTCCACATTTAAGTGCCAACCAAGTCTTTTCCAAAACCCCCAAGGCAATGTACCAAGACACTTTACAGAGGACACTCTCACCTCACCTATGATCACAACAACTCCAACTGATATAGCACTCACCTCACCTATGATCATCACAACTCCAGCTGATGCAGCACTCACAACAACAGATGCAGCTGCCATCACAAAGGCTGCCTAAGCAGCTTTTCAAAGCTCTTAATGCTAGCTGAGCATAACACATATGATAACATCCTTATCAAAGGTTACTCTATAGTCAGACATACTGATGCACCACTCACTAAGCTAAACAAAGATACAGTGCCAGTAAGCTCTTTCTCAGCTGCCAAAATGTATGATGTAAACAGCGCACCCAGATCACTTCATCTGAAGTATGCGTACAACCTGGACATTGCTAATGTGGGAATTAACTATGACAAATGATCCAGCTTGGAAAATATGAAGAGATAAATGGTTGCGCTCCCAGCAGTGCAGATTTTTGAGGCTAGAAAGAAACCATTCTTGACTTGTAGCTGGCTATCACTGTGAAAGATGCCTCAGTACAAACAAAAAATAACTACCTTCAACAATTGGCTGAATAGCTGCTGTCATTCTAAGGGGATCCAATGTGTGTCAACTCACTGGGAAATGATAGATATTTCTGACTGCTTTGTCAAAGATTAACTTAATTTTTCCATTCAAGGTTACTACATTTTGGCAAATGTGTACAAATACATAAATAAATACAAATTCTCTACTCCCATAGTGCCATTTTTAGAGTTAACAAGCCAATGAACAGTCAGTCTCAACACGGAACTGCTCAGTGCTAGAAGTTTAGACAAGAAATGCCTCCAATCAAGGCTTTCACAACCCAAGAAAACATAAATATTTGTATAACTACAGAAGTAGGTTCCTGTGCAGTGGAAGCGATCCTCCAATTATGCCCTGAGAAAACATGATGCAAAGACACCCTTTTTAAATATACACATGGAAATTTCAAAAAGTTCAGTTTCTTATGTTTAGATGTAGTAGAACTTGATTTCAGGGTGAAAACTAGAAAGTATTCCCTGACAGCAAGGAATATACATTGCAGATGATTTCATATACTACAACCCCCCACCCCACCCCTGAGTTGAACAAGCATTTGAACTTTAAAAGGAGTTTTAAAGCATATGAAACTGAAACAGAGTTCTTATGTAGCGTGCATTTATGTATGTTTTCCATATCAGTGGTGGTTTTCTACATTACTAAGATTTTTTCTGGTTCTGATTTATGTTAATCAAGCAATTTTTGATGTGTATGTTAGTCTGATCAAGTAATTCAATGAAAGTGCTTAAATCATTTTACATTTTGTGTTTCTTGAATTAAGTTTCTTCACCTGGTTTTCATACAGCAGTTTTTTTTCACATTATAATTTATATTCTTGCCTTAATATTTTTTAAAACTGTAATGGTTAGTATGAAGGAGGAAGATGTACTTTATAATCTGTATTTAAGCAGCTGTTCAATGAGTTGTTTGTCTGATAAAGTCATTCAATGAAAATGCTTAATCGTTTAGCATATTTTTTCCTTGAATCAAAGGTTTTTCAGCTGTTTTCCATGCATCTCATTTTTTTTAATGTCATACTTTACATTTGTAAAATATTTTTAAATGTAATAGCTGGTATGAAGGAGGTATCATTTCCCTTTGCACCAGGCTTGGCCCATTAACTTTAATTTGGTCTTTACCTCTTTATTTATTCAGTACAGTATTCTCCATTAACTTTTAGCTTATTGATGGACAAGACCTTTACAATAATAGGGAAGGAAGACAACTGAAAATATCTAAAGCAGTATCTTGGAGAAAGCTCGAAATAAGGAAGACTAGTTCATGTTTTAAAGCTCAGAGTACAATGCTTTAGCTTTTGGAAAAGGTCTGTTAAATATTTGGGAGTTGTTTTAAGAAATATGGACTTGAATGGGGAAATGGTTACTTAAGTCATTGGGTAGGCAGCATATTTGTTTTAAATGCTGTAGTAAATCCTAAACAAGACATCTAATAGTGAATCTTTATTGGAGTTGATATTTTTCTTAGTTGTGGAGATGAGCTGCTGTGAAAGGTTGTCTAAAGTGAGGAAGATTTTGACCTAGTATCTGTGGAATCCAGTGATTTAGATCATCTGTTAATATGATGTTGCTGTGAAGGGAATATAATAAGATGGAGACAAGGGTGGATTCAGAGAAAATTAGGATTGAAGGGAGATATAAACAAAAGCGAAGAGGAGCTTGGCTATATTATTAATAGTTACATTTATCACCAGTTAGGAGAGTCCTCACTAGAAGTGAAACTATTTGTTGCAAGAGAGAAGGATTTTTTTTTTACTTATAAGCATTGTGCCCCCACCTGCTTTGAAGTAGGGCCAATTGATGTAGTGCATTTCAAATTTGTCTCACAGAATGCATCTATAGCATAACATCGACAGCTTAGGTTGTTGAATACAAAATCATTGGCACCTAAGCGTCGAAAGCTAAAAACAGCGAACAGCCAAATAATCTGATACTTTCCTAGGGAAAGAATTCACTTGGCCATCCGCAAACAAAATAAACAAACACACCCAAACATAGCAGGGTGGCTTTGCCCCCCACACTCCCCAATGTGGGGGGCTGCTCCCCCCCACAACCCCCTTAACTAAATATACCAACTCCCAGACCCCTCTACACTAGGGAAAGGGCAAATCCCAGAGAACAGCCACGCAAATTCTTTCCCGAGGAAAGAATTCGATGATGTGGCCATTCGCTATTTTAAGCATTCGACGCTTAGGTGTCGATGAATACACATACGACAACCTAAGCTGTCGACAAATCAATAGGGAACCTTCCAGAATTGTAGATGAGCAGGACAGGAATTTAATCCATGCTTCAGTGACTCCTAGGATGTCAGGATTATGTGTTATAACTTGAGCTTCAAAGTTGTCACATTTATTGTTAAGGCTGTGAACATATAGATACTGGACTTCAAGTCCCTTGGGTACTGTATGGTTAGATATATTTCTCCTAGAATTGAGAGGAAGGGTATTACGGAGGAAAGTAGGCAGTGTAGTACAGAGAATGGTATGAGAAGAAGCTGGACAGGGAGCAGGATATGCTTTGACTTTATCTGCTAAAGTCTTTAGTAAGGCTAGGTAAAGCACATAGATAAGTTTGGAAGGTAGAAGTGTGTGTGTGTGTGTGTGTGTGTGTGTGTGTGTGTGTGTGTGTGTGTAAGATAATTCTAAGGTGAAGCTTTCTGTAGATAGCGACAGAGGATAGATGAAACAGTGATGAGGAATGGGAGCTGCTCTAAAGGAGGGGAGTGGAGTGAGGGCCTATGGTTATGCAGCAGGCCAGTGGTCTATTCCTAAATATAAGACACAAAGAATGATGAGCCAAAGACATAAGAAGGGATAGTCAGCTGACCCAGTGTGAAGACTGTCATTTTGAAAGTGGAATTAAAGTTATGGGGAGACAGGAGAAGGAACATTGTCTGATATCTCCATCTTCAATGTATGAGATTAGCTAGGGATGAAAGTTGGGAAGAATTATTTCATTTAGGGATGAGAGTAGGGAAGAGTTTTGGTGGATGAAGCAGAAAGGAGGGGAGCAAGGCCAAAGTAGCCACTCAGTGTTGTGTTGAAAAAGATTAATAAAGAAAGAGTAATTTGGTAAACGGGAGAAAAGCAAAGTTTTGGGTTCTACATAAGGGATACCTACAGAGATCAGAGAAAAATGTGGAATGCCAGTAGTGCTTAGAGAACTGAAACAGTAATCCTTTTGAACAAAACCTTAGTGGCCATTTAAGGGCTCCTTCATAAGATTGAGGGAAGGGGATTTGTAAGGAATAGTTACCATAAGAATGGAAGTTGGGGCAAAGGACTTAAAGGTCATCAGATGCTCTAAGTGTTAGATGGAAAACTGAGTACTTAATGAAGATTAGAGAGGGAGAGTTATGTGGGTGGGAAATTGGGGTGATTCGTTTGAGCACTGCCAGGTAGGATTAGAAACAAAAAAAAGAAAAGGATACTAGGAACTGAGAACAAAGTAATGGAATAAATTAGGGACTAAAAGCTATACAGAAAGATGTCAGGCAGTGACAGCCTAAACTACCACCTCAGGTTGGAACTGTAAGGTGTTAAATAGAGTGTTAAGAAGGAATGTGAGTGAAAGGAAATGAGGGGGGAGGAGGGAAAGAGAGACATTGGAGGGATGTGCTCAACAGATAAATAGCAGAGATAAGACAGAGAAGGAGGCAGACAATATCCTTACCTGCCACCCAAGGGTCTACCTGTGTTATGGGAAACAGACTAGTGGGAAGAATGAGGTAAATGAAAAAGCAGACTGTACCTGGGATAATATGGTGGGAAGTAGGTCAGTGAAAGATAAAAGGAATGAGAAGAAGTGAGTGGGAGGTAAAAGGACAAGAGGAAAGAATGGTCTTTTGTGGATGTATGCCAAATGGAGGTAAAAGGATGGAAAAGATAAAAGTAATCCCATTAAGAAGCTACCTTATCTGCCACCCAATATTGCCTTGACAGGTAAAAGCCATGAAATAAAGTAATTATTTCTCTGTATTTCAAACCTTAATTACCAGTCACCCAAAGCACGAAGCAGGTATGAGTAGGAGTTAAACAACAGGGAAGAAAAAAAATGATTTCTTTAAGAAAGAGGAAGAAAAGTCACCCAGACATGAAGAAGTGGAACTGAAAAGATGATCCATTTGTGTGGCTACCTTCTCTGACACCTGAGGATTTCCACAAGAGATCAAAGCTATGGAAAAAGTACAATTGGAAGCTTCAGAGAAACAGTTACACTGCCTTGAGAGGACAAAGCCAGGAATTAAGTAAAGATTAAAAGCTATAAAGAGGTCTAGGAACTAGTGCATTACCTGCCACTTAAGGATATAACTTTGGGGAAACAATTTTTAGAAGCTATAGATAGAGCTAGGAACTACATTCTTACCTGCCATCTAAGGTACTAAGTATAAAGTTTGAAAAATGAGTAGTAGGAGAACATGAAACAGGGGAAGGCTGGTGGAAAATTGGTTAATAATAGCAGGTATAGAGGGAATTAAACAGAGAAAACTAAACCCCAAGAACACAACTATCTTTGCAGAATTATTTACAGAAACTCTGCACAAACATGCAAATGGCTGCTTTGATGCTGCCATATGTATTAGAAGTAAGCCCAGATCTAGCACCACCAACAAACCACACTGATGGAATCTTTACATTAACATGCTATTTAACAAAATAAAAAAGTCATGGCCAAAATGCGAAACAGCAACTCTTATACAGACAAGAGTTCTCTAATTCAACCAAACCATCAACTAAGAAGTCTAATAAAGTCGAACAATGCAAATTACAAGGTCAGGATAGCCTCCCAGGCTAAGGACAATAATAAGCCTTCTTCAGCTATGTCAGGAACCTTAAAGACAATACTCAGCAGTGTGCAGAACTAGTGGCAAATGGCACAACCTTCACTGTCCAGGGTGACATAGCAAATTTACTGACTGATAAAATTAGCTCTGATTTTATTCCCCACTCCCCCCATTGAAATTCTTTCTAGTTTATCCCCCAATTATCAACAGAGAGCAGGCCTTGGAGGTGCTCACTAATGCCAAAAACACTGCTTCAATGGGCATCAACAGTATCCCCGGTTACCTACTGAATAGCCTAAAAAATGACCTAGTGGGACCACTTGAGGCACTCTTCAACTAAAGCCTCAAAACAGGTTACATGTTAGGTGAATGGAGGACTGTAATGCTCATCCATCTTCATAAGGGTGGACCATCAATTGACAACAGGAACTACAGACCCATCAGTCTGAAAAGTCTAATATGCAAAGCCATGGAATGGATTATCAGAGAAATGATCAACAAGGACATCGGCAAACTACAGACACTGGAGCCATCCCAGATTGGCTTTTTTTAAGGGAAGGTCTTGCCTACTAAACGTGGTAGACTTCATCAAGAGGGTCATCATGGCTATGGATGAGGGGAAATTATGCATACCCCCTACCCTGACTTGGTCAAGGCATTTGATGCAATACCGCACTCAAATATTGTTGAAAAACACTCAGAACTACCCATAAATCCCAACATAACTCATTGGATTGCCAGATGGCTTAAAGACAGGACCCAAGAAGTCAGCATCAGTCAGAGCACCTCCTCCAAGAGACCAGTCACCAGTGGATTACCCCAGGTCTCCACGTTGGGCCCGCTGCTGTTTGGCATCTACTTCTCAGAAGTCAAGGCTAATGTCAAAGGCCTCTGGCTTACAAAATTTACAGATGACTGTGAATTGGGAGCTATCATAGATTCCCAGCACAACACCAAGATCCTACAAGAGGGTCTAACACAAACAAATGACTGTTGCAATAGCACAGATTAAAACATATTCCTGTTTTTTTAGCTTTTCTTCTATGCCTGAGTGGGAAATTGTGTCAAAAGCTTTGGCCAGGTTAAGGTATGCAGTCTGTACAGTTTTGACTTCATCCATTGCTTTGGGACCTTTAAAAAAGTCCCTCAGAGCCACACGCTCCAGGGATCTAAACCTTGTCATCACAATAAACAAAACATGCTTGAGGGATAGGTGCCTGACCCAGAGACTCCCCAGACTCTGGAATAGACTGTGCGTACATGTCAAACAGAGCGCCTCTTTGGCCCTCTTCAAAAGGAACCTTGACAATTGGATGGGAGAAAGGAAATTCACCCTGGAGATCACGTCAGACGCCCTGCTAGACAGGGGTCCAGGGAAGTAAATAGTGCGGGAAGAAATAGTCAGGGAATTGTTATGGCTAAGCTTGTATAGGCCTTAGGGCCAATAGCCTAGTACCAACCTATGAACCTATAAAAACATCAGGTTGAGTAAGCATGACCCTTAATGAATCCAAACTGAGATGGGTGCAGTGTTTGGAGGTTTCACAAGTCTAGATTGATTAATTACATAAGTATTTCTTTACATATGAGACTGGTCAGGTTTATGGGTCTGTAATTACTTGAGTCTGTGGAAGGTCCTCACTTGTTCAGTTTGTTTGGTACAAAACCTATATGGAGGCTGAGCTTGAACAGTGTTGTTAGGGATGCAACTAAATCATGGTTTGTGCTATTTAAGATGCATCCAGGAATATTTTCAAATCCCATTTATGCAGTATTTTTAGCTTTTGATAACACTTTTAGGACTTGGTCTTGTGTATTATCTGGAAGCAAGCCAGTTTCAGGCATATCTTGATGGCCAGACGGAGGAAAGAGTTGGGTACAGTAAGAGTTAAATTTATTGGCTAGTAGGTTAGCTATATCTTCAGCCTCGTGTAAGTAACATCATTCTCAATAAGCTTAGCCCATTGCTACGTTGTACTTCTGAGATTACGAACATAACTAAGACATGCATTGTGATTGTCTTTGGCTTGGGAAGCTATTTTACTGTGGCCTTGGTGAATTTTATTAAGCTCTAACATTCTGGGAACTGCACTTCTTAATTTTGGTGAAAATTCTTTTCTTTTCTTTATAAAGTTTTGTTGATATTATTATTCCACCATATGGCTTTGTTTCTGGGTATGCCTTCCATTTTTCCCTGTGTGGTACAGCTGCATCTATGCAGCTGTTCATGTGTTACTATAGTGTGGCGGTGTACATTTCTGCATATTCAGTAGAGTTAACTGTATTTGGTGGGGATCTGAAGCTCGCTTTTGTATCACTTAGGAGTAGGCAGCTTGTCTTAAAGAAATGTCTAAAGGTACCTTGGGTGGAAGGAATCTCTGGTTTCAGTTTCATTTTGAAGGAGACTGCCTTATGGTCAGACCTAACAAGTAACAAAGATATGCAAGGGATAGTGCAAGATGCTCCCATATTAGTAAGGACAAGACCCAAGATCTTATTCCTCCTAACAAGTATTGCGACTAATTGTTCCAGGGCATTTTTACTGACAAAGTCCAGGAATCTCTGTGCTTCTGTAAAAGTGGTGGTGTAGGTTTCCCACTCTATAACTGGATAATTAAATCAGCTAGGATTATGGAATTTTTTATCACAGAGGGAATTCTATAGCTAGCTAATATATGGTACAGGACCTTTTTGACGGTTATGTCTAGATGAAGATGCTCGAGTCCCTCATGCTGCTTTACCAGCTTTGATGAGTCATGCAGCACAAAGAAACGGCACACAGGCAAAAGTTGGAGCCACACAAACCAAACTTGTAGAGAAACAAAAAATGAGTCCAAACAACCACAACTGAGGATCCAACAATTTAATGGAAACACCGTTTTAAGAAAAAAACAAGGTAAGTGCTTTTGGAACAAAATTCCTTCTTCAGACCATAAAAACATCGTAAACAGGTTTCCAAAAGACAACAAGTCTAAGGTTAATCCGGTGTCTGCCAATAAGCGGAACAGCCAAAAGACGTCTCTTGGTTAAAAAAGATGTTTAATCCACATAACGCCCCAAAATCACAGTCAATATTCCCCTTAAAACAACGTACTCCACAAACAAAGACGAACAAGAACAACACGCTAAACGCAGTTTAGCGCTTTCAACCAATAAGCTGGTCTTCTTCAGAACTGCAGGTAGAAGCATTCAAGGCAACTAAATAAACTTTTTGGCGCCAAGAAATCTTAAAGCCACATACTTGAAATATAATAAACTAAAACAAAACAGAAATTAAAATGGAATAAATTAGGATATAATACAATAAATTGAGTACTTTTCTAAAATCATTATTGTTTTTACAATATATTATAATATATTTGTATATTTATATTTTTACATTTTCACGTTTTTTCATTTTTGCATACAAACCCCTATAAATTTCTTATATAATATGTACATTAATTCATTATTGCACCTACTTTGGTTCATCAATTCATGTTATACGCATTGTAACCATTGAAAATATGAATGCAATGTGACCATTAAAAATGCATAAATATAATCTACAAATTATGTATAAATACACAAAATTAACTACTCTACATATGTATGAATGCTAATGACTATAATCATTGTGTAATAAATATAATAATGAAATAAATATGAAATAATTATGAAATAAATATAAGATGAATGATTAAATGGATGAATAAGGATGAGTAAAGAAATACTGTATGGACATAGTAATCACAGTGATCATGTATAAATGCAGGACTTGATTACAAAAGATTCTATAGTACCAAAATTAACATATAGATGTCTCTATCATCCACAATTATACTTCTAAACTGATGTATAAAGTGAATATATAACTGATAATAAATAACTATTGTATGAGGAGGCTTTTAATTGATATAAAGTCGTTTAATCCAGGTGGTGTAGTCGCATCCAAAAAGAGTTGCCACCAACTTTCTCTGTATGCGATAAGAGTTTTAATATCACCACCCCTAGGGTTACTCGGTATCACTTCCAATAATACAAATTTAAACATATGTGTCTCTCCATATTGATGAACATGTCTATATAAGGCATTGGTAAGATCCTTAACCCTGATGCTGTACACATGATTGTATATACGCTTTTTATGCTTCTTTCAGTGCGGCCCACATAAAAAGCCTCACAAGAATCACATTTAGCTAGATAGATAACCTGTCTGGTGTTGCAATTCCCCTTTTTGCAATAAATCTTACTTCTATGTCCATTGTCTAACCTAAAATCACCTTTACAATACATAAATTTACAAAAATTGCAACACCCACATTTGTTATTATATTTAACACCACCAGAGTTGTTACTCTCTGTAATAGGATGTTCAAGTAATTTTTTCATATTAAAACCCATCCGATATACGAAATTCGGTTTCTTACCCAAGATGTTAGCCAAATATTGATCTGTGCTTATCAAATGCCAAAATTGAACTATTATTTGTTTAATTTTGTCCGACCATATATTATATGGTATTATACATGCTCTTAAGTAGCTGGGTCCCACCCCTTTGTTATTCAAGACAGGCAGATTCTGAATATCACCCGAACCTAATAATGGTGTATATCTGATGCCTCGATTCCTCATAATATCTGAAATTATGTCACCCATCATTTCCTGTGGATACCCCCTTTCACTGAAAAAACCTTGAATTTGTGTAAGTTCCTTCTGTAAATCCACTTCATCTGATACCATTCTAACAGCCCTAATGCATTGTCCCTTGAAAACATTAGCTTTCAATTTTTTGGGATGGCAACTGGTGAACTCTAGGTAATTGTTAGAAAAAGTGGATTTTCTAAAAATATTGGAACTTACTTTACCATTCTCATGAGTTACTAGTGTGTCCAGATATGGTAAACCCTTAGAATCAAATACATCGTGAATTTCAAATAGTCACTACTATTATTGATGGTATCAATGAATGTCAACATTTCCTCCAGTGATCCTTTCCATAGCAGGTATATGTCATCTAAAAATCTGGAATAGTATGTTACCTTAGTAAAAGAAGGTTTTGAAACAAAATTCATCTTCCCAATGAAGCATGACCAGGTTGGCATAGATTGGGGCATGCGCCCATCGTTACCCCCCTGGTCTGCTGGAATATCTCCCCTTCATAATAGATGTAATTATTCTCCAGAACTAGTGACATCATCTCAGTTAATAAGGAGATAGTATCCCATGATAGTTCTGTATGTTTCCTTAAACTATTGGAAAAGGCTTCTAATCCCTTCTCCTTGGGGATACATGTAAATAAATCTATCACATCAATAGTTATAACATATTGAATCTCTACATTCTCAAAGCTGGAAACTGGATAATTGGAAAGGAAGCACCACGAATCCTTGACCATATGTGGAATTAGGGTATATATGTTTTTTAAGGTCGTATCAATAAACTTCCCCATCTTGAAAGTTTTGGATTCACTACCTGATACAATGGGTCTCAGGGGGGGGTCATCACTATTTTTGTGGGTTTTAGGTATACCCACCATTTTGGCCAACTTAGGATGTTCAACTTTAATGAATTTATAAATTTCGGTGGTAATCCTCCCATCTATAAGAAATTCTTCAATATAGGAATCAATCCTACGATAGGCAATATTTAATTGATTCCTAGAAATAGTAACATAGTTGGCTGTGTTGTGCAATATATCATATATTTTTTGTGTATACTTCATACTATCATAAATAGCTATACCCCCCCCTTTATCGGGTTTCATTAATCTAATAGATTTGTTACTTCTAATAGATTTAAGTAATTCACTTTCCTCAATGGACAAATTACTAAATTCATCTACCTTGCTGAAACCTTTATATGCATTATATATTTCCCTAGTAACAACTTTGTCGAAACTATCTATGATTGAATTATTTGGCGGTGTAAATTTACTCCTAATGGTCAAATTAGAACCCTTGATACCTTTGCTCTCCTCTTTTGTACCACAGGTAATGTTTTTTTCTTTAAAATAAACTTCCAAATTAATTTTCCTGATGTATTTTTGAAGTCTATCAATACTTCAGCTAATGAAAACTTAGGATTAGGTATATATTTCAACCCTTTCTCCATCAATTGAAAATATACCTTATCT
Organism: Protopterus annectens; assembly: GCF_019279795.1. Lineage (NCBI taxonomy): Eukaryota > Metazoa > Chordata > Ceratodontiformes > Protopteridae > Protopterus > Protopterus annectens. The sequence goes on along the minus strand of NC_056737.1, from coordinate 1,942,388,743 downwards.
ATAATCAAGTCCGTGTAATTGAATATATGAAAGTGTCGGTACGACACCATCCTTCCTGTGACTACTATTAAGTCACCTCCCTCTAAATCGACACCATCAGGCGGTCCATGTTCTGATAAGTGACAATTGATGTCTGCTGAATTGGATCTACATCTGCTGGGTATAGAGGACAAGGTAGGTGGAGCAATCCTACCTACCTCGTCCTGGTATATACCCTGTGTCCCCTGTTTGGAAATGGGGGGTGAGTCGCCCTTTTGACCGAAAATCCTCCTGTACAACATTCCTAGAATTCTTCAAATTCATAACATGTGTCGATATCCGGTACACCTTCACCATCTCTGGTGATATGGTCCCTAATTGACTTTCCCTGAATATTCCTTTTTCTCGGCCATACATAAGCTGTCTTTTGTTGATATTGTGCACTATCCTCTTAATTTTATCTGTTTTTAAACTTACATAAATTGTTGGCCCATTTTTTGGCTTCAGAATATTGCTTGTTATAAAGTTTCACCCAGTCCTTGAACACTAAATCATTAACTATTTGTGTGTTCAATAATTCTACTTCATGTATAGCCTTACTGAGTTTTTCATCATAATACCTCATAAGTAATTGAATATAATTGAATCCACATTTATCAAAAAAATCATTGAAATCTTTCATACATTCCTCGGTTAAATCAATACCTAAGGGTAACTTGAAAAATCTCAGCCCTTTGGGAACTATCCTCTCATCAATACATTTCTGCAAATACAAAGTGTCCACTTTGAGTCCATTGATTGTCTTAAGCTTCTTTCCCAAGGAATAAATCATGGTCTTTAAATTGACAGTCTCATGGGTGTTAAAAGCGGCCAGATGGCGAAGTCATTTTGTCATCTACTGCTGTTGTCAACAAGAAAGTCAAAAGACAAAAACTGACTGAATAAGTCAAAGTCTTGCATAACAGTACCAGACCCCATAGCTGGTAAGGGCAGGTGTATACGCTGACCAGATTCATTTGTCTGTAAATTTACTCTATTCGCTGTCACAGTAGAATAGGTTTTGTGAGTGGTCCCCTCTTGGGTTTGGTTCCAACCCTCTTGGCCTCAAGTCATAGTCATAAATAGAAAAATCAAAGGTGCAATCAGAAATATTTATATTGCTACTGGATAACGGTGCAATAATATCCAGACCAGGGTAGGACTAGTATGAGAAGATTTCTGTCCGTTAGGAATAGCAAAACTGTCATTTAAATGATCGTCAAGAGATCAGATACAGACTGATTGCTAGCTTGGATGTTGCCCTGGTTGTCTTGTCTTGTGAGGGTGAGGTGTTTGGCCCCTTTGTCGGTCCCAGATGGTATGAAATTACTATTCTCCCCCAATCTCAGCGAACCTACAACAGGTATCGCTTCTTTTTTCTTATTAACATAACAATTGTTGGAGGGTTTGTTGCACTCCCGTTGGCAACATACTGAATCCCCCTGTAATATTTTAGCAACCAACAATGATAACTGTTTAACCTCACCTCTCAGTTCAGCTAATTGAGACGTAAATGCTTCTGTAGCGTTTTTGTTGTTCTCCGTTGCAGGCGAATTGTGATCAACTGGCTGGATTCTCCATATGGAGTAAGCTGTTGGCGTTCTGCCGGAAGCCCGGAAAGTTCAGCGACATCGTAAACAGGTTTCCAAAAGACAACAAGTCTAAGGTTAATCCGGTGTCTGCCAATAAGCGGAACAGCCAAAAGACGTCTCTTGGTTAAAAAAGATGTTTAATCCACATAACGCCCCAAAATCACAGTCAATATTCCCCTTAAAACAACGTACTCCACAAACAAAGACGAACAAGAACAACACGCTAAACGCAGTTTAGCGCTTTCAACCAATAAGCTGGTCTTCTTCAGAACTGCAGGTAGAAGCATTCAAGGCAACTAAATAAACTTTTTGGCGCCAATAAACAATAATGATTTTAGAAAAGTACTCAATTTATTGTATTATATCCTAATTTATTCCATTTTAATTTCTGTTTTGTTTTATTTTATTATATTTCAAGTATGTGGCTTTAAGATTTCTTGGCGCCAAAAAGTTTATTTAGTTGCCTTGAATGCTTCTACCTGCAGTTCTGAAGAAGACCAGCTTATTGGTTGAAAGCGCTAAACTGCGTTTAGCGTGTTGTTCTTGTTCGTCTTTGTTTGTGGAGTACGTTGTTTTAAGGGGAATATTGACTGTGATTTTGGGGCGTTATGTGGATTAAACATCTTTTTTAACCAAGAGACGTCTTTTGGCTGTTCCGCTTATTGGCAGACACCGGATTAACCTTAGACTTGTTGTCTTTTGGAAACCTGTTTACGATGTCGTTGAACTTTCCGGCGGCTTCCGGCGAGAACGCCAACAGCTTACTCCATATGGAGAATCCAGCGCCAGTTGATCACAATTCGCCTGCAACGGAGAACAACAAAAACGCTACAGAAGCATTTACGTCTCAATTAGCTGAACTGAGAGGTGAGGTTAAACAGTTATCATTGTTGGTTGCTAAAATATTACAGGGGGATTCAGTATGTTGCCAACGGGAGTGCAACAAACCCTCCAACAATTGTTATGTTAATAAGAAAAAAGAAGCGATACCTGTTGTAGGTTCGCTGAGATTGGGGGAGAATAGTAATTTCATACCATCTGGGACCGACAAAGGGGGGGCCAAACACCTCACCCTCACAAGACAAGACAACCAGGGCAACATCCAAGCTAGCAATCAGTCTGTATCTGATCTCTTGGACGATCATTTAAATGACAGTTTTGCTATTCCTAACGGACAGAAATCTTCTCATACTAGTCCTACCCCTGGTCTGGATATTATTGCACCGTTATCCAGTAGCAATATAAATATTTCTGATTGCACCTTTGATTTTTCTATTTATGACTATGACTTGGAGGCCAAGAGGGTTGGAACCAAACCCAAGAGGGGACCACCTCACAAAACCTATTCTACTGTGACAGCGAATAGAGTAAATTTACAGACAAATGAATCTGGTCAGCGTATACACCTGCCCTTACCAGCTATGGGGTCTGGTACTGTTATGCAAGACTTTGACTTATTCAGTCAGTTTTTGTCTTTTGACTTTCTTGTTGACAACAGCGCAGTAGATGACAAAATGACTTCGCCATCTGGCCGTTTTAACACCCATGAGACTGTCAATTTAAAGACCATGATTTATTCCTTGGGAAAGAAGCTTAAGACAATCAATGGACTCAAAGTGGACACTTTGTATTTGCAGAAATGTATTGATGAGAGGATAGTTCCCAAAGGGCTGAGATTTTTCAAGTTACCCTTAGGTATTGATTTAACCGAGGAATGTATGAAAGATTTCAATGATTTTTTTGATAAATGTGGATTCAATTATATTCAATTACTTATGAGGTATTATGATGAAAAACTCAGTAAGGCTATACATGAAGTAGAATTATTGAACACACAAATAGTTAATGATTTAGTGTTCAAGGACTGGGTGAAACTTTATAACAAGCAATATTCTGAAGCCAAAAAATGGGCCAACAATTTATGTAAGCGAAAAACAGATAAAATTAAGAGGGATAGTGCACAATATCAACAAAAGACAGCTTATGTATGGCCGAGAAAAAGGAATATTCAGGGAAAGTCAATTAGGGACCATATCACCAGAGATGGTGAAGGTGTACCGGATATCGACACATGTTATGAATTTGAAGCGAATTCTAGGAATGTTGTACAGGAGGATTTTCGGTCAAAAGGGCGGGCGACTCACCCCCCATTTCCAAACAGGGGACACAGGGTATATACCAGGACGAGGTAGGTAGGATTGCTCCACCTACCTTGTCCTCTATACCCAGCAGATGTAGATCCAATTCAGCAGACATCAATTGTCACTTATCAGAACATGGACCGTCTGATGGTGTCGATTTAGAGGGAGGTGACTTAATAGTAGTCACAGGAAGGATGGTGTCGTACCGACACTTTCATATATTCAATTACACGGACTTGATTATAGATAAGGTATATTTTCAATTGATGGAGAAAGGGTTGAAATATATACCTAATCCTAAGTTTTCATTAGCTGAAGTATTGATAGACTTCAAAAAATACATCAGGAAAATTAATTTGGAAGTTTATTTTAAAGAAAAAAACATTACCTGTGGTACAAAAGAGGAGAGCAAAGGTATCAAGGGTTCTAATTTGACCATTAGGAGTAAATTTACACCGCCAAATAATTCAATCATAGATAGTTTCGACAAAGTTGTTACTAGGGAAATATATAATGCATATAAAGGTTTCAGCAAGGTAGATGAATTTAGTAATTTGTCCATTGAGGAAAGTGAATTACTTAAATCTATTAGAAGTAACAAATCTATTAGATTAATGAAACCCGATAAAGGGGGGGGTATAGCTATTTATGATAGTATGAAGTATACACAAAAAATATATGATATATTGCACAACACAGCCAACTATGTTACTATTTCTAGGAATCAATTAAATATTGCCTATCGTAGGATTGATTCCTATATTGAAGAATTTCTTATAGATGGGAGGATTACCACCGAAATTTATAAATTCATTAAAGTTGAACATCCTAAGTTGGCCAAAATGGTGGGTATACCTAAAACCCACAAAAATAGTGATGACCCCCCCCTGAGACCCATTGTATCAGGTAGTGAATCCAAAACTTTCAAGATGGGGAAGTTTATTGATACGACCTTAAAAAACATATATACCCTAATTCCACATATGGTCAAGGATTCGTGGTGCTTCCTTTCCAATTATCCAGTTTCCAGCTTTGAGAATGTAGAGATTCAATATGTTATAACTATTGATGTGATAGATTTATTTACATGTATCCCCAAGGAGAAGGGATTAGAAGCCTTTTCCAATAGTTTAAGGAAACATACAGAACTATCATGGGATACTATCTCCTTATTAACTGAGATGATGTCACTAGTTCTGGAGAATAATTACATCTATTATGAAGGGGAGATATTCCAGCAGACCAGGGGGGTAGCGATGGGGGCGGCATGCGCCCCAATCTATGCCAACCTGGTCATGCTTCATTGGGAAGATGAATTTTTGTTTCAAAACCTTCTTTTTACTAAGGTAACATACTATTCCAGATTTTTAGATGACATATACCTGTTATGGAAAGGAACATTGGAGGAAATGTTGACATTCATCGATACCATCAACAATAGTAGTGACTATTTGAAATTCACGTATGTATTTGATTCTAAGGGTTTACCATATCTGGACACACTAGTAACTCATGAGAATGGTAAAGTAAGTTCCAAAATTTTTAGAAAATCCACTTTTTCTAACAATTACCTAGAGTTTACCAGTTGTCATCCTCAAAAATTGAAAGCCAATGTTTTCAAGGGACAATGCATTAGGGCTGTTAGAATGGTATCAGATGAAGTGGATTTACAGAAGGAACTTACACAAATTCAAGGTTATTTTAGTGAAAGGGGGTATCCACAGGGAATGATGGGTGACATAATTTCAGATATTATGAGGAATCGGGGCATCAGATATACAGCATTATTAGGTTCGGGTGATATTCAGAATCTGCCTGTCTTGAATAACAAAGGGGTGGGACCCAGCTACTTAAGAGCATGTATAATACCATATAATATATGGTCGGACAAAATTAAACAAATAATAGTTCAATTTTGGCATTTGATAAGCACAGATCAATATTTGGCCAACATCTTGGGTAAGAAACCGAATTTTGTATATCGGATGGGTTTTAATATGAAAAAATTACTTGAACATCCTATTACAGAGAGTAACAACTCTGGTGGTGTTAAATATAACAAATGTGGGTGTTGCAATTTTTGTAAATTTATGTATTGTAAAGGTGATTTTAGGTTAGACAATGGACATAGAAGTAAGATTTATTGCAAAAAGGGGAATTGCAACACCAGACAGGTTATCTATCTAGCTAAATGTGATTCTTGTGAGGCTTTTTATGTGGGCCGCACTGAAAGAAGCATCAAAAAGCGTATATACAATCATGTGTACAGCATCAGGGTTAAGGATCTTACCAATGCCTTATATAGACATGTTCATCAATATGGAGAGACACATATGTTTAAATTTGTATTATTGGAAGTGATACCGAGTAACCCTAGGGGTGGTGATATTAAAACTCTTATCGCATACAGAGAAAGTTGGTGGCAACTCTTTTTGGATGCGACTACACCACCTGGATTAAACGACTTTATATCAATTAAAAGCCTCCTCATACAATAGTTATTTATTATCAGTTATATATTCACTTTATACATCAGTTTAGAAGTATAATTGTGGATGATAGAGACATCTATATGTTAATTTTGGTACTATAGAATCTTTTGTAATCAAGTCCTGCATTTATACATGATCAATGTGATTACTATGTCCATACAGTATTTCTTTACTCATCCTTATTCATCCATTTATTCATTCATCTTATATTTATTTCATAATTATTTCATATTTATTTCATTATTATATTTATTACACAATGATTATAGTCATTAGCATTCATACATATGTAGAGTAGTTAATTTTGTGTATTTATACATAATTTGTAGATTATATTTATGCATTTTTAATGGTCACATTGCATTCATATTTTCAATGGTTACAATGCGTATAACATGAATTGATGAACCAAAGTAGGTGCAATAATGAATTAATGTACATATTATAGAAATTTATAGGGGTTTGTATGCAAAAATGAAAAAACGTGAAAATGTAAAAATATAAATATACAAATATATTATAATATATTGTAAAAACAATAATGATTTTAGAAAAGTACTCAATTTATTGTATTATATCCTAATTTATTCCATTTTAATTTCTGTTTTGTTTTATTTTATTATATTTCAAGTATGTGGCTTTAAGATTTCTTGGCGCCAAAAAGTTTATTTAGTTGCCTTGAATGCTTCTACCTGCAGTTCTGAAGAAGACCAGCTTATTGGTTGAAAGCGCTAAACTGCGTTTAGCGTGTTGTTCTTGTTCGTCTTTGTTTGTGGAGTACGTTGTTTTAAGGGGAATATTGACTGTGATTTTGGGGCGTTATGTGGATTAAACATCTTTTTTAACCAAGAGACGTCTTTTGGCTGTTCCGCTTATTGGCAGACACCGGATTAACCATAAAAACATGTTAAAACAAAGAGTTTAAACAGTGAGTACAACCAAACACTAGAGAAGGCTTAATTAGTAATACTGTCATCCACCACAGAAAAAAATAATTCAACCAGTAAGCTAGCTTAAAAAAGCCAAGCCTCCAAAGATTAACTCCCACTCAGTGCGTCAGTGGGCGACTCTTAAGAATAAAAGGCTTAATACTCATTTTATCATTTAAGCACAATAAGATTTAAGTAAGTTTAGTAAGATTAGTAAGATTTAAGCTTCAGAATCCACTTCTGTTCTTCTTGCTCAGTTCATTTCTAATATCACCATCCTTGTTATTCCGACTAATTGTAAAACAAGGAACTTAAATGACTGCTAGTACCTTTTGCTCTGACATGTCTTGCCAAAGCATTGGTGTCTCTATTCCTTTGAATATCATAAACATGCTCTAAAATCCGGTTCCTAAAGGTACAGTTCGTCTTTCCTATATAGAACACATCACAGGCAGTGCAGATAGCCATATAAACAAGATCAGAGCTTCCACAATAGGCTAAATGGTCAAAATAAAAACTTAAACCAGTAGGCTGATGAAAAAGGAGAAACAGGAAAATATAAATTTGTACCATATTTAAAAGTACCACAATGAGTGGATTTCAGAGAAAAATCTTTTTTTTAGCATCTCTGTTCTGATAAAATGAGTATTAAGCCTTTTCCTAAGAGTCGCTCCTAACATTGATCAGTAATACCTTTGTATTTTCTTTTGCATGTTTTGTTTTGTTGGTAGGTTTATCATACTGTTATGTAGATAGCAAACAGGCATTCAACCAACTTATAGACCAGATAAAGAGAAGATAAGAAAATCATACTATTGTTAAATTGTATGTAAAGTGACAACTAGAAAAACAGGCAGGTCACAATATAAATTCAGAGTGCTCACAGTATGCAAAAGTCTAAGATATCCTGCCAGCAAAGGTAAATTAAACATAAGCATTCCAATGTAAACTTTGAGTGCTCTCAAAATGCACAGATTTAAGCTCTATCGTCAACAGTACCACAGCAACTTTACTTTGCTAAGTAAAATAAAACTGTAACAAAGCAGATAAATATGCTGATAGTCAGGCAGCCAAGAGCTGAATGTGTGCCAGCAATCATCAACAGTTACAATGATTTATTTAGACAGCAATAAAAATTAAAAATTAAAGCATAAACATACCAAGGTAATACTTTTAAGGAGATCTCTGTGTGTTCTACAGTGAATCCTAATAATCCACATATCACTGACTATAGTAAGGGGTTGAACAGAAAGACAGGAAGATGCCATCACTCCTACAGAAAGAAAACTAATCTGAGTTAACTCCAGGGTTTAAGTAAGATTGTCCAAGATGGTAGCAATCATGTGTGATCCTGAGCAGATCAGCAGCCCTCTAATGACTATAAGGGAAACAGCCAAGTTGTTGATAGCACAGATAAGAAAACTCTAGTGGATAAACTGGACCTGGTATAGTGGAATGCAGGGAAGAGAATGTTAGCAACCACAGGAAAAAATGATTAACACATCTGGAAGGTTGTGAAAAAGGAAAGATGAAAAGAAGTGAGATTTTGTGTTGCTAAAAAAAGCTTGGAGACCCAAGTATAAGTGCAGAGAATGAAAGTGGGGGAGGTGGAGGGGAAGGGCAGAAGCTGACAAGAGTAAGTTGAGATGAAGTAAGAAATGTAAGAACAGATAGAGAAGGAGAGAGCAAAGAGGCTAATCATTAGGAGCTTTATAGAGAAGAATGCAGAAAAAGGGATGGAGAGAAAGGTTCAAAAATCAAGGCTGTAGGTAATAATGTGAGAGGGAAATGACAGGAATATTGGGGACAATGTGTGATAGTTTCCCTTATGAGTGTCCTCCGAAGGTCTGTAGAGAAGTGATTGGATGAGAAGGACTGTACAATGGAACATCATACATTCCAACATAAAATGGAGGGTCAAGTTCACACAAGTACCAGCACAGATGGATACGTTGGGAAAGACATTCCTCTGTGGATCTCTGGAGTAGTAGTCCAAAACAAATTCTACTATCAGTGGGTAGCTTGAAATTTTTTTTCTTTTTGTAAGCAGAGAGGGAATTACAGTAAAAAATGCATTCCTCAGTGTCTGTGTAGCAGTAGTCCAATGTGAAGAGAAATAAATTAATAAATTCATACTTGTTTCGCCTAGATTAACAACATTTTTCTGTCATCACTTTACTCACTGTTGCTCTGCTGTTGTTCACTGCTGTTGCTAGACATGCCAGGTCCACCCCTCACCCTACTCACCTTAGTTACTACTATGGTATATCTAGGCCCCAGAATATGTGATGCTTCTGCACCTTTCCTATTCCTTGCTAAATCTATCCTGTTATGTATTGCTAAACCAAGCTACAATGCCTCATAGTTAACCCACTCTTCCCAGATAACACTGCTTTACAGCTATGCTCTCCTCTTGTCCTTGGTGTAGGGATGTCCTCCAAAAGGGTTAGATGACACCAGCCAGAAAGGTTCAGCTGTTTGGACAGTATTATCTTGCTACATGCTTTGAGGACTGTTGGGAATAGTGGGTACCCACCAGCATCTACGTGACTGTGAGTGGGAAACAGTGGTCTGTGGTGTCAATGCTAGGGGTGGAAGGAATTGCACAACACAGCAATGTCAAAACCATATAAAAGCATGATACAGTGGACCTCACATAAGGCATGCAGTATTGTAGGTGGCATTTATGCAAGTGGCAGAGGATCTTCTTCAGCTCAAAGCCTCATGGGTGATGAGTCACTTCTAGTATAGATGCATGGAGACAAAGATGGCACAGGTCTCAGTATCAGTGATTAGTTTTTGCAGGTCTCACAGTAAGACCAGCCAAGTTTGTATTCATAATGCATGCTATATTATCAAACCTCCAAAGAACTTACTCTAGGGAGCACACAATGAGCACTGCATATGATCCCCTTCGGTACTTTGGGTATTCAGACACAGGGGACTACAAGCACAAGTATGTGCATATTTTTTGCATGTATATGTCCACCTGCCATTTGTATGCATACCACAAGTCATTATATGATGTTGAGGTAGTTGGCATCACTCCGTTATCTGTTATGATGTATGTTAAAAGGACATACCACTGTTAAGATGACAGGCATAGAGACTGAGACAGAGCAACAGGCTGAGGTCACCAACCACCTTTGCACATACTAATGGTGATGCCAACACAAAGATAAAGCTACAGTCCCTGGCCAAATTAGCATTGTTCCTCTCCTGGCTATGTGGTTCTACACCCATTTCCCAAGATGACAGTGTGGCCACACCCAGACATGCTCTACAGGATAAAGTAATTGGGATCACCATCCCTATCAAGGAGGGTTTCCACTCTGCCATGAAGCACTGGCAGCATTGTTTACTGAGCCTGTGGAGGGGGATAACTGTCTACCTCACATGTGTGTGTGTGTGTGTGTGTGTGTGTGTGTGTGTGTGTGTGTGTGTGTGTGTGTGTGTGTGTGTGTGTGTGCGTGTGTGTGTGTGTGTGTGTACTTGTTGATTAGCAGTATGCCAGGGCTTGTTGCCACCATCCAGTGTCACAGCCAGCCTAAGATAATTGGGCAGCAGCTGGCATTAACTTATGTGCAGGGCTATAATCCAAATAAAGTCTGCAACTATACTCACTGAATTTGGGGATAACTGTGTGGTCTTCATGAGGATGTGACCCACAGTGCCAACACCTAGGGAGACAATGGAGACTAAAGACAATGACATGATAGGTCTCTTGAAAACTGTGATGGTAAACATTGTTGCAATGGCCAGCTCCATGCAAAGGATGGCAAGTGCTATCACTGGTGCCTTAGCCATGAGTGTTGGCAGTGGCTAGGGTATGTCTGTACACAGGGTAGATGCATAAGGAGGCCATCACAGTCTGCAGTTGTGCCACTGGGGTTGCATACTTCCCCACCACATGTATAGGGTGACCTCAAAAAAAGAGCAGCGGGAAGTGGGTTAACAATCTATATTCAGGATACATTCCACCAATACCACATCATCAGTGAGTGAGAAGGTGTAATTGTTCTATATCTAACCATAACTCTGGCCATGGTGTATGGGCACATGGAGCTCTCCTACCTGGTCCACAGAAATAATAATGTGCATGATACCGATGCCCCCCCCCCCCCATGAACCCAGTCTCTACCTCCATTAACTGCTGTATAAACAACCTTGTGTTTATGTGTCTTTAGCCATCTTTGCAAATGTTGATCAGTACCACCCTTCCCACTGTGCACTGTAAGTGGAGATGACTGATGCAGAGTGTCACTAGCCCATGCACAAACCAGCATGGCCTTTAAATAGTACTGCATGAATCATTTTGCTTTGTTCTGTACGATATGGCAATGCCATTGTGTACTTGTCAGTACCCATGGAGGCAGACTGCCTTCAGTGTTCTCTGGAGTCTGGTACAGTTGATATTTGCTGGTATAATTGTCATCCCTATTGGTGGATGCTGTGCTGGACCCTGTGACAAGGCCTGCTGTTATGAGTGAGTGGTGATGCCTGTGACTGCTGTGTAGGATGTCTGCTTCCTGATTGTCATATTGTGTAGTATTCAGCATGCTAAGAAACCTTACAGCGTGTGTGTTGGGGTGCATACCTCTCAACCTCTTAGAGCAAGAAATCTCGACAAAGCCATAAATGAAAGTGGGATAAAGACCCAAAGTAGGGACAATTTTTAAATATTCTTCTTACAAACTTAGAAAGTTGATAGAATAACAGGCTTTGCATTAGCATGAATTTTCTGAATAGTATGAAGTCTGAAACTCAATTATCTGTCATTATTTTCTAACTTCAATCTTCAATGATTTGCCACTAATTTGCCAGAAAAACACAATTTTATGAAAAAGGGTCCAAAACTATGAGGCATTCTGTGAAAATCTGTACAGTTAAGAGGTATGAGGGGTGTATTGCCTGCAGTGCCCCTCAAGACAAGTCTAGGCAGCAGAGCCTGACTTTCAGCAGGTCAAACACTTACAGCACTAAATTCCTCTTTTTCATATGGGTGATGTAATATTGACATGTAGTCATACCTTGTGGGATCCTTATGTGTGTCATTATCCAGGGATATGGGGAGGGATATCCTATGTCACCTGCAGCACAGTTAAGACATAAACAGAGGATGTTAGACAAGTATGCATACTGTTTATGGCTGTAGACATGTGGGTGCACTTCTGTGCTTGCACTAACCTACCAGAATGTTAGTGTGAGGAAATGGCATCATAGATTATTTCTATGTGATATGTGGGAATTATGAGCACTGCCAGGATGCTGTGTAGACACACAGACTATGACCCCCTGTGTGCTTTGCACACTACCTGGCAAGTGATGGAATGATAGCTCTTCCTCTTCATGCATTACTGTCTGTGGACACCAGGTGGGTCCTTTATTGCAACACAAATGCAATCTATGGCTGTCCACACTTGGAGAAGGCAGGTGATGTCAAAAAGACACTCAAAGCTATATATGTCTGCCCTGCCATATTTGGAGAAACAGATGTGCTTAACCACATTTCAGAAATTTATGAAAGAAAATTTTAATTCCCAGTATGTGTCCCCTGTTTGTCTCTGGAAGGTCCCTGTACCTAAAATGGTAACAGCTACAAGTATCTTGGTATACAATAGTGTAGGAAGGCCACATATTCCTCAAGATCAAGTTCGTGGGAGATACCTGTCAACCAATGCCCATGTAATGTCTCAATGGAAATGATGATGGTCCTGGAGCTACTGGTCTGTCATCTGATGTGACACTACCCTGTATCCAGTTTGTGATTACAGCTATTTAGACTTGTTGACTAGAGGCCTGCTCTATGTTTTAAAACTCACTAATGTAAATGATGCACTGTATACTTTATGCCTGGTTCAAATAATTTTGTGATTACAGCTATTTAGACTTATTGACTAGAGGCCTGCTCTGTGTTTTTAAAACACACTAATGTAAATGTACTGTATACATTATGTCTGATTCAACTACAGTAGTTTAATGATTACAGCTACTTAGACTTGTTGGCTTGCTGCCTGCTCTGTGTTTTAATCTATCTAAATGTATCTAATTGTAAATGTTGCACTATATACCTTATGCCTCATTCCACTCCAGTAGTTTTAGTTGTCGTACAGCGGACCAAGCTATCTTGCTGTATGTTTTATCCATTGGTTAATGCAATTGTTTGCTAACTGTTTTACCCCCTCTTAGTGACTTCATAATTTTTTTCTTGTCATAGATTTCAATTATGCTTTACTACATAATGCTCACTGCAACAGGTATAATAGCCTGCTGTCTAGCTATGGCCATGTGTTCTATGTTCAGAGGAATGTAACACATTTGTTCACCCTGTTTGCACATCTGTATTAACTATGTTTTTTTAAGTATATTTATTGTTAACTTTAGCAACATTTTAAAGCTAAATTTTGTGTAGCACTGCATTTGAACTACTGTCCTAGAGTGAATGATAATGTGGTAGTCTCAACAATTTGTGCTTGTATTGTTTGAGGTTCTCTTTCTGTCCTCTCTAAAATACCTCCATTTATCTTTTGTGTGCTAAACACCATAATTGGTAAAATTTTTTCTCTCCTCAGCTAAAAGCCAAGCTTTGTCTTTTTCCTCTCCATGCTGCCAGTATACTGTTAAGTCCTGCATACTGAATAAACAGTTGCAACAAAAATCTCTCATCATTCAGCTCTGTTATCTTTCACATTACAGCATCTTTTTTTTCTATGCAAAGTATGTTGGCTTAGTTTTTTTTACGTCTTAAAATATACCTATTTAAGGTATTATTGACTTTCTAGCAAGTTGGTACACTGGGAAGCAGCTTGGCTGCAAAGACCCCCCCACATTCTTAAAATAATCTGTTAGTTTTCAACAAACCTATGACTGTTAAATTCTGGACTAATCAGCCTGCTATAAGACATTTCTTAGCTGATAGTACTGCACAATAAAACCTCTTTTTTTTCCTTACTATTAACAGTGCATAGCCTTTTTCTGTTAGACTTGTTACTGATTGTTTCTGGACTGTGCTTGACTCCTGGCTTGGCTCAAGCCGCTCCGTTCATCCTCACCTCGCTTGGGCTCACTCCACTCCCCTACCCTATCCCCATTCCCACCCACCCCCACTTTCTTTACACTTATTAACCTAAACTACACCTAACACATTATCCTATAACATGCAGCTACCTCATCTGACACACCCGCAAGCAATTATTTTTGTTCATTTTCTCCCCTCCCACCTCACTAACCATTATTTTCATCCCTCATGTAACACTGTTACCCCATCACTGTATCAGTACATTTTTCTCTCTCTACTAAACTGAAGACACCAACCCACTCATATTTTCTCCTATTTCCCTACTATTTCACCATGTCAGTTATCATCATTCTTTTGAACAACTCTCTCCTACTCATTACCCTCTATCTAGCCTCCCACTTAACTTCCTTCATCACATCAAACATACACTACCCCTCTCCCACACTCCCAACTATTACATGCCATACAAAATCAAATATCCATTTTCACATCTGTTCTAACCTCTACGCTAACTCTAATGTATTGCTCTTCCACTATAAATATGTCCATACCCGCAACCCTCCTTTCTATCCAGATTTCTTTCATTGACTAATATCAAAGTTCTAACTCTCATTCCTTCGACACTCACTAACAGAAATCAAACTCCAAGCTGACATACATCCTAACCCAGGACCCACACAGCTACTCCCACCCCACCCAATAACACCCACCACACCTGCTAATACTGCCATCCACCTTCTTCCTTTAAAAATTCAAATCAGACTTACTCATAACTAATTTGAACCTCAGAATTATCACAAAAAAACTAGTGAATTTCATGCAGTTCTAACTACCTATGCTCCTGATATAGTAATTATTACAGGGACATTGCTAAAACCCCACATTAAAGATGAGGAAATACTTACTAGTGGCTATGATGTTATTAGACAAGATAGGCTAAACAAGCATGGTGGAGGCATTGCCATCATGTATAAAAATGTCCTCAAAATTGAAAAATTAATCTGTACTCCCCCAGATCTATCAGAAGCAGAAGTTCTATCGGATTTAAAGTAAATCCGCATAAAACTATCATAATTATTGCCTCCTACCTAGTACCAGGAAATAATCTACCTACCATTGAAAGTCTTCTACCTTGGGCATTATCTACTTTCAACCAAGAAACTATAGTGCTAGTGATTTTAACTTGGACTGGCTATCCTGCTTATCTGACAACCCCACCAATTTTATCAATTTATTCAATTTCCCCCAAACTATAAACTTCCCCACTAGAATCGATAAACACACCAAGCAAGAATCTATTCTAGACTGGATATTAACCAATAAGCCCAACTTTGCCCACCAGACTGGGTGCCTCTCTGATTCTCCCAGTGATCACTCCCTTAACTTTCTTCTAAGGAAATGCATTCACTCCCCCTGTAATGTCATTTTCAAACACATACGCAACAAAATAAATTTTTCCCCTACCATCTTAAATTCCCTACTTCAAAACTGCAACTGGTCACCTCTAAAATCACTCCACCTAGACCAAGCTGTACAATGTTTTAATGATAACTTCCTCAACATCCTTAATAACCTAGCTCCAACAAGAAAAGAATTGCTCCAAAGCCAAAAACCTACCTTGGATAACTAAAGATGCGAAATTTCTTATTAAACAAAAGGATAGAGCCTGGATTGCTTATCAAACCTCCAAAACCTCTGAAAAACCACACCTCTTACAAACAACTAAGAAACCTAACTAAAAAGCAAATATTATCTGACAAAAAAATCTTATTTTCTAGCTTGTCAACAAAAACACATAAATAACCCACACAAATGTTAGCAAAACCTTAACTACCTCCTCAACCCTGGCAAAACCTCTACTCCTGCACCATCTACAACAAATAGCACTGAATGTATAGCATCCCAATTTAACTCACATTTCATCACAACTGCCGCCTCACTTTTAAACAGCAGCAAATCTAACTAACCCCTTACAATGCCTACCTCTACTAACTCTAAACCCAACTACTTCTCTTTTAAACCCATACAAACCTCTTATATCAAAAAACTCATATCAAAACTAAAACCTACCTGTCTAGCAGCTGACCAACTCCCTAATGACTTTGGAAATATTGCTGCAAGCTCCATCGCCTATCCCGTATCTTTCCTAATCAACCATTCCATCACAGAACAATATGTCCCCATACTATAGAAAATATCCCATATCATCCCCCTCCACAAGGAAGGCCCATCTATAGATCTCTCTAATTATCAGCCCATTGCCATTCTCTCACCCCTAGCCAAAATCTTACAGAAATTTATCCATAAGCAGCTCCTAGACCACCTCACTACAAATAACCTCTTATCCAGTTCACAGCACGGCTTCCTTCCAAAACACAGTACCTCCACAGCCCTCATAAGTTTCACTAGCTACATCAACCTCCTCAAAAACAATGGACAACTAGTCTCTACTATATTCCTTGATATGTCCAAAGCTTTTGATACTGTATCCCACCAACTACTACTCAACACTCTAGCCTCATCAACCTCAACTCTACAGCTCTCAACTGGTTCTTTAGCTACCTTACTAATCAACAACAGGCAACTAAATGGGATAATAAACTCTCCACACTCACCCCAGTCTCTGTTGGGGTTCCTCAGGGTTCCATCCTTGGCCCTCTCCTTTTTATTATATTCACAAATAGTCTAAGCACTGCCACAAAATCTGCTTCCATTACTCACACCCCAAAAACTCCACAATTACCTGCAAAAGTCATTTCTAGATGTTGAAAATTATCTAAATGAACTTCAACTCGTCCTAAACCCAAACAAAAAAAATAATGATCTCCTCTAACAGGAAATCCAAAGAAAAACCACTCCCTGTCTCCATCTACTCCACTAATGGCACTATAATACAACCGATTAACCAAACCAAACTACTTGGTGTCACAATAGACAACATCCTAACACTCAACAAACACATATCACTCACAATAAAGAAAGTTCATATCAAACTTGGTGCTCTATATAGGGCCAAACCTTACCTTACTCAAAATGTCAGACTAGCCACAGCCAGATCACACCTCCTATCTACTCTTATCTACTGTTCTCAACTTTTCACTAACCTGCAGAAGTCTGATTTATATCTACGTAATTCTGCTATAGCAAAATAGCAAGATTTGCTGCTAATATATCCAACAGGAGCCATCAATACCTTGCTCTTCAAAAATGACACTGGCTTGAATTTCCCAGTCTGTTATTTCTCAGTCAGCTCACCACTGTCCACTGTATTATCCACAAAACTGAAAACTGCCCTGCACTCTCCAACCTAGTCCAACTAAATACCAACCCCAGGACCCTTAGATAATCAGATAAACTTATACTCAAGGTGACAAAGTCCCATAATTAGTTCAGTGACTCTCTCTTCTCCATCAAAGTAGCCAAACAGTGGAACCCATTACCCCAGAATATCTTAAAAAACACAGATCATCATAGCTTCAAAAAACTCCTAAAGGAATGCCGTACTCAACAATGGCTATGCTCCTGTAATACTCCTGGCTTGTTTCTCATGCCTTCGATCAAATGTTTTCTAGTCTTCTATCTAAATACCACAATAGTTTTTAGTTATATATCTAATGAGTTTCATATTACTGTCTTTAATAAGCCTTAAGAAATGTAATATGTTCTGTTTTACATTCACCTTTTTGTAAATTGTGATTGTTGGCAACTGTCAAAGTTTTTGTATATTGTTTGTAAATATTTTAATAATTTTTGTAATCTTTTTGTACTGTTGTTATGGAGCTTATCTCCCCAGGTCTCCACTGAAAAAAAAACAGACTACTTGCCCAGCCAGACTCTATCCGGTTAACAAATGTAAAATAAAATAATAAATAAATAAAAATAAAACATTACCTGCTGCCATGTAGTGCTCCCACAAGGCCAGTGGTGAAGCTTATATATAACCACTGATGCTGAACTAAAGGCAGTGCTGTTCCCAGCATTATCATCGGATGTAGTTCTAAATGTTTTGGCCTTTATACTCAGATGCAACTCACTGGGTGACTTTACACATGATAACAATGAATCATGACCAATTTTAAGAGCTCCTAATTTGCATCTCAGTGTGTATTTTTTAGAGTGCCATTCTTCATTTACATGTCATTATACACACATTTGTATACCTGTCTTTCTTAACCGTGTAGCCTACTAAGTAGTATAAATTACCAACTGACTGCTCGTTCTCACTTTTGGCACAAGTATGCTACAAAGACCGTGATGTACACTATTCAACTTGACTGTGAATATTGATCCTAAAGAAAATTTTTATATCAATAAACGATGAAGAAGAATATCTGATGGAAAGCTATGCATTATGCTTACCAGATGCTGTTTGTAAAACTATAAATATGCAACGGGAATACAGAAGGTTTGCAAAATACTCTGCAAGCACCGGTGACGTATTTGGGATCTGCGATTCTGTAATGCATAAAGTACACATTCACCTCATCAGTACTTGTATGAGAAAAGTGTAACTTGCTTGTCTGGGGATTATTGTAGGATGTGACAACAAGATTAAAATGATTTCCAGCTCATAATGAGAATTATAAGCTGGTTGTTGCAAATGTATGTTTGGCTGTTTTAGGTGCACTTTATGTGATACATCTGAACACAGTGGCACTTCCATATGTGCTTGCAAGTAACAAAATTACATTCATGCTATGACACTTCCATCTCCTTGAATCATTCCTTAGTTTTGGAAAAAAAAATGCCAGAGACAGAAAATTCATTGTCTGACTGCCTGGAGGATGTCAAGTCCTCGGTCTGCTTTAAAGCTAATGCATTACAGCTCTCCTCCAAGGAAATTAATATATTGGAATGGACATTTTTTTTCAAACAGAATTCAAAGCCTGTGCACCTGAGACAACTGGAAACAAACAAAATGAGATAAAGGTGTCACCCATGAATTTTCAGGAAGTCTCACAGAAACATATTCTGAGGACATCTGTGTTATTCTGTATATAATTCTTTGGAGCACTATTATGTCTACCACTTCTGCAGGCCCTGCAGGAGGGATAGCAGAGTATAACCTGTATAAATGTGAGCAATTCTTTATTGTTACAGTTAACAATAACATTGAATATATTAACTTTATCAGCTCTAACTGCAACCTTCTGTTGCTCCTAATGAGCACAAGGAGTTCCTAGCTGACAAAATAATATTGTCAGGAGATGTTAAGTATCCAAACATCAACTGATCAGAGTAGTGTTTCAATAATATGTTCATCCAAATACTAACATATTTCAGCAGTAAAAAGTACTTAAAAAAATGATTAGGGGACTTAAGGGACAGTAAATTTTAAACTCTCTTCATCTTCCCCAGAAGTTATTCCTTCCTTTATAGAATCTGACCATTATGCCGCTATATTTAGTCTTAAAGTAAAAAGGCCACAGCCACTATCAAGATGAAATATTGGGATTTATGTATAGTAATTATGAATAAATTAAATAAATTGGGCAGCTATAATTGGATTTATTATTTATCAAGTATACAAAAACAACAGGTGAACTAGCGGATGAATTTTAGCATATAATAAGTGAAATGGTAGACAAAACAGTTCCAATGAAATGCAAATATACCTAAAAATCACAGCAAAGCTATAAAATCGACAAAGTTTGCAACAGAAAAAGAAAGAACTGCATTGTCTATAAAAACATTCAGCAAGTACAAGAATTATGCGACTTAGCTTCATCACACAAAAGAAGAGTCACGAAAGCAGCTTGAGTGACCCAAATAAAGTTAATGGATCTGGGAACTGGAGGAGCCTGCTAAGAATGTGGGAGTTAGTGACCAGATCTCAATGTGATGGTGATGTTAGGGGTGTTAGATTTAGTACCACCTGGCAGAGAACAAAAAGGCTAGACTTAAGGATTGGACTGAAAAAAGAAATAGGCAAGTGCTTAAAAAGCAGTGCTTTACATTTTTATTAGGATAGACGTGCAAGCACCCACATATAGAATGGTGTTATAGGCCCTACCAAAATAATGCCTGCTGGACTGCTTCCAAGAATGAAAGATCTACGTAAAAAATAAAAATAAATACCAAGGAATACCAAGTAAGGAGGGCACACCTGAATTAAAACAATGGACATGCCAGACAAGATTTGTGGACCAAGCAGGAAAATGGTTGCAAGATGCAGATTATTTTTACAGTGCACAGCAGATATAAAATACTAAAGCTAGATTAAACAAGCCACAAAGAGCTCTAAACTGTTATCAAAATCGCAAAATATAATTATAAAATAAAACTAGCAGATACTTCACTCCAGGGTTGTTGTGTCCAAAGTGCAATAGTTTGCATTGTCTGCATTCTGCACAGAACTTCAGTTGACACCTTTCTCCTCATTTGCTGAGCCTTTCCAAATCCTTCCTTTCTTGGATTCTTTCCCCCAACCTCTAGTGCAGCATGTATATTTGTATTGTAAGAGAAATGGATAATACTGCTGTCTGTTTCCTAAGGTATGCCTGAAAAATACATACCTAAAAGCATTGGACCCAAATCTGGCCCCTGAAATATTCCACTAGGAATTCCACGTATTGCTAATATCATCCCTGTCATCACAGTCCCTAGTGTCCTACCACTCAGATGTTCTGGAATCCAGTTCCTTACTCATTGTTTTCCCCATAACCCCTACAGCTTTGCTAGCAACTATCTGTGTTGAACCAAGTCAGACACCCAAGTAAAGTCCAAGTACATCATACCTCCTGGGAATCCCTATTTAATTTCGTCTATAACCCAATGACAGGAGCTTCTTGCCATGAGCCCAGGCTGGTTAGTGTACTCTGAGAAAGTAATCAACCTTTCTTTTAGCACTCCATCCATGACTTTCTATACACACTGCTATTAAGATTTCCCTAGATGCTTCCTTATACATCCACAGCTTTATACATGTGTACAACTCTTACCTTCTTTTCCCTTCTCAAGTACTTCTGCAACGGTGAATGATCGGCTGAACACCTCACATAGGATACTTAACAACACACTATCTAGATTCCTTTCCTAAGGACCCTGGAATGCAGGTAATCAGGTCCTCATTCATTGAATTTCCTTGCAGCAGAAAGTTCTCTCTTTAGCTCTTCTTCCATCTCCCATCTGGTGGCCAGATACAACTCTTACCCTCTTACTACTCTGTTCTACTTTTCTTCCTGTATGGAACCTAGTGTTCCTTCCCAAAAACTGAAGTGCAGCAAGCATACATGATTTTTGCTGTTTCCTAGTCTTCCATAATCTTACTGTCACCCTTGTTCAGCAAGAAGTCAAATCTGTCCTTTCAGCTACATTTTGAGTTGCTTTTTGTTGTCCTCACATTCTTTGTTGGCGTTCTGCTTGCGTTTTTGTACTGTGTCTGCCATTATTATTCATCGCCTGACATCCCCCTTCTTGTATAGTCTCACTGTTGCCCTTGTGACTAGTGTCATATTCATATATAGCCACACTGGCCTTCACCTCTTGCTTTCTTTTTTGCCTATTTGACACTGTAGTCCTCAGTACTGAGTATTCTGCTCTAACCTAGTCCCACCAATTGTACTCTCCCTCAGTTCACTTCAGACCAATACTCATCTCTGATTTTATCTCACAGGTCCCACACCATTATCTTTTATGACACTTTAATCCAGAGAGTGTTTTCAGATATAGCAACTGTCCAAATTTAAAAAGATTATTATGCAAAGAGAAGGTATTACAAACATCTTTGGACATTAGAACCAATTTTAGGAGGGGAACCTTTCCATGTAAGAAATGCAGTGTATGTAGTTACATTAGTGATGAACAGGCATATGAAAATATACAGACTGGCTATAAGTTTGTACCGAACTTTTATGCCACATGTGAGACCAAAAATATAATTTATTTGGCGACATGTGACAATTGCAATGCCTACTACATAGGCTTGACAACACGTAGGCTCAGAGATCGAGCCTACAACCATATTTATGATATACGGAAGATGAACACCAACAATGCTTTAGCCAGGCACTGTCAGTTATTTCCATCCCATATGTTCAAATTCAAAGTATTACAGATACTCCATCATAACAGAAGGGAAGGCAATACAATAGGTACTTTGGAACTCTTCGAGCTGAAATGGATTTTATTACTCAGGGCGCACATAGAGCCAGGACTGAATACAGCACTTAGTATCAAACCAGCACTATTATAGAGATATCTTAATTTAGATTTAGAGAAAATTACTAAATAGTTTATATACAAGCAGGAATTTGTTAGGAGTATGTAAATATATATATTTAATTCCATTTTTGTCCTATTCATATGAATGTGTAAATAACTAAATACACTTTTTTTAAATTATGATTTATTATTGTGGCTTAGCCATACTATTATATGAGATGTCATCTTATGGATTCGTTTTTTTTATATATTTTTTATTTTTATGACCACTTAAAGTTTATTAGATTTATTGGTATATTCAGAATATGAAATTAATATATGACTGAATAATGTTATGGAACAATTATATTGAATTTAGTTTGAACTATTACATATATTCTTAACCTAAGAAAGTTAAAATTATTATGTTATGCAAACACTATATGCTAGTTGGATTGAACACTTTTTGCATATTCTATGAGCTAGTATGTATAATGATTTGTCTTACAAAGCAATGAAGGGAAAAATTTTATATGTGTAACTGAATGTTTCCTTTACATTTTGGATTCAAGATAATATAAGATGTAAGAGATATTTTTGCAGGAAGTGGTTTCCTTATATGGAATTCAGCCTAAATGGTATTAATTGTTTAATTAATGTTTAATTATATTTTTAACCGCCAAAATGGTAGTTAATTAGGGCGTATGCCTTACTATATAAAATGTGGTCATTTTTTAAGAAATTTGTAACCTGATGAAGCGGACTTGTCGAGTCTGTGAAAGCGCTTGTTTTATCAAATAAATATCTTTTGCTGTTTATCGTGGAAGCTTCAGTGATTTGTATACATACTAATCCAGAGAGTGTGTAATCCTTGTGGGTATGGTGCCTTTACTTGGACATCCTTGACCTTTTCACCTTAGTTAAGAATACATCCTGAATTCTATCCATCCAGTGCCGTTTGGATGAACCCCTCTTACATGATGAATTCAATCACGTCCAATTTCCCATCTGCTAAAGAGCTTGGAATCTCCCATTCTGCTCTAGGCAGATTCCTATCCAACCTGAACTTGGCCATCTTTCTCCTGCCCAAATCCTTTTGTTATCTCACCCAATCTCTCATCTTCATCTCTTGATGTAAATGAGTGTTGATGTACTGTATCATCCCACTTGTACTGCCCCTCATCTACCTTGACAGCCATGATGCTTGCCTTTGGTTCTGACCCAGCCCACTCCTATTGTCTTCATAGGGTGGTATTCCCCATTCTGTGTGACTTGAATTTGCTGCCCTGCTTTATGGATCCCTCCACTGTTTATCATTCCTGAACAACCTCTGCCTTGCTCCCTGCATGTGTTACCCCTTCTTACCACTGCTCCTGTTTCTTTGATACCAGCAAGCTTTGCCTGCATCCTTCTGCATCCGTGCCTGCTGCTTTGCCATTATACTAACCAAGCTCCTATTGAGTAATGCTTCACAAAGTCACTCTTCTTCGTTTTTCTACTATGATCAGCATCTCTTTTCTCATTCTATCAGTGAAAGAATATCACTAAGGTGTACTCACCAAGCTAGCTCTGAGCAGTGCTGTTCCATCTGAGCTAAGATTAAGCCTGTCCTTGGCAGTCAACTGATCCTCCAACCTGGTCTCTCTCATTGCTCTACCAGTTCTGAGGTCTTCTCCCTTATCATTCCATCAGTCACTTATTATGTTCCCTAATTTGCTCCTTCCTGTAAATGCTGACTGCCACCGCAGGTGATACTATGACAATGATAATACTACAGTTCTGTACTGGCATCTGTCTCCTCTATGGTCATGTACACTACCTGTCCAGTCTGCCTTGTCTCTGGTATCAAAAGGTTTCATAACACAGATTCACCAATTTTCCAAGTTCATAGGTTCATAGGTAGGTACTAGGCTATTGGCCCTAGGGCCTATATAAGCCTAGCCAAAAAGGTACCCTGGCGTTCGCCACCTAAGAAAATTATTTTCCTGTGCCCCTGTCAAGCAGAACCACAGAAGTGATCCTTGGGGTGAATTTCCTATTTACCATCCAATCATCAAGATTTTTCTTCAAGAGTGCTAATGAGGAGCTTTGTTTGATATAGATCGGTAGTTTGTTCCAGAGTATGGAAAGTCTCTGTGACAGGAATCTATCCCTCCAGCATGTTCTGTTTACTGTGGTGACAAGGTTTAGGTCCCTAGAGCATGTAGCTTGGAGGGATTGGGATTTCTTTAAGTGGAGCATGTCCAACAGCTCTGGGTTTGACATAGCTTTGTATGTTAGGCAGAGATCGTCTCTGAGTAGGCGATATGCGACGGAGTAAAGCTGGAGTTTTTTGAGACGGTCTGCGTAGGGCATCTGTTTGAGGCTGGTTATCCTTTTTGTGAGGTATTTCTGCAGCCTTTCCAGTTGTTGTAGCTGTCTTGTGAGGTATATATCAAAAGGGGTGCTGTGCTCTATAATGGGTCTAATGAGTGACGAGTAGAGGGGAACAATGACCTTTTTTTTCCTGGATGAGTAACCTTTTGTGATGAGGTGTGCCACGTAGAAGGATTTCCTGACTACTGTGGTGATGTAATTATCAAAGGAGAAACTACTGTCCACCTGTGTCCCAAGGTCTCTTATCACACTTTTGGTATTAAGTAGACTACTGCCTATGTGGTAGTTCATGGGTACAGAGTTTTTACCAAAAGGGATGACAATGCACTTTTTGGCATTGAGCTTGAGGCCATGGCTTTGACATCAGGATCTGTCTCAGTGAGGCCCTTTTATAGGATGTTCGCATTGTTAGGAGTTTCAGTTATGGCTCCTAGTTTGTGGTCATCTGCCAACTTCATTAGCCAAAGACCTTCTGTGTTAGCCTGTACTTCAAAGAAGTAGATACCAAACAGGAGAGGACCCAGGACTAAACTCTGTGGTACTCCACTTGTCACTGGTCTGAAGTCGGATTTGGAGTCTGCTACTTTCACAGTGTGGGTTCTGTCAATGAGCCAGTTGGCAACCCATCTTGTGACATAGGGACTTATACCTAGTTTAGTGAGTTTATCAATAATTCCAAAGTGGGGGGATGGTGTTGAAAGCCTTGGCGAGAGTTTATCAGGTTTAGTAGACATGATCTGCCTTTTAAAAACCTGAACTGGGTGGGGTCCAGAGTTTGGAGATTAACAATGTCATTGTTTATAAGTTCCATGATGATACATTCCATAGCCTTGCAGACCAGGCGCGCCAGGCTAGTGGAGCGTTAGTTCCAGGGGTCCGTGGTGGCTCCCCTTTTGTGGAGTGGGATAACCATTGCTGTGCACCATTTAGTGGGCACAAAGCCTGAGGTGAGGCTATGATTAAACATGGTACTTAGGTGTGATGCCAGTTCATTCTGTAGTTCATGTAGAACGCAGCCTGGGATGTTGTCAGGTCCCATGGATGCTGTGTTCTTGGCTTTGGAGAGCGTGTTTTTTACCTGTGCAGCCGTGATTACAGGAACTTTGCATTCTTCTGGTATAGAGATAGGCCCTTTAGGGAGTGAGAGGGGGGTAAAGTTAGCACTGAACCTATCTGCCAAGATGTTGGCAATATCAGTAGGTTCTGTATATTTAGTGCCATTGTGCTGTAACTCAGAGCAGATCTGAGTGCTGCCATTGAGATTCTTGAAATAGCTATAGAATCCTTTGTGGTTGTGTTTAGAGTCAGTGGTGATTTTGTTTTTGTAACTAGCTTTGGAGGATTTTATGAGGGATCTCAGCTTCTTACTGAGGCTGACCAGGGAGTTCCTCCAATCATGGGATGTTACTTTTTTTTGCAATAGTTTCTTTCTTCTTTTGTAGAGTTTGTTTATGGCAGGGGACCACCAGATTGGCTTCCTTTTTTTGGAGGATAGCATCTTGGTTCTGTTAGGGATTGCACAATCCATGCACTCATGTAAGTACTTATAAAGTGCATTTGTGTAGGATTCAGCAGTCATACCTCTATTGTCCATCTGCATGGGTGTCGTGAAGTTTGCCACTTCTGTCTTAAGAAGCATGAAGCTGGCTTTGGAACAATTTTTTAAGGTGGTTTCCCTAATGGGGTGTCGGGGTGGGATGTGGATGTCTAGGGTGATTAGCTTGTGGTCAGATCTGACCAACAAGGAATTGACCTCTGGTGTGGAACACCGGTTGCCCATGTTGGTAATGACCAGGTCTAGGATATTGCTGCCCCTGGTGGGGGTATGGATAAGTTGATCCAAGGTGTTGGAATTTATGAATTCCAGAAATCATTGAGCAAAAGAGTTGGTACATGAGTAGTTTTCCCAGTTAATGGTGGGGTAGTTGAAATCACCCATTATTAGGATGTTAGGTTGTACCCTAATATTTTCCAGTGTATCAAGAAATGAGGCTTGGGAATCCTGGGGCATGGTGGGGGATCTGTAGCAAGCTACAATTTGGATTGCGGTCTTACCCTGAGTTAGTTGCACTTGGATAATCTCGGATGCATTATGCTGAGCAACTAGCCTGGAGGTGTGGATATCCTTAATGAATATGGACACGCCTCCGCCTTTAGTGTTTCGGTCCAGGTTAGGTGGCCGAAAGGAGTGGTATGAATTACAGCCTGGTAATGCAGAGCTGCTCTCTGAAGCCTTGAACCAGGTCTCTGTCACTGCACAGATGTCGATGTTCTCCATTTTAATGAGTGCCTCGAGTGAGTGCATTTTGAGGTTTAGACTTCTAGCATTGAGTAGCATTACCCTCAGATTTTGCTTGCTTGTACCTGTTACAGTGGTAAATTTGTCATTTGAACCTTGCCTAAAAAAGGCACTATAGGGGTGGCAAGAGTCTTAGCCAGTGTCCGGAATCTCAAGGGCGACAGGTGCAGGCCATCTCTGGCAAAGCATTGTGGTCTGTCGATCATGTCATCCCAGGCAGACAGATACTGGATCCCCTTAGAATGACACCAGAATCTTAGCCAATTGTTGAAGTCAATCATTTTGTCCTTGTACTGTGGTATCATTCAGGGTGATTGCAGGATGCTACTCAGGGTTAGGGTCATACCTGCCTGGGCTACAAGATCAGACAGCTCCTCCATGTCTCTTTTCGTGTAGTCCAGGGAGGTACATCTCAGGTCATTCACACCAACATGGACAATGACAGAGTCATATTTGACCTGAGTGCATGATTATGTGGCAGATCCTGGCATCCGACAGGCAGCTGACAGTAACTTTTTCCTTGTTTAGCCTGGTGAGTGGAACATTAGTGTGCCTGACTATAGAGTCACCTATGACTAGAGTGTTGGGTAAGTTGTTATGCCTTATGGGCTGCGGTTGAGTGGCACACTGAGTTTGTGGGCTATATGTCATTTGGGTTGTGTTGGGGGGGGGGTGAGGTTGCTTGCATTTCTGCTTTGGAGGTCCCTGTTGCTTGGGCAGATTTTTATTGAGAGCCTCCGCAAATGTAGGTGTGTGTTTTGTGTTTCTATGTGTGTGTTTTGGTGGTGTAGGCTTTGAGGGACTATGTGATGAGTGTGGTGTGGTGCGTGTTTAACTTCTCCTCTTGACTGTCTAGTCTAGTCTTGGGTGAAGAGAGCTTTGCTTTCAGTTTGGCTATATAAATGCATCTCTCACAGGTTGGAGTGTTGAGTGGTAGGTGGAGAGGGTTGTCTGTATACATGAGGCAATTGCTGCATTGCCCCAAGATGCCCAGATTCATCAGGTAGACAGGAGAAAACACCGGGAGCTGATCCTTAGACATGCATGGATAGGTGCTTATTTATTAAGTACTAAAAACTGCTTTCCTCTAGGCAAGTGAGGAAAGTTGAGTGCTGTAGTAATTTGTAGATTATTTAGTGCTTACAATGAGTTCTGAACAAGTGCTGAGCTCAAAGAAACAGATTTGATTGCTAAAACTAAAAAACTGGCTAGTTCTAAGAGAAATTTTGAAGAGCAGACTTTATGGCAACGGGAATAGTTTAACCCTAGCTAAGCGGCGATGCATAACGTGTGTTTTTTTTTTTTTTTTTTTTTTTAGAAAAGCTACCTAGTGCTTACCACTCCCACTGATAAGCTGGAAGGCTTCCCTCCAACACAGAATGGTTTGGGGGCTCAAAAACCTACAAACAGTCCTGGATATAGCAAATTTGTATCTGGACTAGACTACTTACAGGAAAGGCAGAAAACAAGCTTAGACATTTTTTTTTGTAAAGTGGAAAGGGAGAAAGGAGGAGCAGAAGATAATTCAAGGTTAAGAAAACTAAGTGCTTTGGCCTTCTGAAATGTTCTCCCTGTATTAGGTAGAATGAGGTAATGATGCTAGACTGGGAGGAGTGTCCCATATCAAATTTCCAGTAGGGGTGGGCAACTGCAAAGCCACCAAGTATCAGAACAGGATACCAATAGGGAGGGAGGGTGAGAAACAAAAATCAGAACAAACAAACCCAAACAGATGCTTAACAAATGTAGACAGTTTTCAGTTAATACCTCACACACAGTAAAACTAGCTAGAAAAGTATGCAGCAGACAATAAAAGTGCTATAAATAACTCGTAAAAATAAGCAAAAAAGGATACTTAATGTTATATATCACAGATTAGAGTTTTTACTCGGTGCCCTTCCTCCGATTAGCTCAATGTGAAATGGCAGAAACACTCACAAGTTAACTTCTTAAGTAACAGAATGTTGAAACCTAAAACAACTTTAAAAGTTGACCACCATGATCACTTCTTTCCACATCTTCTTAAGTTGCAGTTATAATATCAGTTGACTGTAATCTTGTTTCACTTGCTCCCTTTGGGAAGGCTTTTACTCTTCTTGTTGACTGAGTTTCCAGTCACCAAAAATACCTCTTGCTCACCCCTGGCTCTCTTCTCCTTCATTTCCTACACTGCATTTCTATCACTACTCTCTGCAGACTTTCTTATTCCTGCTGCATCATCCTACCCTCCTCTCTGTCTGTGTTGACTTCCTTCCTCCTTCATCTCTACTCATTTCTTTTCCTGCCCCTCTTTGAGTCTGTTCTTACAAGACATGTCCATGATTCTGTCCAGTTTGCCCTCAGTCCTTCCCAGCTGGTCCCATGCAGACAACTGTTCTGTTTGTTCTGTGATGTGCTGGCTCCTGCATATTCATTTATGGCCATGATTCCCCTTCATCATTTGTCACTGCAGTCTACACCTATCTTTCCAGCTTGTTTTGTTTTTCCTTTGCACCATTCTCCTGACTCCATCCCTTACATTCTAAGTCCGCTAAGTATCATACCTCTCAACCTCTAAGGGCACAAAATCTGGACAAAGACATTAACAAAAGTGGAACAGAGGCCCAAAAATAGGGGCACATTTTAAATATTGCTCCTACAAACTTAGAAAGTAGATAGAATAACAGGTTTTGCATTAACATGAATTTTCTGAAGGGTATGACGTCTGAAACTCAAACATCTGTCATTATTTTCTAACTCCAGTCTTTAGTAACTTACTATTAATTAAAAAAAAACACAATTTTATAAAAAACAGATTACTATGCATGTCCTCACTAGTATATACTCCTTTCACAAACTCTGTTCATGCCCTTCTTCTTCTGTCTTTGTTTTCTTACCTTTTTCTAGCCTATCTTAAGTATTAGCATCCCAGTGTTTCTTCTCTCCAGTACCATTCACCCTTTTCTCATCTAAATTTCCATCCCATTCCATCACCCATATTTTCCTGTGTAGATCCCCATTCTCCCACAGACCCCATCTTGTCTACCACTCCTAAACTCCTTTTGCAAGATCTTAAGCATTTCACCCTCCCCTCTCATACTGCTCGTATCTCTTTATTTTGCTTCACACACACATGCATATTCTCACACAGACACATAACAAGAAAAACAAGTGTTTTTGCCGAGGAGGAAAGCACTATAAGAAAACCATAAACTGGTACTCTAAAGGTACAAACTCTAAGAATACACAACAGTGTGATTATGGAGAATCTTCCTTAACCACACTGTTTGCCTGTCTCACTCTGACATGTATGTTCTGCTTCTGATGAAAAAGGAATGAACTGAACATGAAAGTCTATTCCTCTTTTGATGAAAGAATTTGATGAAAATTGTGGATATTTTTCTCTATCTATATATAATATCTTTACTTATATATCTGTGTATCTATCTATTAATGCATAAATATATATATATATATATATATATATATATATATATATATATATATATATATATATGGGTTTACTTCTAATTTTCAAACTTTCACATATTCGAATTTCTTATGGTTGAGATCATAAGATCAAATTTATAAAAGTTTGAAATGTAAATAAAAGAAAAATAAAAACAACATTTTTTTTTTTACGTTTTTGCCAGGGAGCAAGTCCGCAGCACTTCCCACACCCCTGCTAATTAAATATACTAACTCCAAGATCACACTACAGCAAGGAAAAGATCTCCATTTAAATGGTTTGAACTTTCACAAGTTCGATCTTACGGTCTCAACCATAAGAAATTCTAACTTGTGAAAGTTGAAAGTTTAGAATTACACACACACACACATATATATATATATATATATATATATATATATATATATATATATATATATATATATGTATATATATATATATATATATATATATATATATATATATATATATATATATATATATATGGGTCTACTTCAAAACATCTAAAACCCATAGCATCTAATTTCATAACACTGAGACCAGAACATTTAAAACCCATAACATCGAATTTCATAACATCGTAAATGTGCATCAGAACATCGAACACTACAAATCACACAAAAATAACATCACCTCCACATATAACAACACCAAACTACTAAACACACTTTTTACTATGTTTCTGCAGGGGGGCAAGCCCCCCTGCACCCACCCCCCATAAATTAAATATACCAACTCCGAGATCGCACTACAATGAGAAAAAGTTAATTTCCTAACCCCACTGTATCACGATCACCATAAAGAATGTACACATAATGTCTATATCACTTACCTGTATGACCTAAAATGCAAATACAGAATGGCAAAATAAATACTATATTAAGAGTATTAATTCCTACACTATATACAACATGTCATAGTGATACCACAAGATTAACAGATTAAACGAGAACATTTACGTATGTGCTGATACACTATTAGATATTATACATTTTGGATGTTATGAAAGTCGATGTTATGAGTTATAGATGTTATGGGTTTTAGATGTTCTGGTCTCAGTGTTATGAAATTAGATGTTATGGGGTTTAGATGTTTTGAAGGGGACCCATAGATATATATATATATATATATATATATATATATATATATATATATGTATATGTATATATATATATGTATATATATATATATATATATATATATATATATATATAAAGTGGTAAACACAGAAACACAATGAATATGTTCACCAGCAAGCATCAAATGAAAAAGGATTTATTTTACAACAATCACTTTCACATAAATACTTTTTCTAGGTCATTACAATTCAACATTCAGAAATCCATACATATAAATCATCATTACATTGAGAAAAGCTCTCCATCTTTAAAAACATATATATATATATATATATATATATATATATATATTTTTTTTTTTTTTTTTTTTTTTTGCATAGGGCAAACTCCTCCTCGCCCACAGCACCCCTGCTAATTACAGTGGGTATAAAAAGTTTATACACCTCTATTAAAATACAATTTTTTTTGTGATATAAAAAATGAGACCACAATAAATAATTTCAAAACTTTTCCCACCTTTAATGTGACCTATAACCTGTACAATTTAACTGAAAAACAAATCAGTTAGGGAAAAATATAAAAAATAAAAAACGTACAATACGCTGGTTGAATATGTGTGCACACCCTTAAACAAATATGCTTTTTTTCTGTTCTTTATGTTAAAGTAGTGTTTTATGTTGAGTTCACCTACTTAAATTCCCTAAGTTTCCACTGAATGGAACTTTAGGTAGTTTGCATTGTTATGTCTAGAGCCTGTGTTCAGTAGGGTAATACTAAACTTCTGATGTCAATTTTTTGTTTTCTTTCCTATGGCAATTCAATTTTGGTGTAGTTTAGGGGTTCAATGAAGGTTATATTACCATTTTTTTTAAATTTTACAGAAAACGCATGTTTTTAGATAATTTTTGGTTAGTTTAGAAAGTTATAATTGAGGCAACTTTACCTGAAGTGCTTTATCCTATTTGCTACTTGAGTGATTTATTTTACTTTTTTTCCTTTTAATTATTTTAGTCAAATAAGAATGCCATTTATTTTTATGGGGTTGATTAAGGTGAGATTTTTTTTGAGGTAGTTTATGTGGATTTGGGGAAATGTAATAAGTAAACTTTAATTTTTTATATTATAATTAATAGGAAACATAATACACGTGCATATATTATGTTTATTTCTGTGAATTTTATCTCATTGCTAGGTCAGTTAATATTTTATAGTGGTTTTAGTATGCTACCTAGTTTGTACTGAGTACTGCAATGTGCTCTACCATCTATTTTGTGTTTTGTAATGCATTGTTTTTAACTGGCTACTTCTTGTGTTTAGTCAGGGAATGATAGTTATAGATTTTCTAAAGACCAAATTGTCTTTATTACAGTTTTCTATATATTAAATAGGATGCACAGATTACTTCTTTTCAGAATTTAAAATGACAAATATTTCAAATACTACAGCTAATGTTAAGTTTTCTGCAATGTAAAGTATTATTTTCTCAGAGAAATATGAACTACCTTTTCCCTATCTTCTCTTCCTCCATCATCTGTCTGTCTCCCTTCCTAAACAAACACATATGTAAATTTACTTCATAACACTTTATCTCACTAATTCACATACCTAGCTTTCTTACAGACATTAACTCTAGTCTCACCTTCTGACTGCAGACTAGAGAAGGAATCCCTGATTGGTCCAGCACCCCCCCCCCCCCCACACACACACACACACCTTTTATTTTTTTACCTTACCAGCAACCTTAAACTGAAGAAACTAAAATCAATTTCTAGCTGCACTTCTGTCAAAGTAAAGATTCTCTTGTTCATACTTATTACTGAAACTCTGTTCCATGTGATTTTTTTAAAAATAAGTCTGTAAAGGTCCAAATATTTGTTACCCCTCATCTTGGCAGAATGTAATTTAATAACTCATTTTCCTTACCCAGGAAAACAGGCTGCATTTACTCAAATGCCTGCAAGGGAACTCAGTCTCATTTGCTTGTTTAATCTGAAGCTCACCTTGCACATGTATTTCATAGTTTTAACAATTAAGGGGCTAAGTTTTAGTTCGTTTTTTGGGTCTATATTAGAATAGCGAAACCTCACTTACACGAATACCTAAACACCAACACATAAATAGCAAACCGTAAAAACACCGAACGTCCTGATGTGTGAAATTTGAAATATCAAATTGTCATAGTTGGCCATTATCCGGTATAGCTCTGTAACATAAATGTGCAATAGTTATGAACCTTAGGGTTAGGGTGCGGGTTAAGGTAAGTGCATACATAGTAATACATGCAACCTTTACTTTAGGGTTAGAAGTAGGGTAATGTTAAGTGTATGTATAGTAATATAGTTGTGTAGCAGAATGTATACGTAAATTATACTTTTCCCATAGTTGGGTGTTGTTTGTTTATAGTTAGATACAGTTGTGTGTAGTGAATATTTGATTAGGATATTGGGATATATGGGTGAAGTGTACATATGGGAAGTGTGGATTATTTATTTTGTTTGGGTAGGTAGTACATAGCAGGTGGTGGGGTTGCCCAAATATGGCAATTCGATATTTCTAATTTTGCGCTTCAGGATGCTCGGTGTTCTCGAGGTTCGCTATTTATGTGTCGGCGTTTAGGTATTCGCATAAATGAGGTTTCTGTATTTTAATATAGACTCAGTTATATATATATATATATATATATATATATATATATATATATATATATATATATATATACATATTTTATATATATAAATATATATATATATATATATATATATATATATATATATATATATACATACACACACACACACACACACACACACACACACACACACACATATATATATATATATATATATATATATATATATATATATATATATATATATATATATATATATATATATCTTTTTTATTTATTTTTTTGCCTGACCACTACTTAACTTGGGATGTATTGCCTGTATATCCCCATGCATTCACACTGTACACCTTCATACATTGATTTGAGCTGGGGGGGGTTGTTCCACTTCGCAACCCTCCCACCACCAATTCCCAAGTCAACCCACAGGCTCTCCAGTTTATGCATTACTGTCTCCACCCTTCTCAGATGCACTTCTGACCACCCATTAACGATACATAAAAGTTCAGTAAACCTACATCTGAATTCCTCAGTTACCTTAATGTGATATATTTCCACTCTTAACTTCCATACATTTTCATCATCATCCACACTTAAATGCATCCACTAACAAACAACACATCATTCTCAACCCTTAACCTTTCCATATACATTTCTCTCATCCTCTTCCTTCATCACAGGCTCCTGACACTTACTTTCAGAACTCATTTTCTACCCTACCCTCCAGAATGTTTCTCTACCTCACCAACTTACTCTTCTGTCTTTCAATCCACTACACTATACCATGAGTAACCCCATCTCTTCTCCTGTCTCTTAACCTATCCTTTACTAGCCTACCACAAAGCTCCATGACCACCCACTTGGACCCCAAGACCTACCCCACTTGTTTACATATTCTATTCTCCATCTACCACTCACACAAAATTCCAGCTTCACATTCCTCTTTTACCCCATCTCTTCCAAGCTTACCAAACCCCAATAACCCTACCTTAAACTTCCTTAGTCATCATCATTATCATCAACCCCCTTTTTCCATTTTTCTACATAGAATCGAGGTGTTGTGTCAACTGTCACCATCTCTTTCTATTTAATGCCACTCTCCTGCCTTCTTTGACACTCATGCCTGCCTTTGGCAGGTCTTCTCTCACACAATCCATCCACCTCTTTACTGGATGCCCTTGTTTTCTCTTGCTTACTTTCTGTCTGTCCCAAATCTTCTTCACCAGATTATCTTCTACTTTCTGCACATGTGACCAAACCACCGTAATTTGTTCTCTTTGACATTTTCTGAAACTGGAGCTACTGTATCTTCTGCTCTTATGTCCTCATTTATTCACCTGTCCCACAGCGTGCATCCTACCAGATTTATCAGGCACTTCATTTCCATCATCTCTAGCTTCCTCATCTGGTCTGCCTTTACTGCACAGGTTTCTGTACCATACAGTAGTATTGATCACACCACTGTTTTGTACACCTTACTTTTCAGCTTTGTTGGCATTTTTTTGTCATAACTATACTTGACACTCTATGCCAGTTCGCTGCAGCCCCTCTGATTCTAGCTTTGACCTCTTCATTCATACTTCCCTTCAGCTCAACCACTTCTCCCAGATAATTGAAGGTTTTAACCTGTTCCACTATTTCACCTTCTATCTCAACTCTCAGCCTCTTCTGACCTCCACCATTTGCTGCCCTTACAGCTGTCTATCTGTACTCAGTTTCATCTCATGTGCCTTTAGATTTATATTCCATTACCCTATCATTTGCTAAAGTTTTTACTGAGTCTGCCTGTAATGTTGAAAGCACTCCATATAATTGAACGTTCATAATGTCATACATGTTTAACACCACCAGAAGTGACTGAAAGTCATTTTATCGCTTTTGCTGGTTTTAAGTAGATGCAAGACTGTGCACAGTGGGGATTCAGGAATTTGCCCTTCTCTCACTGTAGAGCATTCTCAGAGTTGGTATATATCATTAGCGGGGGGGTGGAGTCCCACTCATGGGGAGTGCATGGGGGCCCCCCGTGCAAAAAACATGCGTGTATTGTTGTTTCTTTGTTTTGGCTTTTGATATTTCCAAATCGAGCGTTAGCTGTTCAATATTTGTGTACTTTGATGCTTCAAAGTTCACCCGCCATAATGCCACATCATCTGCATACACCAACTTTTTTATTTGTCCCCTCCAACCAGTTTTCTAATGTAATCCATCACCATTATGAACAGCAGTGGGTTGAGAACTGAACCCTGGTGCATGCCCACTCCCACTAGGAACCCGTCTGTTCTTACTTGAGTCATCGGGTCCTTGTACATAGCTTGCACTAATTCTACCAATGTTTCTGAGACTTCAAACCAGTGCAAGACTGTCCAAATCAGCTTTCTTGGGACTTTGTCATTTGGCTTTCTCCAAGTCTGGGAATGCCCAGTTGGAGTATTTCCTCATTTCTAGCCTCTTCTCAAGTATCTGTCTCACTGCAAACACTGGGTCATTTGTGCAGCATCCTGATCTGAATCTGAACTGCTCATTTCCCATCTACTACTCTGCATATTCATTTATCAGTTACCCCCTCCAGAACCTTCATGCAATGTGACAGTAGTTTGATGCCTCTGTATTGCTCACAGTTGTAAATGTCCCCTTTGTTCTTGAAAAGTGGCACTAGTATGCTTATTTTCCGGTCATATGGGATATGCCTTTCTCTCTACACTGCTATGAGTGCCTTCAAGAGCCATTTCTACCCTATCTCACCCAGTATCTTTATCATGTCTGCTGTGATCTCATCTGAGTCTGCTGCTTTTCCTGACTTCATTTTCCTTAATGCTGTTCTTACTTCTTCTATGGTTGGCTCATTCTCTTCTCTCATTGTAGGCTGTAACTGGGGCACTACAGCTTCTCTGGGTTTTCTTCCTTCAGAAGCTGCTGGAAGTACTCCTTACATCTGCCTTTGATGTCCTGTGGACTAGTGAGCAGGTTGTTGCTGGCATCCCTTATGAAGGGTATCTGAACATCTTTATCTTTCTGTATTTGCCTTGCAACTTGGTATAGTTTCTTTGTGCCATCTACTGACTTACTTTCCAGAAGCTAGTAGAGTGCCACTGATGTCTTGTTCTTTGCTATCGCAGCTCTTTTCTTAGCTTCTTTGCTATCCAGCTAGCATTCCTTTCTAACCTGGTCCATCTTTTGTATCTCCCACGTTTTTCTGCACTCTTCCTGGACTTCTGCATTCCACACTAGCTTTCCTTATGTACTTTATTTCCATATCTGGTTTGGCCATATATCTGTTCTGTAGTCCTCACACATGCAGTTTTAAGGTGGTGCCATTCTTCTTAAGATCCACCTACTTTCGCTTCTTCTTGACATACTAGAGAACTGAGTCATTCCTTGAACTGCTGTGATTTCTCTCCAGTCAACTTCAGATCTTCAATCTGGTCTCTGTTGAAGTTAGAGCCTTTTCTGGACCCTTCTTGCAGCTGATTGTGACATTCAGTGGTTTATACTGTGGTCTGACTGTTTCATTAGGATGGCTTTGTAGTCACTGATTCCACCCCAGTGCTCTTTCCTTACTAGCGGGAAGTCTAGTTGAGTTACATACACATCTGCCACTCTTGTATGTGATCTTTTGAATGCCTCTCTTACTGAACCATGTGTTTGCTCCTATCAAGCCATTTGTCAGGCAGAAGTCTATAATGACCTCCCCTTCTTTATTACTGTTGCCCCACCCATGTGAATCCAGGCATTCCTCATATCCTGTACTCTCTGTCCCAAAATATGCATTCAAGTCACTCATTATTAACAACAATTCATGCTGTCTCATTTTATCTAGTAGGTCCTGCAACTGCTAACTGAATGCACTCTTTTCTTCACTATCACAGCCCTGCTGTGGGAATGAGATTATGAAAACTGCCTTATTATCAGGCTGAAGTTTGACTGCCATGATTCTGATGACATGACTGTCTTCTAAATCCTCTCCCTCACCACAAACCCCACACAATTTCTAGCCTGTTCTCTTCCTCCTGAGTAAACTAAACTCTAGATCCCAAGCCAAGTGGCTGTGCTGCACTGCCCTTTCATCTTGACTCCTAGATACATAGGATGTCCAGCCTCTTTCTTACAATAATGTCATCCAATTCCAAGTTGCATCCTGTTAGTGAACCTACATTGAGTGTAGCTATTCTTGCTTCATGTTTGTCAGGTTGATTGGTTTTATGTCCAGCTTTTGCTCAACAGAACTATACTAAGTATCCCAAGCTGGGCAACTGGACACTAACTGGCCGGTAGCTTATTGACCCACTAGGCATACACTGGCCAATAGGGGCACATACACCCCTCCCACTGTTAGTATAAGTCCCTGGCATAGGTCTGAGTAGGCCGGGTCCTCAACCCAATTATCACCAGCAAATAACCATGCCCATTTGGCATCAATAGTTAACACGACTAAAACACCTCGAGCCATATATTTTACACCACTGAGTGGCTAGTTCTGCCATGGCATGCACTCTGTGATTTGTGTTCTCCTATCGTGAAGATAAAGCACACCACAGTAGATTCCCAAAGTGGTTAATTTATACAACTCTTCCCCCTACAGGGCACCATGTAGAGTCTGTGCTGCTGCCCACAGTTCCATTCTTTAGTTAGTTTGAGATGGAAACACTCAGCGTGTTTTTTTTTTTTTTTTTTTTTTTTTTATAGGTTGGAGAAAACCCACAAAGGCACAGGAAGAATGTGCAAATGCCAAACAGGCATTGGCCAGAGGTCAGGATCAAACCATGTACCTTGGACATGGGAGGCAAAGACCATAACCATTATGCCAAATGAACTCCTTAACATCTATATAAATTCACCCCTATCCATATCATAGTTCTCCTTAGAACCAACATTATATCCAGTCCAGGTCCCACCCACCACATAACATCCATAACTTTTCCCAACACCTCCACCCTCTCCTTTGCATTAATTAACACCCAAAGCATCTCTAATAAACTTGACCACATAAACACCTTCCTTACAACCCACTCACCCAATATCACAGCTGTCACTAAAACACGTCACAAACAAAACAATCCTAATTTTCACCATCTACTTCCCTACTATAAATACTTCCAAGACACAAGACCTGGCAGTATACAAGGTAGGGGCACTCTCATTCTTTATAAGAACAACTTTAAACCAACTATCAATGCTCATGCAAATGCCTTCTTAGATACTGAACCCAAATGAATCCTTCTAAAAAATTCCTGCTGTAAGAACAGTCACCTTCTGATTGTAGTCACCTACCTTCATTATCCAGCCTTTCTTAATAAATTTAAACCCCTTATTCTTATTATCACCTCAGCTGCCCACAACTACAAAAATGTTATTCTAGATGAGTTTAACCTAAACTACCTAGGCCCCTTCAGAAATTACATTGCTGAATTCCTAGCCAATACCAAACTGATGGAGGTAGTCAATAACACTTCTCTTCCAAATCTCTGAACCCACAACCTCTACCTCCAGGATCTACTAATCATTAACAACCCCCACATCATCTCCAATACATCTCTTCCTCCACCCTCATTCAGTGAACACTCCCCAATTACTTTCCAAATTATCCACCGCTCATCAAAACTGCCTCCCAAACTAGTTACCTTCAGATCCAGATCCAACATCAGCACCAACAACCTCTAAAAACACCTAGTAACTTTTGTGTGGTCTTCCATTGACAGCTTACAGAACCACAACTCAACTGCAACAGGTCTTACGCATACCTTCCTTCAACTTCATGACAAATTCATTCCTCTTACACAGCACTTTTTCAAATGCAACAAAAACCTGTGACTAACAACTGAAATGAATGTTCTGCTTAAACCTAGAGAAAATGCATGGTCTTCATGGACACAAAACCCCTCATCAGAAAATTGTGCTGCCTTTACCTCTCTACATAACTAGATAAGCAAGTCATATGCAGGCATGAAACCAGCCATTTTAAATACAACCTGCTCAGCTAGGCAAGCCAAATATTTCTGGCAGGATGTAAATCTTGAAGGCAAAAAACCAGGGCCAGCACCAAAGTAGTTGATAAAATCTTTCTTTATTAAAAAATAATGAACATTAAAGGGTAGGGTTAAAATCCTTAAACCCCTAAAAATCCAACCAGACTGGCTTCAGCTGAAATATCCTTCCTCAGTGTTAAAACACATATAATCACATCAAATAATTTATACACAATACTTAATTGGATACCACTGATTATTGGTTGATTATAAATGATCATTGAGACCAGGATGAAAAAGTCCACCTAATTTAACAATCCATTTTTTCTCCTTGGCATTAAGAATATCATGCCACCCAGATTCATTAATCCTATCACCCATAATTTTGTCAATGATAATAAATCTGTAAGAGACATTAGTGTGTTTAAGTTCATATTTAAACAAAACATTAGCTTGTCTCTTATTCCTTATGTTGCTCATGTGTTCCCCAATTCATAAATGTAATGGCCTAGAAGTTTGACCAATACAGAAGGCAGCACATGTACATGTTGCCAAATATATGACCCAATCTGACCCACAATTAGCCATAAACTTGATATCATACACCAATGGGGTATTCCTGCTACTAAAGTGTTTGGTTTTGTTTACTCTGATGCAGTGTGTACAATGACCACAAGGTACACAACCACCTATTAGTTCTCCTGTAATGGTGCGTTGTAGTTGTTGTCCCCTGGGAGCCTGCTTAAGGTGCTTATAGTGATTAAAACAGAAACTAGTGTCCTCCCTCTCTGAAACGAAAATAGGCATCTGTCCCCTAAAATATCTGATAACCTATTGTCAGATAGTAGAATATTCCAATGCCTGTTTATGATGTCCATAAAGGCCCATGTATTCCTACCATAAGTTGGAACTAGCCTCAAATACAGTTTCCATTCTGATGAGGGTTGTTTGTATGAAAGCAAGTCCTTCCTGCCTTGAATAGAGGCATAATTTCTGGTGGAAATTATATTCCCATGTTTATAACCCCTATTTTGAAATCTACATATCAGGTACTTCCTAAATTGCTCATACTTTACTTGATTAGAGCAAACCCGTTTGACCCGTAGAAATTGAGACTTGGGAATATTCCTAATAGTATGTTTTGGATGAAAGCTGGATGCATGTAATAATGAATTATATTGTGGACATTTCCAGAAGATCTCACTATCAAGAGTGTTATCTTCTTTCATTGTAATGAGAACATCCAAAAAAAGTTATCTGGTCTGTATGGTAGTGGGCAGTAAATTGAATTTCCCACTTGTTCCCATTCAAATATTCCACAAGTTCCATACGATATGTGCTGTCCGCTCGCCAAACCAACCAGCAATCATCAAGGTAATGCCTCCAAATATCGATTTCATCCAACTACAGATTGTATGCAGGGTCATAAATAAGATGGTCCTCCACATAAGCCATAAATAGATCAGCATAAATAGGGGCAAAAGATGCCCCCATTGCCGTACCCTGTATTTGCCAATAACACTCATCCTGAAAAAATATGACATTTTTAGTTAAGACATGCTCAGCCAGACACACCAAAAATGTATTGAAACCAGGTTGATAATGTTTGCTTTTCTCCAGCCAAGACTGTAATGCATAGAGACCAGCCCAGTGTGGAATATTCATATAAAGGGCTGTAACATCAAGTGTACAGAGGAGCCAACCTGGTTCCACCTGCATATCTGAAATAATGCCTAAGAACTGGGTGGTATCCTGTATACAAGCCCTAATATATGTTAATAATGGTTGTTAATACTTTGTTAGAAACTGAGAAAGTGGTTCAGCCAGGGACCCTCTTCCTGATACAATGGGTCTCCCTGGTGGATTGTTTATATCTTTATGTATTTTAGGTAAGAGGTAAAAATACTGTGTTTTAAGGTCCTGGACTGTTAAATGATATTCATCGGAATCCGTAATAATGCTTTTCTCTCTGGCTTGCTTCAAAAAGGCATCTATTTCAATCTTAAACCTAAAGGTGGGGTCCAATGGCATAAACATGTAATACCGACTATCCCTCAATTGTTTCTGGGCTTCATTAAAGTACATCATTCAGTCCATAACCACCACAGCTCCCCCTTTGTCTGCAGGCAATACCACTATGTTCTTGTTGTTCTTTTGCTTAGAAATTACCTGTGATTCAGTCTTTGAGAGATTATGTGGAAACATATGGTGTTTGCGGGCATGAAAGTATAAATCTTTGAGAACACTGGATTGAATGGCCACCACCTGTTGTTGCATAGGTGGAGTGAAAGTGGATCAGTAGAATTTAAAAGAGTTAGCATTACTGTCATTAGTTTCATTATCAAAAGCAATCTTAAATTCAGTAGTCTGCAAAAAGATATTACATCTTGTGCCAAAGAATCTTCAGATACAAAGAAGCCCGGTACAAAAGTTAATCCTTTATTGAGTACCTGCATTTGTACCTCAGAAAGATGAATAGATGATATGTTCAAAACATTGTTGATATTTCTATTTTTGTATCATTAGCCTGAGAAGACCCTCGAAATCCCTTACCCCCCCATGTTTTCTACCTCCTCTATGTGTACGGGTACTAAAGGGGCATCCACATTCCATCTCTTTGGGGTAGGTGAAAAAGTGTAGTTGCTGTCCACATCCATGGCTGTGGAGGAATCCTCACTGGATGTATTATCCCCCCCCCCCCGGGTTTCTTTAAGATGGAGTTTGATGTTTGATCTTTTCCTTTTCTGATTATGGTTCCTAACCTGTGGCTGTCCAAATTTGCCCAGTTTATATGACCCGAATGGTTTATCATAATCTATGTCTTACGTGAGGTTTCCTCACATAAGACCCCTACTTCTATAATCTGATGGTCCATGGCCTGTTCATAAAAGGCCGTTAAAGCCGTTAAAGCTCCCCATCACTACCATAGCCTCTAAAATAACTCATCCACTCAGCAGTCTATTGAAAACAAAATCTTCTGACTCATTTCCAATTCCCCCCTCAGGAACACCACTGCATCAGCCTTTCTAAAGTGAAATGGCTACCAGTCTCCTACAGAGCTAAACTACTTCTAGGGTCTCTTTTTTCAGACGGTTTCATTCTCTGTCTTTCCACCTCTTGCAGCTAAATTCTATAATAAAACCACCCCTACAACTTCCACAACCTCTCTCTATTAACTTCCTCTTTCCAGCCACCCCAAACCAAATTACACTGTATTAACCATTCCTTATCCATTCTTGCACTCAAACACTGGCAAACCCTCACCCTTAACTAAAAAGAGTCGCCTCTTTTCCTACTTTCAAAACACAATTAAAAAAACACCTCCATCAAAAAAAGTACTGCAAGTGCTTTTCCACTGGACTTTTAACCTAACTCCCTCCTCACCTGCATCACTCCTACTTTGACCCTCTGTTCTCACCTGCTGCTCCCCTTTCATATTTACTACTAAAATAAATTCATATTTGTTTTTCTACTGTTTTACATATTATCAACTATCTATGGGATTATCTGCCTTCTGTGATTACTCTGTTTGTGAAATTGTTCAGTTTTGCTTTTTTGTGAACTTCTTCACCCAGACTGTGCCTACATATGGACTATTGTGATCAGTGTACTACTCTGGTAAATTAAATACATAAATTAATATACACACACACATATATATATATATATATATACATATATATATATATATATATATATATATATATATATATATGTGTGTGTGTGTGTGTGTGTGTGTGTGTGTGTGTGTATGGGTCCCCTTCAGATGATCGAAGTTTCAAAACTTCGAACATCATACGGCCGGGGTTCAGATGATTGATGTTTTAAAACTTTTAATGTTCTGAATGGAGATCACCATACAGAGCGGAATGGGAAATTTACTGTCTTCCTCTCTGTAGTGTGAACTTGGAGTTGGTATATTTAAGTAGCAGGGGGTGTGGGGGTGCAGGTTGGCTTGGCCCCCTGCAAAAATGTATAAGAAAACTTTTTTTTTGTTTTCATTTTTTTTTAAATTAGATGTTCAAAGTTTCAAATTTTGATCATCTGGTCCATGGCCATATGATTTTCTAAGTTTTGAAACTGTGATCATCTGAAGTAGACATATATATATATATATATATATATATATATATATATATATATATATAGGTACTGTTGAGTTGATCGAATCAAGCTATCATCACACTGGAAAAAAAGATGGTGGTACAGCTGGTAGAAAACCATCTGATTGCATATTGGTGGCATTTTTCTGCATTAGATCAGATCACATCTAGAGGGGTTTGGAGAATTTGCCCTTTTCCTTAC
This sequence comes from Protopterus annectens, assembly GCF_019279795.1. Lineage (NCBI taxonomy): Eukaryota > Metazoa > Chordata > Ceratodontiformes > Protopteridae > Protopterus > Protopterus annectens. The sequence goes on along the minus strand of NC_056737.1, from coordinate 1,942,344,315 downwards.
TGTAGTGCAATCTCGGAGATAATATATATAATTAGCACCCAAACTAAAGGGTAGGTAGTTCTTACTAGTAAAAGCTGCAAGAAAGACCCAGCTGAGCTAGAGTCTTCACTGAGTATTACTTAAAACTTTCTGATGTAGAGGCCCATGGGATATATGCAAATGAACCCTTAAGAACTTTTTTTGACTCCTGAATGCCCATGACTTTTTACTTTTCTGTCCTAATGGGCACATTCAAACCAGGAATGCCAAATCCCACTTGCTGTAGATGTTATGTTTCGGCCTTTTGGTAACATATATATATATATATATATATATATATATATATATATATATGTAGAGTGGCTGCTGAACACTGTCCTTTTAAAGGAGATAACTCAAAAAGAGGCAGCAAGAGGGAACTTAATGAACGATGAAATGATAGACAGCTGCAAATAGGTATTTTTAAAACAGAGTTCCCTGCTATGCAATAGATTCCCATTGGACCTGATGGGGTCCTGGGAGGATTCTGAGAGGAGTTAAACATGCAAGAAGCAGGGCAAGCTAGAAGCTTTTCCTGTGAATGAAATAAACTGTCACCCTACAGAGGAGAACATACTGCTTCAGTTCTTATTTGAATTTATGAAAGTGTAAGGAGAAGATATTTCAGTTTATTCCTGTCTGTGTATAAATGCAAGGAGATTGTGTTTTTACTTTATCCCTGCTGGTATATAATCATAACTGCTGGACATAACTCTGTCTCTGTAGTATCCACAGGTGCTATGAGTTATTATAATGAATTATTTTTCCAAAACCCAGTTTCTAAGGGAAATTTTCATCTGACTTTAAATGAGCTTACCTAAACCTCATGTTTAAGGGAACATTGCATCTGAAATTTGCTGAACTTGTCTAACCCTGCATGTAAAAGAATCTTGTGCCTGAATCTGAATCAATACTGCATTTAAGTTGCATTGCCCAAACAAACTGTAGAAAAGTTGATGTACTTAATTTGTTTGATAGAAAAGAAGCGCATTTTTTAATTGTATTTTTTATTTTTTTGCCATGTAAATAAATCAGACCTATGACAATTATAGGACTTAACAAGCCAACATAAAGCATGATTTAGCCACACCCCTAGCAATACTGCACTGTCTCAGCCTCCATACAGATTTTGTACTAAGGGAATGAAGAACATAAATGGCCATTCCCCCGTATAAGGGAGGACTTTCCATAGACTTAAGCAATTATAGACCCATAAGTCAAACCAGCCTCATATGCAAAGCCATGGAAAGACTTACCAAGGAATTAATCACTCAGGACATAGGGAACCATGCTGGACCCATCTCTGTTTGGATTTGTCAAGGGCAGGTCATGCTTACTCAACATGGATTTTTAAAAGGTCACCTAAGCAATGGATGAAGGCAAAATGGTACATACCCCATACCTTGATCTGGTTAAAACTTTTGACACAATTCCTGACTTAGGCATAGTAGGAAAACTAAATAAACTGTGAATAAACCCTTATGTCACCTGCTAGATTGTCAACTGCCTCATAGTTAGGATGCAGGAAATCAAAATATGGAAGTTACCTCCAAAAAGAGACTAGTTACCAGTGGAGTCACCCATGGTTCTGTGCTGGGGCCTCTCCTGTTTGGCAACTACTTTTCTGACGTAAAGTCCAGTACCCAAATGGCTCTGGCTGACTAACTTTGTCAATGACTGCAAGCTAGGGGCAGTCATTGAATCCCCAAATGACTTGGCCATCCTGCAGGAAGGTTTGTCTCAAATAAATAACTGGTGCCAAAATCACTGACTAAAACTAAATGCCAAAAATACATTATTGTATCCTTTAGAAAGTAATCTACCCCAGGAAACTACAACATTGACAATCCATCCCTAAGAGTTGATTCACTTGTTTGGGAATTCAGAACTTGTAGACTTATATGGGTCTAAACCTCTTCTGCAACATCAACAGAATGGTTTGAAGGGACAGGTATAGCTTGCAGAGGATATTGCTGCTCTGGAACAGACTCATCATCCACATAAAATGAAGTTCATCCCTGTCCATATTCAAGAACAACATGGATCTATGGATGGGAAACAGAAAACTTACCTCAGGACTGCCCCTTTTACTACTAATGGAGCGACACAGCTCCTAAATGCTTTACCCATGCATAGGTCCCATCAAATTACCCACAGTATGATCCCAGTTATTGTCATTAGGGGTAATGTATTATTGTCGACCATGAGATGGGTAAGGCCAATCTTTAACCAAATGGATAAGTTAATTTGAGCACAAAAAGGGAAATTGGATAGGCGTAAAATAGCCCAGAGGGGCAGCTAGCCCAGTACTTACCTATGAACGTATGAACCTATAATATCCCTTAAGTTTATTCCAAAACTATATGCTAATTATAAATCAGAAAACAAATGAGTGAAGTCTACAAATCTAAATCACTTTATGGTCAAGTAGCATGCAAGATACTGTAAAATGAACTGCAGTGTAATTTATCAATCTAAACTCATATCAAAGGTCATAATATTTAATTGATTCAGTGGATAATTAGTAACTAAACAATAATTAAGTAATATGCCTTAAATACATTTTCAAACATGTTGCATTAAATGTAAATCAAGAATTACATGTTCAAGGTCTTCATATATACATATATATATATATATAATTTTTCAGTCTAAAATGTTACATTTAATCAACTTACTTCACAGTGAGACAGAATCTTCCAAGATTATTCAATCAAATGGGCTAAAAGTAATATCTTTTTACACAATGGAAAAACCAAAATGCCCCTGCATTCTTTAAATTAAGATAACTAAGTCCTAGGTGACAAGACATGGGTAAGTTATTACATTTACCAGCTCAAGCCTGATTGATTATACAGGAACTTTGGATCATGTTCTCTGAAAGAACTTTGGATCATGTTCTCTGAAAAGTGAAGTAAAAAATACCTTACAAATAGCTGATCTGTAAGATACCAGAATAGAATTGCAAAGCAGCATTTATAAACCCTTATAAGACTACACCAAAATGAAATCTGAACTGTTAACCAACATGATCTTGCTAAGTATTTAATTTAAAAGTCAACAAATAGTTTAAAGAAAATGGAAAATCAGACAATATTCAAACTTATTTTGTTTGTTTGTTTTAGCTGGCAATGAATTTGTAAAAAAAAAAAAAAAAAATTATTGTTTCTATTGTGAAATGCTAACTTCCTGAAAGTCGATGTTGCAAAAGAATGGAAAATATGTCCAAAAGGAAAAATGGTGAAAAACTCCTTTTCTCTTTTTTTTTTTTTTTGCAGGGATGCAAGCTGAACTTATATATACCAACTCCATGGTCACATCAACGCAAGGAAGGGAGAAATCTTCCTATATAAGTGAATCATTCCTGGAGCACAATTAGAAATTGCACCAGTGATGATTTCCTGTGGGAAAAGATGTTCAGTGTTAATGCTATTCATCTTTTTTCCTGAGGGCTACTGACACTCAAGTAATTTCACCTTGAACATGTACAGGGAAGCCCTTTCAGTTCCTTCTCTTATGGTTTGTGTTGCTGCTCAGGCAGAAAATATATGCATTTGTTTGAAAGAACAAAACAAGTCAAATGTTCCAGATCTGCTAAAAACATCACTCCAGTGCCCCTTGACAGTATCAAGCAAAGTTGTAGCTCTACATATATGAAAAAGACTTTTTCACTCCAACCTATCCTTTCCCATTTAGAGCAGAAAGCATTCTCATTCCAAAAGTTGTCATCAGTCAAAATTACAGAATGTCAAGTTCAAACATAATCCTCTAGGCCTCCCAAATTCATACACAACCTTTCCAGTGCTGATAAACCAGGGCCTTCCTCATAAAGTCCACAACCCAAAAAGAGAAAGAAGAATTTGTTTGACATGTTACTTTTCCATTCTTTACAACGTTTTCAGATACATACACCTAGAAAAGATACCAATTGGAGTGGCTAGCTCAGAGAAAACAGTGTGAGGGAGGCCAGCAGTCCTGCAAAACTGTAAATCAGTGTAAAACCTGTAAAACCATTGGCTGTCTTTAAATGCTTATCCAGTCAAGAATAAGTCAGCATTAACCTACTGTAAAATTATTGATGAAGCATTGTTGTGCTAATTTGATGACTGTAAATGCATTGTATTAATAGAGTATATAAACACTGATGTTTGTTCCTTGGAAACATTACATCAACAGTTGCAAAGAACTGAACAGGAACAACATAGATGGAATAGAGAGGGAAATTTTCAGAGGAGGGGGGGAGAAGGGGGAGGGGGAGATTTTATTAATGGATACCCCATTCCCTGCTTTGAACTTAGATGAGAGTGAACATGAGATCATTATAGAAAATTACACCAAAAGCACCTATGAGGGATTTACTATATACAATTTTAGTGACATGGTATTAAACAAAACACATTTTAGTCTTTTAAGTAAGGGGTTGAAATTTAACCCAGTGAAGCAAGGTGATGTGACGAATACTATTTTAGACATTAAATTATTTATGAGGAAAATAAACTTATCTGTACTGGTATCTAGGGCAGGCTTTAACAGAAATAACACTAGTCCTGCTCAGTTAGTTAGGAGTTCTTTATACAACCCCCCATTGATTCCACAAATAAAGAATTTTGAGAACGTTTTGGAAAAAGAAATCAGGAAGGAAGGTGAAAAAATTAATGTAAGAAGGATGTATAAAAATTTGAATGAAAGTGAATATAAGTTATTGGAAGAATTGCAAGGAAATCCCATGATAAGGATAATGAAACCAGACAAGGGTGGGGGAATTGTCATCATGGATAAGACTGATTATGAAGCCAAAATGTTCGAAATATTGAATGATGAAAACAAATATTCAATAGTTTCAAGGGATGAAATGTTAGTAGCTTACAAGAGAATAGACATTTCATTAGAAAACCTTGTTATAGAGAAAGTGATTGACATTAAAACATTTAAGTTTCTGGAAGTTAAAAAACCTAGGGTACCCACAATATTTGGGATACCCAAAATTCATAAAAACCAGAAAGACCCTCCTTTTAGACCCATTGTCACAGCAGAGGGAGCAAAAACGATACCTTTGGCTAAATACGTTGACAGTAAAGTGAAACATATATGGGTTAATAATAAGACTATTTTGAGGGATTCTTGGGATTTTTTAAGGATGCTGACACCAGAAATATACAGGAAGGATATTTTATTTGTAACAATTGATATAATAGATTTATTTACCAATATCCCTCACAAAGAAGGGATGGAATATTTTGAAGATATGGTTTTTGGTGATGAACATTTGTTACATGAAGAGAAAATTACTATAGTTACATTAATGGACATTATACTTAAGAATAATTATTTAACCTTTAATGGGGAATATTATAAGCAAAAATCAGGAGTTTCCATGGGGGCTGCATGTGCCCCCACCTTTGCTAACATTGTTCTTTCTAAATGGGAGGAGAAATACATAATACATTCTATTTATAAACAATTCTGGACACTTTATTACAGATTTTTTGATGATATTATTATTTTTTGGATTGGGGGTGAAGAAAAATTTTTAGAATTTATGAAATACATTAGATCCACTACTAATTTTTTGAGTTTTACATATGTTATGAATAATGAACTTATTAATTATTTGGATGTTGAAATTTTAAAGAAAAATAATCAGTTTGAGACTAGGGTATATAGAAAGCATACATATGTAAATTCTTACCTCCACTATGAAAGCTCTCATCCTCCACATTGTAAGAAAAATATTATAAAAGGTCAATTTGTGAGAGGATCTAGGATAACGAGTGGGGAAGTGGATTTTATTGAAGAATGTAATAAATTGGAAGTGATGTTTTTGGAGAGAGGTTACCCTAAAGAATTGGTTATAGGGATTAGGAAAGAAGTGGAGATAGGAAGACTGACTAAATTTCAACCTATAAAGGGTCAAATGGAAAGTGAAAAGGCTGAAGAAGTTAATTTAGGAAAGAATAATGAACCACTTAAAAAGAGATTGGTGGTTGAATTTAACAATTTTAACAAAAATACAAAAAGTGTATTTATGAAAGAATGGGAAAAATGTTCATTATTATCTGACTTGGATGAAATTAAAAAGATAGAAGCTAATATAACATATAGGAACCCACCTAATATTAGAAAAAAATTGGAAGGGTTAAATAGTCATAAAAAAGTTAATATTAGAATAGGAACATCAAAGTGTGGAAAATGCTCTCAATGTCCTTATGTAATGAATCAACATGAGTTATTCATAGAGAGTAGAAACAAAAACATAAGAAATAAGGATGCTTATAATTGTAACACACAAGGAGTGGTCTATATATCCATTTGTCAACAATGCCAGGCATTTTATATTGGCAAAACTGAGAGGGTGTTCCGAAGACGTATTTACGAACACTTATACGATATCAGTAAGGCCAGAGAAACAAATGCACTTTATAAACATTCAAAAAATTGTGAAGGAGCTAACTATTTATTTTTTGTGTTAGAACAAGTAAAGCCAGACTTTAGAGGGGGTCCATGGGACGTAAGATTAGAAAGTAGAGAATTGTGGTGGCAGGTTTTCCTTGATGCTAGTAGGAAGCCTGGTTTAAATGAGACTATTTCCATAGGACCCTTATTAAAGTTCAAGTACAATAAAGTATGATTTCATTAACATACATACATAATTATTTATTTTATGGTAGGTATATTTATACATTTAGGCAATAATCAAATAATATTTATTAGATTGTAATTATATATTTATATATGTATTTAATATATTTGTAACATCACCAGTATTTTAGTTCATTATAATTATAATATTTATTATATTTATATTTACAAATTATATACATATATACACATGGTCTGTCATAAATTGGTGCTTTTAGGAACATTCATGTTTTAGGTGTTTGGCCAGTTTTGTACACTAGAGGGTGATCTACTATATAAAAAAGAAAATGTATATTTACTACAGCATTGTCAGAGACATAAAGAGTGCAATATTCACATTTTATATATTGATCTTATATTTTACTAGTTTACATGGTCACAAGTTTTCACAATCCATTTAATAATGTTTTTAAAGATATTTTTAAATAAACAAATGTTTTTAATGATTCATTATGGTAATGAATATTCATGAGGCAATTGAAAACGATTTTTGTTTTGAATTAAATGAGCCTGCTATTATAGGTTAATTTGTAATTAAACTGGTATAAAAAGATGTACTTGGGATTTTTTAAGTGTATCTGATGAAGTCCTAATGTTTGGGACGAAAACGCATGGTTAGAAATAGAAGAGCATTAATATTGTTCGCTATACTTGAATAAACTACTACTATTTTGAGACTCGATTCATGGTTGGTTTGGCTCTTTAGCAACTCTTTCAGTGGATTCTTGGTCGTATTTAGGGTTGTTTCACTCAATTTGTGGATTACATCAACAGTGTTTATCTGCCAAAAGAGTTTATCAGATAAAGAACATTTTTAAAATCCATTATTTTATAAGGATATCTTTTTCTTCATGGAATGACCTACTAACAAAGCATGCGTGGGCTATGTTTAGTTCTGTTTATTTTGTTAATTTCTTTACAGTATTTGGTATAAACCTTCACTGTGTCATTGTAAGATACATTTATTGGTGAGGTAGAATCACCTGCAGTTTCAATGTGAAACCTACTTTTTAAAAAATTCAGGCCATGTTCAATTAATGTATGGCATCAAATGCGATGAAAAGATAAAAAAAGTGTATCACAGATTCTTCTGCTTGATGAAACAGAGACACAGACTGAGAAAGTGGGTTATCTTCTGGTATAGTTCTTTTTCTCTTTGCCAGAACATCAATCTTTTGTATGTCCTTATATCGTTTAATAGGAAAGGAAACTATTTTTCTGTGAGCTTGGCATTCTTTATTCCCCTCTCATCTCATAGAATCCTATGAGGCAAACGGTCAATTACTTTATTAATACTTATTAGAACAGTCTGAATGCAACTTTCCTTCTAAAGAACATGCCACATAAACCAATATCTCCAACTGATTAGCAACTTTGCCTAACATATAACTGACTAACTCATTCATTCTAAACTGTTCATCTTATCGCAGCATTAATGCTGTGAACCCACTACACATACTCTAATGCCCTCTTTCATCTTACTGGTGTCTGTTAGCATGTTTACCCTAACAAATAACCCCCACTCCCACCACGTCTACTTCTCTTACTTAACTCTGTTCTCCCTTTCCTATTGCAATTATGTAACTGTTCATATATTTGGTTTTAGGGTGGGTTTGACATAATGCTTAAGGTCTTCACCTCACAGACACAATATCTATGGTTTGACTCTGAACTCACATTATTGGTTAGGCTTAAAATGGCCCTTGCCATAATAATATAATGGCCATATATATTATTTTTGTCAGATTTTCTATGCTTTCTCATAACGACTTTTATTTGTATACCATATTGCTTCACAGCAAGAGGTTCTTCCATTCGATTCTCGGCTGTAGTGCAAGGAGTGCCTTCTGTGTGGAGTCTGCATGTCCTCCTCGAGGTTGGGTGGGCGTTCGAAAGACATTCGTAAATGGGCGTGCCTTCTTTGAAGGTTGGACGTCGAGCTGGCATCTCGGCATTCATGAAAATCTACTGCCAATCATTAGCGGACCAGAGTTCCACTGTGGCGACCCCTAACTGGGAAAAGCCGAAAGACAAACAATAACGTTGTTTTGTTACATTATGATGTAACCAGGACTGAGCCTGCAATTGGTCATTGTTTGATCAGTGTTCTAGTCCATTATACAAATTTCAATTAATAAATTAATACATAAAGAAACTACATTTATGAAAGATGTCCTTTATCTTTATCTTTTCAGCATGATCTCTTCAGACTGCCTTAGTACATCTTTCTAGATTATAGGAGGTGAAGTGAAGGGCTTTGTTGAAATGTTTTGTCTACCTCACAAAAACAATAATTTAAGGCTAATCTCTTTCCATTAGAAATTAAGTTGAACCCATTCCTGGTGAACCCTGTTTGACCAATAGTTTGAATGATTTAAAAACATTTTTCAATATTCAATATCTTACTGAAATGACAAATCTTAGTTATTACATTTACCAGCTCTGTATGCCCCATCTTTCTGAGTGGAGCCAAACATTAATCAAGCCTTCTGTCTATATTTTTGTAGGAACTTTCTAGAGGATAACACAAATAAATGCCACTGTATTTAAGAAGTGCTGATTTTGTCTCTTCAAATTGCACTGATTATTACACGTTGCATCCAAAAATACTGTTCACATTTCTAGTTTTTACACAAAGAAAGGGATGTTAGAGTTGCAGAGATAAAGAGAGCAGCTAAAACTGTGAAGGGAATGATGGGGCAACATTTATGCAGGAACCAGAGCGCCCAATATATAGATATGGTATCAACAAGAAAAAGTGAGGTTACATTATGGACACAGTATTTTGTCTAGTGAGAACTGGGCAGAAATGGCCTGAAGAGGAAAGTGAGGAGGCAGTGCACTTATAGCTGGGAACAGAATATAATTACCAATGACACAGGCAAATACCATGTTAGACAGAAAGAAGGGGAGTGATGAGGTCAAAAGTCAGATTTAATAAACAGGAAGAGTTCAGCCAGGAGAAGGGAACAAAGAGCTTCATAGGGATACCTGTAGCATTCAATGGAATGACTTATCTTGGGTCACTTCCATATGCATCCTTTTCTGTCTGTGTGCATTATCACAACATACATGAACATCACATAATTCAGTATAATAATATATTTCTCATATATAGATATATATATATATATATATATATATATATATATATATATATATTCTTCTGCAATTAATAGGAATGAACACTGAGTTAAGTTTTTCTTACAATAATGACAAACTTTTGTTGAATCCCATTCCTCACTTGTGTTAGAGGTGACCTAAGTAACGGCATTTATGAACACAGGAAGAAAAAGAGTAAAAGAACGCTGTGTTGATGGCATATCAAGCCTTATTGCACTTTCGCAGAACCCCCTAACTCTCTTGGTGGCAGTGATGGAGAACTAATTAGCTCTAGAGAGGTGCTGATCTGATATCAACTACATTTCTCAGTTACATACATTCATATCTTATCACATGGGCCTCAACAAGAAATAGCTTTTGATAGACTTAGGAGCTTTTAAAATAATGTTAATAGTCCTATTCTATTTTAAGATTTTTGTCATTAGCAGATTACAGCTAAGCATAAATTTCTGTTCTTCTTCTTCTTCTGAAAGACATATAGAAAATGTAAATAATATTACTGCATCATAGTAATATACTACGCCCCTAGTCCAAAATACTAAACTCTGTTTATCTGTGCGCATCCTTGACATTTGTATCCCCCCATATGTAGGCTGCTCATTACTAATGCCCCTGCTTCAAACTATAAGTGACAGTGAAGCATTTACATTTCAGGCAAAGGAAAGTGCTTATGTTTTGTGATGAAAAGTTAGCATTCGCTATAAGTAGGCAGCGGCATATACCGTCTTGGCAAATATTGTTTCTGTAGCTTCTGGTAATCAAGCTATCATTTATGGGTGGACCTTTGGACTCCTGGGGCTGATTCACAAAGATTTAAGCTTGTAGTGTAAGCTACCCAAAGTACTCATACAGCACTCAGTTCCAGAACAGACCTGTGAGCTCCCTCCTTCTCTGGAGGCTGATAACTACATTCAGATCATTATCTGACATTTCTAACCTATGAACAAATTTTACTCTCTACTACTGTTCACATCCTACAAGCATGTAAATATGTATTATATATTATATATATGTTGCAGTTCAACTGTGCTTAGTTTGCTATTTTAACACCTACAAGTTGTTTACTGGACCTTTTGCAACTGTGTATTGTATTTTGTTGTGTTTTGAATTATGTAGCTTTTACTTTGTACTATTTATTCTGAATTATGTAGTTTTTACTTTGTACTATGGAGCTTTTCTCCTCGGGCCTTCACTGAAAACGGGCTCTTTGAGCCCAGTAGACCTCCCCGGTCACCAAACTGGAAATAAATAAATAAATAAATGTGGAATTGTACAAGCTTACTCCTGATTCCAAAACTGATGTTCATCAAGCCACACCACAATACCCTGAAAATATCAGCATTGAACTTCTGAAGTAACAGTGCTGCTCATTAAAATGAATGGGCGTTTGTGACGCATATAGTGCTCTACTCGTTTTTAAGCAGTACAGCTGTAGGCATTGCAAGGAGAAAGCACATATGCCTGCAGTAATACTACATCATACTGCTGGAGTTGTTCTGTAGCTAGTGGTGTATTTGGTCATCCTTGGAGATATCTGCAGTGACACACAGCTGAATTTTTGTGAACTGCCCTCTTTGTACACAGGGCACAGCTCAAATCTATTTTTTTATTAAAGTTGTGCTGTACTACTGGTACGCAACACAGCAGCAAAGTAAAAAGCATGGAATTAAATGGAAAGTCGATTATTCCAGTACTTATATCTCTCAAAAGGGCTTCCCCAGTGATTCATTTTCAGTCCCCTTCTTTGTTCTCTTTATGTGAACAGCATATTTATCTACTAACATTAAAATACACAATAGGCACTTAGTTTGTAAACCTGTATCCTGTAAATCTGCCAAGATGCTAATTTAGTCTGGTTTTTCATGTTTAGAATCCTGGCTTCCTAATTCTCACTTTTTGTTAATTGCTAATAAAAGCAAATACTTACTTTTTGTACCAGTCATTACTGTACTGCAAGCTCATACTAAATAGCTGGGAGCCTTAACATGATTCTACTGTAAACATTTGTGTCTTGCTTAATCGACACATGATTATTTTACTTCAAAATGCCTAAAACTTTCAGAAGTCACTATTCAAGACAGCTATACTCTCAAGGTCCCAAAATACAAAACCTGCATTGTTTACAAGGAGGAGATAAGCCAAAATTATTGTGGAAAATTGCAAAATATCTTGGTTTCCTCTGTCCTGCTATTTCATGTAGGACAGTCACATGCTCAAAAAGACAGCCTGCTGTTTGCACGTGTACCAACATCTGACTGGTCGCAGATGCTGTAAAAGGCCATTGCAAGACTCTTGAAACACTGATGTAAAAGTCAGTGTCGACTGTATACTTGATCCCCAAGACATTAATGCCAGCAATGGAAAGGCCAACCTCAATGACTTGCATCAACATCAGTAAGTTAACATTGAGCAATACCCTGATGAGCTGATCAGTAGTGCCACACCAGAAACCTCACTAACACTGGTAATGCTGTGGTTGAAGGCATTGAAAAAACTGGCTCAGTTAACAGCTGAGTTATCAATATCAAAGGCTGTGACCATGTGACTGGGGACATAGATGACACTAACAAGTCTTCAGATATCAGCATGTATGAGTTGATGTAGTAAACTTATTACCTGGGTCTATATTAGAACATCGAAGTTTCAAAACTTCGAATGTTCTAATATCGAACCCTATTCAGCGAAAGCTGAAAACATTGAGCATACAGAACAGCGATTTTTTTCCTAGGGAAAAAATTAGCTGCTCCAAAACACATATACACAACACAAGCACACCAAAAAAACAGCAATCCACACACATACACCTAAAATCTTACACCTAACCCTACACTAAACTATACACATACCACTTACTATCCACTTACCTTAACCCAAACCCTAACCCTAAAATCCGTTACTATCACACACTCACCTCACCTGCGCCCTAACCTTAACTCACCTACCCCGCCCTAACCCTCACGTCCACACAATTGCACACTTACCTAATCCGCGCCCTAACCCTAACTAACCTAACCCGCACTCAATTGCACACTTAACTGAACCCGACCAATAACTTTCCACCACAGCACTGAAAATACCGAAGCAACAGAAATGGACAACTGAATTCTTTCCCTAGGAAAAAAATCATTTTTCTGTTGTTTCAATATTTTCAGCTTTTGCTGAATAGGGTTCGATATTAGAACATTCGAAGTTTTGAAATTTCGATGTTCTAATATAGACCCCTTATTACCTATATCAACACTGCAGAGGAGAACTTCTAAGGTCTACAGGAAGGAAACAATATAGAGAAAAGACCCATGTACACTACTGAAGCAGATGGGGGTGGGGTCACAGACAGCTTCTTTGAGCCATATGCATAGCACTGACAAACGTAACATAATCAATCTCAATCATATGGGGAGAAGGTCTAGCATATATTGATCTAAGATTAAGAGACTTCACTGTCAGCTAATTAAGCTTTGAGACATTGTTTAAAGAGAGATTCACTCTCAAAAACTGGAAACATAACATTTGAAACAACTTATTCTGTTCTCTTTTTGGGCTGTGGACCTTGAGAAGTAGGTCCTGGTTTATCAGCACTGAGAGACTCGTGTATGAACTTGGGAGGCTTAGAAGATTCTGTATGAACTTTTCATAATGTAATTTTGACTGATGTCATAACTTTTAGAGCTGAGGAAGCTAAGTATGTTTTCTGCTCTAAATGTAAAAAAAAAAAAATAAGCTGGAATGAAAAAGTCTTTTTCATATATGTAGAGCTACAACTTTGCTTTATACTCACAAATAGGTTTGCCAACTGACCAGCATTTTTCTGGACAGTCAAGAATTAAGAGACACTGTGACTGACATTGACGAACACAAAAATATGTTTGATTGAGCATAATCATACAGTACAACAATCCGCGTAAGGGAAGGTTAATGCACACTTCTATTCTGCACGCAATTTGCTTTCACGAACATGTCCAGAATTTTGACATGAAAGTTGGCAAGCCTACTCACAAGGGGCAGTGGAAGGCTTGGAAGGACAAGACCAAACTGAATAAAATATTCACAAAAAGGGAGAAGGGGAGCTAGATGAACTCCAAAAAAGATTAAAAAATGTAGTAAGACTAAGGAAGTAAATATTATGAATGTATACATGGTACAGGGGAAAGGAGAGAGTGCATCAGCATGCCCCTTTATTAGAGCTCAAATTAATAGTTGTATCAGCTTAGCAGCAATGTCCCTAGTCCAAATCCAAGAACACAACACTACGTGCTTTGACTAAGAGTCAGACTGACCCTGCATACGACTGTTTCACTGCCTCTAATCATTGAAGGAAGCAGCTACCCACACATACATCATCATCACCATCATCAATATCATCATCAGCCAACTGCCACCATCTCTCTCTGTTCAGTGTCACTCTCCTACCTTCTTTGACAGACATTCTGTCTGTCACATGTCTTCTGTCACATAATCCATTCAACTTTTTGCTGGATGCCCTCATGTCCTCTTGCCTTCTTCCTGCCAAAGTAAATCATCTACACCAGATTGTCTTCTGCTTTTCTACACATGTGCACAAACCACTGTATTCTGTTCTCTTTGAACTTCTCTGCAATTGGAGCTACTTTGACTTCTGCTCTGATGCCCTCATGTGTTTGTCTGCCCAGCAGTGTGCATCCTAACACCCATCTCAGGTACTTAATCTCCATCACCTGTAGCTTCCTTAACTGCTCGCCTTCACTGCCCAGTTAACCATACCATATAACAGTACTGGTAGCACTACTGTTTTGTACACCTTACTTTTCAGCATTTTTGGCATTCTTCTGTCACATACTACCCCTGACAATCTGTGCCAGTTGGCTACAGCACCTATGATTCAAGCTTTGGCCTCCTCATTTAGACTTTCATTCTTTACAGCAACCCTTCCCAGGTACTTGACGCTGTTTACCTGTTCCACTATTTACCTTTCTATCTCAATTCTCATCTTATTCTGATTTTCCTCATTTGTTACCATTATGACTGCCTTATCTGTTCTCAGTTTCATCATATGTGCCTTCAGTTATGTATTCCATTCCCCTACCCTTTGCTGAAGTTGTTGCTCAGAGTCTGCCTGTAATGCCACATCATCTGTATATATATATATATATATATATATATATATATATATATATATATATATAGGTATAGGATCATAGGAGGTTACTAGGCTAATGGCCCTGGGGCCCTTACAAGCTTAGCCAAGAGTTTATCCCCAAATAAGAAATCTCAGTCAGTTATCCCTGTCAATGAGGGACAAAGGTGGAACCCCCTAGGAGAAATTTGTGGTTTCCCATCCACTCATCAAGGTTGCGCTTGAAGAGGGTCAGCGTGATACTCTGTTTGACGTATATGGGAAGTCTATTCCAGAGACAAGGCAGCCTTTGGGAGACAAACCTGTTTCTCCAGCAGGTTTTGTTGATGTTGCATATTAGATTCAGGCCTTTTGAGTAGGTAATGCATGAGAAGTTAGACTTATGGATATGAAGCATCTCTAGTAGGGCAGGGGTGATATTGCATTGCAGGCGAGACGCAGATCACCTCTAAGCAATCTGTATGGCACTGAGTAGAGTGATAATGATTTGACCCTGTCCACATAGGACACATGTTGGAGGCCATGGATTCTCTTTGTGAGGTATTTCTGTTGCCTTTCCAGTTGGTGCAGGTGTTTGGAGAGGTACATACCAAACATGGCATTATACTCAATTATAGGCCTAATGAGGTAGGAGTACAGAGAAGTAATAACCTCCTTTTTCTGGATGCAATCACTTTACTTATGAGATGAACCAAGTAAAAGGCTTTTCTGACCACTGCCACTACATGATGGTTGAATATAAGATTGTAGTCAACCTGAGTACCCAGGTCTCTCACCACAGGTTGTATGCTAAGGGGGTTGCTGTTGATGTGGTAATCAGTAGGGGCCGTGTTTTTTGCTGAATGGTATGATAATGCATTTTTTTGTGTTTAACTTAAGGTCATGACTTTGGCACCAGTCATTTGCTGCTGTGAGACCCTTTTGCAGTATGTTAACATCATTTGAGCAGTCAGTGACATCACCCAACATACAGTCATCTGCAAACGTGGTTAGCCACAGACCCTTTGTCTTTGCATGGACCTCTGAGAAGCAGATGCCAAACAGTAGGGGTCCCAGGGCAGATCCCTGGGGGACACCACTAGTGACAGGTCTGCTGTCAGAGGTGGGCGAGCCTATTCTGACCTACTGAGTCCTATCGGTGAGCCAGATGGCCATCCACCTGACAAGATAGGGATTTATGCCAGGTTA
Source organism: Protopterus annectens (assembly GCF_019279795.1). Taxonomy (NCBI): domain Eukaryota; kingdom Metazoa; phylum Chordata; order Ceratodontiformes; family Protopteridae; genus Protopterus; species Protopterus annectens. The sequence continues at coordinate 1,942,328,234 of NC_056737.1, read as the reverse complement.
AGTTATCTTTTTGATGATGCCTTAGTGGGGGACTGTGTCAAACGCCTTGGCCAAGTCAAGGTAAGCTGTATTTACTGACTTGCCCTCATCCAGGGCCTTGGTGACAGTCTCAAAATTATATATACACATATAATGGGGGGAGAGAGGTATATAGATACGTCTCTCTCTCTCTCTCTCTATATATATATATATATATATATATATATATATATATTTCTTCATATATATATATATATATATATATATATATAAGTATATATATACATACACAAACACACACACACACACACACACACACACACACACACACACACACACACACACACACACACACACACACACACACACGCGCGCACACACACACACACACACACACACACACACACACACACACACAGGCATATATATATATATATTTTGCACATTGAAAGACATCTGGCTGAAATGCTTTAAATACATTTGCTCATATATCCGATATTTCAACATGAAACCTACTAGCTTGACTACGTATAAACTTTCAGTACAAGTACGTATGGCTCATGGGTATGTAGGAAATAAAACTAAAAACATTAAAATTAGAGTTTTCACAAGGAGTCATCTCTCATCATGTGAGAGGCTTCATCCACTACAACTCCTTACTTACATATCACTCTGAGGTCACTGAGTTCAGATAAGGAAGGATATAAGCATATATACAAACTTCACCTGAAACTCACAGGTTCAGGCAAGCAAAAAATAAAAATAAAAAAGACTAAGAATTCCTTCTACAGCAAAGTTAAAGTGATCCACAGAGTCATCTGACTGTCTATCTGTCTACCTATCTGTCTATCCATCTATTTTCTTTTGTAATTTGAACTAGTGAAATATGTTATAACAAATGACAAGTCTGGCAGTTGGCACAAAGGATTAAGACTCTAAGCTGTGGTACAGAGTTTGATTCCCTCAGCCCTTATTTGCATATTGTGTGACCTTGAGCAAGTCACTTAACCAGACTTTTTTCCCAGGTTGCTCCTGAAGAAAATATACAAAATGCTTACTTTAGCATTTATTGCTGATGGCATGGCACAAAAATTAACAGGACAACTTCAAAACAGATTGAACTACCTTCAATCCAGTGCTGAAACAACGTTTTGCAAAGATTTTCATGTTTGAGGTGTCTGTATTTGTAGGACTGGGTTTAATAAACTGAAATTAGATTACCAAATGCGTTTTGCATCATTCGTGCTGTTTTGTAGACCAGTTGTGTTATTATCTTTGCAAAGGCAGAAAGTATTTTTGTTTGTGTTAATAGGAAACATTATTACAGTTCTTACTGCTTGAATGGGGCTAGCTAACACAAATCCTGAAATATAGAAGTTATAAGGATGCCTGTGCTGATCAATTTATCTGCTCAGGTCCTGAAATCAGATCAAGTCACAACAGGTATCTATTTCCCATGTTGGATATATTTCCATAATAGCTAAGTAATTTCCATTAATGAATACAATGTAGTCAATCAGTTCAAATCACAGCAAGTATATCTTTCCCCTGCTGGGACATCGCTTTACAAAAAAAACTCAATTTTTATAATGTAGTTTGAGGCAGCATTTTTAAACTTTTTTGCATTGCACTCAATGTTCTTTAGAGCCATATGTGACATTTGAGGTTGTTATAGAATAGTGATATTTCTAGAAAAAAAGACACAATAGGATATTTGCTAGAGTATATGTGCTGCAGGAATTTGTCTGTAAATACTATGCAGAAAAGCAGATATAATAAGAGCTACATATATTTTGAAATACAGCAGATTTTGTGTTGTTCACTTATAAGCTTTTGCTGATGCATTCTCTTTCAAACATATATGAATAACAGAAAGTAAATTCCCTAGCTCCCAAAACAAGAATGTATTCCGTTTGGCTTTCATATACTACCAGCTTCACCAAATATTGCCATTTTAGAGTTTACTCTGATTCAGCATAAATTTCAATTTGTGATACAACATTTGAAATGCGATACTTTCTGTTGGCTGAACTACATCACAATCTCCACCAAATACATAAAATTAATACATTCACTTTGTGTTTGTTAATATAAAATCACTTGCCTACATCATCTTATAATGTCAATCCATCCATCCATCATTAACCCCTTTTCCCATGGGGGAGGGTATCATTTCCACAGCAACAATCATCTCGAGCCAAGGTTTACACTGCCAGGTGGCTAGCCCTGCAGCAGTAGTTCAGTCGCTCCACTTACTCGCACACACTCAATTTTGAGTGTCCACTACACCTACTGCATGTCCTTGGAATGTGGGAGGAAACCCACATGACCACAGTGAAGACATGCAGACTCTGCCCATAAGGCACCCCAGTTGAGAATTGAACCAGAAAACCTCTTGCTGTGAGGTGACAACACTAACCACTGCACCACCCAATCTTCCAGTTCATAAATCATTGCATGTTTTTAGTCTAACAAATAGCATTGTACTGAGTAGCTTTCATTGACAGATTTTACACACGTTTTAGGGCAATGTACTTTACCTGTGTTCTCCCCTGAATCCCAAGTCTCATTTGAAATATGCATTGAATTTATTCAACACAATATTTAATACAGCCACAGATGATGCAAATTATTTGACATTTTTATTTCTTTCCTTAGTGCTTTTTGCATGCGACATTCAAGATAAAGGACATTTGTTCACAGACCGTTTTGTCCTCTGCTCTCCCATTTGCCTGGCCATTTCCAGTAATGACTGGGTTAAAGTCCAGTTAGAAGAATGGTGAAGAAAAGAGAAGATTTTAAGGAAGAAATGAGGTAGTGTGAGGGGAGAAGTTTAGGGAGGACTTAAGGGAGGAATGAGATTATCTCTTCCTTAAGCAAACAGAACGGTCTTCCCTAATCCCTCAGGTGATGTGGAGAGGGCTATTAAGGTTTCAGCATTTGAACCAACTTCTAAGTTTGCCAATCATAGGGTATTGAAGGAAGTATCATTGCCAGGCTACATGGTGGTGGATCATTGGAACATTGCACATAGGGATCTCTTTAGGTTTAGAGGGGATGAGATTCATTTAGGTAACATGGGCATTTTATTTGTTCCACTTATATATTTCATTGCACCTTTAGGACTTAGTGGGTGTAGTGTTTGGAGGTTACTTATGACATTATTGATTAATTCCATGATAATTCTTTCAATGGCTTTGCACATGCGGCTAATCAGACTTATGGCTGTATAACTGCCTGGGTCAATGGAAAGTCCTCCCTTATACAATGGAATAACTGTTGTTCTCCATTCATTTAGTACACAACTGTATGGAGGCTAAGGTTGAAATTTCATGCATATGTATAGGACTACACAGGAACTGCATGGCATACAAACCAACCACAATACACATCACTGGAGGATGTATCTGTTATTGCCATGCATGCACAAGCTGCTTGTGCAGGAACTTAATATACACCAACATCAATGCCACCAGTACAAGACATCCAAGAAGCTGTCCACTTAGCTGAGGTCACTGCACCCATAAACAACATAATTTTCCTGTAGCTGCTGGACGTTGGTCTTATTAAGGAATATGCAGTGTCCTGCAGTGCCTACATAGCCTGTAAGTTGCCCACTACTTTGTGTGAGTGTACAACAGTAGGTCATTATTTATGTTATCAGTAGGTGCCTAATGATTGCACAGAACATATGCCACCTCTGCCACATATCTGTTCTACATTTGCTCTTCCAGCAGCATTATACTGCCCAGTAGCAACCCTATCCAAAGTAGGCAGAACTGTTTTCAATAAATAATTATGGTAAATGGTGTGCCATAGGGCCCATATGTAAGCAGCCATAGCTGGTTCATTCACAGGTGTTGAGAATGAAAATCCTGCACCAGCATATCCCTCACCATGAAAAAATACATAGCCACTATATCTCACAAAATGCTGTGCCTTACCTGTGGAACATACTGTCCACTGGTGACTGCATCCACATTACTACTTGTTTCCAGCCAAGTGCCCATTCTGACACTGAGACTGATAAATTACCCTAGCAGATAAGAGCAGAGCAGCCTTCTCACTTTGCATATTGATCTGACCCCTACTGATGATGTAATACTAAGAGATGACCTAGCAAACCCAATGGAAATCTCTTGGCAGGTGAAAAAGAAGAGTGAGTTTGTCATTGTCAGTAACTTCATCAGGTGCCTGATACTGCTCCTGCTCCAGCTCAGTTTAGCTTGCCTGCTCCCCCCTAACCTCATGCATGCCTGTGGATTCCTTCCAGAAGGCCGATGTTCTTCCCTTCATTGTTTGCACATCCTCAGTGATATTTGCAGCTATACTGCATACATCAGGTGTGACATTTTCAAATAGGAGTAAGCAGACCACAATTCAGTCAAGACATAGATCATACAGAGCTCTGCTGGTCAGGAACTGCACTCCCTACTCTAAGCCATGCATAGCATATGTGTATCTCTAATTTCCCACAGTGCTATTTTTAGTGAAGATAACGTTCCCTGTTTCTCCATGGAAGGGTACAAGGGGTATAAGTGCTAATGTTCTGGGTAAATCTGACAGAAGGATCCCTGTAAAGAAAGGTTGTACATACCTATTAGGAAATTTATACCTTGAAAACTAATGTCCATGAATGGCAAATAATGTATTTGATGAATGTTGCATGATGACAACTACAATCAGTATGGTAAAGACATATTGTATAGTTTAACTGGCAGTGAATAAGCTTTAAGTACAGTAGGCCACCATTTCCAAACAGATATGGCCACATCAACAAAGGTGATGGAACACAGGTGCTCCTCATCTAGTGTGTGGGCTACAACTTGATTGGTTACACTGCCAATACACTTATGGACTGCCTCCAGAGTCCTGTACAACTCCCAGGCATAGGAATACACATTAAGAACAAATCCACTGCAGGCCTTCATTGACAACTAATGTCCACTGACTCCATTAACGTAAATAATCCCTTGTGGTTGCAGACATTCTGTGAGTCTGTTGCTCAGCTATTAAAACAGGGCTAGGCCATGCTTCATGAAACCAGCATAAGTGTTGCAGTCTGTTCATTACCAAAGTTACATGTTACTTCCTGTATGACTGAAACTGTCTAACCTAGTGTGCTGGCCTGGGATCTGAGGCACTTCTACATAGAATTAATGCAATTACCATGAATATGTGTGAAATATTGCCCTGAATGTCTGTCATTCTTGCTACCTGTGATGTAGAATACCTGCATTTGATGTATTTTACACCACTGAGTAATAGCTCTCACTTCCTGACACAACATTGAAATAAGTTTCCATTGTGATGCCTCCACCATAAATTGGCTGGGCTAACATACTTCCAAAGACTAAACTGCACTAGATCATACTATAGTGTAACAGCAGTAAAAATAATCTGCTAAATGCATGTGTACAGCAGGATATCAAAATACTTTCATGCCTTTTGCCCATTAGCATCATTGTACAAATGTGCAAAGCAGCTTTTTTTTTAAATTCCTCTCCACCTGCTGACCATTTAGCCAATTACTATGATATGATCCCCAATCAACCCTTTTTAGGAAGATCATAGGATCATAGGATCACATGAAGTTACTAGGCTATTGGCCCTGAGGCCCTCATAAGCCTAGCCAACAGTTTAGCCCATGCATAGACGAGTCAGCATCCAATGCCCCTGTCCAGCAGGGACACGGGTGGAATTCCAGGGATGTATTTTTTATTTCCCATCCAGTTATCCAGATTGTGCATCAAAAGGGGTAAAGAGGTACTCTGCTTGATGATGAGAGGGTGTCTATTCCATAGATGGGGGAGTATCTGGGACAGAAATCTGTCCCACCAGCAAGTCCTATTGATGTCACAGACCACGTTGAGGCCACGTGTGTGGATTACTCGAGTAGAGCTTGACTTGCGGATATGCAGCAGTCCCATCAAGGCGGGGTCCGAGATCACCTTGTATGCCAGACAGAGGTCACATCTGAGGAGTCTGTATGAAACAGAGTAGAGGGATGTGGCTTTTAGCCTATCTCTGTATCACAGATTTTTGAGGCCCTGGATTCTCCTGGTGAGGAACCTCTGTGGTCTCTCCAGCTGCTGCATGTGCTTTGCGAGGTACATGGCGAATGGGGCATTATACTTAATAATGGGCCTTATAAGAGAAGAATACAGGGGATGTTATGACCTCCTTGTCACTGGATGAGATACCCTTACTTATGAGGTGGGCCATGTAGAAAGCTTTCTATACAATGGAAGCAACATGATAGTCAAAATTCAGGCTGCTATCAGTCTGGGGGCCCAAATCCCTCACGATTGACTGTGGGCTTAGAATGTTGTTATTAATGTGATGGTTTGTGGGAACATCTCTCTCCCCAAAGGGGATGATGATGCATTTTTTGTATTCAGCTTAAGGCCATGTTTCTAGCACCAGTCATTTGTTTGGGTGAGAAACTCTTGGAGGATGTCCACTTCACTAGGGGAATTGATGACAGCTCCCAACTTGGAGTCATCTGCAAACTTGGTCAGCCATAGCCCACTGGTTTTAGCCTGTACCTCAGAAAAGTATATCCCAAATAACAGAGCCCCCAAGACCAAACCCTAGGGTACGCCACTCAATATGGGTCTACTGCTTGAGGTAGCTTCCCCTATTTTGACTAGGTGGGTTCTATCAGTGAGCCAGTTGGCTGCCCATCTGGTAACATACAGATTGATGCCTAGTTGAGAGAGTTTATCTATTATACCTGAGTGGGAAATAGTGTTGAAGGCTTTGGCTAGGTCAAGGTAGGTGGCGTGTACTGTCTTCCCCTCATCCATGGCTTTGGTGACTGTCTCAGAAAAGTCAACCAGATTTAACAGACATGACCTCCCCTTGATGAAGCCAAACTGTGAGGGATTGAGTGCTTGGAGGTTGCCAATGTCCTTGTTAATGAGGTCCATGATAATCCATTCCATGGCCTTGCAGATCAGGCTAGTTAGGCTGATGGGTCTATAATTTCCCAGATCAGAGGATGCTCCACCTTTGTGTAAAGGGATGACAGTGGCTGTCCTCCACTCAACTGGGACAAAACCGGTACTCAGGCTTTGATTGAATAAGGCACCTAATGGTGCTTCAGGTTCCTGCCTGAGTTCATGTGGGATGCAGCCTGGAATGTTATCAGATCCCATGGAGGCTGTATTTTTTGCCTTTGAGAGAGCAGTGATGACCTGATCCCTAGATATAAGGAGAAGGGGGAAGGTACTGGGAATGTCCTGATTTACTGATGGGGGGGGGGGGGGCAGAGAGGTGAAATTTTCGCTGAATCTGTCAGCCAGCAAGTTTGCTATATCTACAGCATTTGTATATATGGTGTCCATGACCATCAGTTCTGAACAGATCTGTGTGCTACCTTTGAGATTACAGACATATGTGAAGAAGGCCTTATGATTGTCTCTAGCAGATGTGGTCAATGTGGACTCGAAGTTTGCTTTGGAGGATTCCAATAGTGCTCCTATTTGCTTATTTAGGCTAAGGAGAGATTGCTTCCAATTGGGCACCTGGTTCTTCTTGGTCCTGGACACCAATTTTTTTCTTTTGTTATAGAGTTTTATTGCAAATATCCACGAGACAGGTTTACTCTTCCTTGCGGAGGATGATTTAGTCCTGTCAGGTATTCCGGACTCCATGCATCTATATAAATGTTCGTATAGTAATTTGGTATAGTTTTGGATACTGGTGCCAGTTCCTAGAGAGGGGGAGGGGCTGTGAAGCTGTTTATACCGTCCCTCAGGAGGGTGTAATCAGCTTTGGAGAAGTTTTTTTGATTTGCCCTAGCTAAAGGGGGAGAGGGGGGTTAGGGAGATGGTGACTTCGAACGTGACCACTTTATGGTTGGATCTTACAAGGGAGGATGATACTGCAGGGATGCTGCAGTGGTTACGCATGTTGGTTAATACCAATTCCAAGATATTATCACTGCTTGTGGGGGTATCGACTAGCTGTTCCAAAGCATTTACACTGACAAAATCGAGGACTCCTTGGACATTTGTGTTCTGGCAAGAGTAATTCTTCCAATCTATGTTTGGGTAGTTAAAGTCACCCAGGATCGGGGTAAAGGGTCAAATCTTGATAGATTCTAAGAGGTCTAGATAGGCAATTTGGGCATCTTGGGTCAGATTTGGGGGCCGGTAGCTAGCTATGATTTGTATAGGGGTCTTGTCAATAGTTAACTGCACCTGGAGTGTCTCCTGTGCGTCATACTGTTTGACCAGCCTGGAGGTGTGTATGTCTGTAATATATATTGAAACTCCACCTCCTTTGGCTTTACTACTCACAGTTTAGGGTCTGAATGTATGATAGGATGAATAACCAGGTAAGGCTGGGGTGCTCTCTGCAGCTTTGAATCAGGTTTCTGTGACTGCACAGATGTCAGCATTTTCCAGGGTTAAGAATGCTTGCAATGAGTGCAGTTTCATATTTAGACTTCTAGCGTTTAGCATCATGACCTTTAATTTGTGTTTTGCTGAAATTTTTATGTTGGTAGTTTTAACCTAATCACTTTTCCTAAAAAAGGCACTATAAGGTAGGCAAAAGCCTTTGTCAGAATCCTGAAGCCCAGGTGAGACAGATGCAGGCCATCTCTGGCAAAGCATTATGGTCTGTCGATCATATCTTCCCAGGCTGTCAGGTACTGGATCCCTCTGGAATGACAACAGAAAGCCAATTGTTAAAGTCAACCATTTTCTGTTTGTATTCATGCATCATTCTGGATGATGGTAGAATGCTGTTTAAGGCTGGGGACATACCTGCCTGGGACACATATTCAGTGAGTTCAATCATGTTTTTCTTCATATAGTCCAGGGAGGTACATCTCAAGTCATTCACACCAACATGGACTATGACAGAGTCATAACAGTAACTGTTGCTGAGAGACTTGAGTGCATGTGTAATAGACTTTAAACAGGCTATAAACAAGCAGTAGCAAATGGAACAGAAAATATGCAATTGAACACTTTAGAGAACAAGCCGCAGCAAGTAGCAGAAAAAAGCAAGATGAAGTAATGGAGCAGGAGGAGGAAACACCAATACAGTAAAAGAAGCTGAATAAAGTTTTTTTTTTGTTTGGTTTTTTTTTTTTTTTGTTAGTAAAGTGGGAAGGGAGAGAGGAGGAACAGAAGAAAATTCAAGGTTAAGGAACTAAGGGGTGTGACCTTCCCAAATGATCTCTGTATTGAGTAGCATGAGCTAATGAGATGGGACTGGGAAGAGTGTCCCTTATCAAATTTTAATTAGATGCAACATGTTAATCATCCTTGCAGCAATCAGGGGATATACTCATGTAGCTCTAACATCCTGCCTGCATGCCCTGTAAGCCTTTAGGGGAGTTACATACAGTGGGTACAGTCTGGGACCACTACAGATTTCTATAAATGACATAGCCTTTCAGAATGCCCACTTGTCCATCTCAAGCACATTTCTCACAAGGTTCCTTGTTTCTGCTGGAAATTTAGTGGTGGAAAATATGCCTGCAAGTTTCTCTTCAAATTCGCATATTCGAGAGATGAGCAGGCAGCATTTCATCAGTCCCCCACAACTCCAGGTGTCTCTTCCATGCCTACTAATGAGGAATGCAAAGTCATGGAAAACACTGAATCATAGAAAAAACGACTTTCCTTAAGTCTCTGCACATCAGCCTTAATGTATACTGGTTAATACCCCTCCCCACCCCCACACACACAATTTTTAAATCTCATCACAGAATACTGAAAGGTATTTTCTATCACCTTTACTGCACATTCATTCATTCATTCACTCATTCATCCATTCAGTTGTCTGTAGCTTGGAATTAGGCCATACTCTGCTATATTCTTGCACATTTGTATTTCTGAATCCTTGATATGTGCTTCTAGTCTAATATATTGCTCATAGCCTCAATGATTTATTCATGCTGTTCTAGCCTAATGGTCTTCAAAGAAGCATGGTTCTACAGCTATACAAAAGTTTCCATATATCAATTCAGGTATCTAAGGGAGTGTTTAAGATCAGAAATGATATACTTAATCTATTAGATTGGGTAATAGGTTCATTGGGTCATACACGAGTACTATGCTGTCTCCCCTTGCAGGTCATTTTAAGCCTAGCCAACTTCCCTTTTGGTGCTCAAATTAACAAATCACATTTGGTGTTAGATTGGCATTAAACATCCCATGCTCAATAATTATATATTACCCTAAATTAGAATAAATGGGATCATAAAATAGATAATTTGAGGGGGTCAATGTATGGTATAAAACATTTAGGAGCTGCCTCTATCCATTAGTAGTACAGGGGAAGTCCTGGGGTAAATTTTCTGTTTCAGGCCCATATATCTAAATTGCACTTGATTATGAACAGAGTTGAGCTTTATTTTATGTAGATGGGGAGTCTGTCCCATAGCAGTAAATACCTGTCCCTCCAAACCATTCTGTTGATGTTGCAGAAAAGGTTTAGATCCCCTAGACTAAATACTTCTGATGCCATTCCACTTGATGATGTGCAGTAAATCCATTAGTACTGGGTCTGAGGATACCTTGTATGCTAGATACAGGTCACCTTTTAGCAGTCTGTAGAATACTGATTATAGTGGCAGGGCTTTGAGTTGGTCTATATAAGACATATATTTAGGCATTGTATCCTTTTAGTAAGGTATCTCTGTCTAGTTTTCACATGTGTCTGTACATATATATGCCAAAGGGGCATTATACTCAATGATTGGCCTAATGAGGGCTTAGTAAAGGGGGCAATGGCAATGCCATGTCTGGATCTAGACACAATCCCTTTGTTTATAAGCTATGCAACATAGAAGTGCTTTCTTATGACACTGGACATGGTCAAAGTTAGGGCACTGCCCACATAAGTTTCAAATCCAAAACAAATGGGTCAACTGTTAGAGGAGGATTGTCAATTTGGTAGTTTCCTGGGCTAGATGACTTCTCAAAGGATACAATAATGCATTTTTGCATGTAGTTTCAGTCCATAATTTTGGCATCAGTTATTTGCTTGGGACAAACTTTTCAGCAGGATGACTAAATCATTTGGGGATACAATGACTGCTCCTAGCTTGCAATCATCTATAAACTTATTCAGACAGAGCCCTTTGGTACTGACTTTTAATTCAGAGAATTAAGTGCCAAACAGGAAAGGCCCGAGCACAGAATCCCAAGAAATTCCACTGTTGAATGGTTTCTTTATGGAGGCAACTTTCCCCAGTTTACTTGGCTTTTCTACTATGCCTCATTAGGGGATTGTATCAAACTCTTTGGCCAATTTGAGGTATGTGGTATGTACTGTTCTGCCTACATACATTGATTTAATTACCTTTTCAAAAAATCCACCAGGCTGAATAACCATGGTATGCCGTTGGCAAATCTAAACTGACATAGGTCTAGTGTCTGATGCTTCCCAATGTCCTTATTGATTAGTTCCCTGATAAAATGTTACAATCATTTGAATAACACATTCCTGAACTCTATAAGTGTTATTTTTTTATATTAGGATTTCTACACACATTTGATGTTGCATGTTGAAGTATATTGACTTAAATTCATTAAAGATACATCATTAAAGGCCCTAAAAGCTGTTGCATGAAGGTATAACATGCTTTTATCCTACAGAGACATTTTTTTATGTTATCACCAGTTTATTTGTGCATTAACATCCTTTCTAAAAGTATCAGCATTTACTTTCTTGATTTCTGTGCTGTTAAACCCAGTTAGGTTTATCATTCATGGTGAGTAACATGCCTCATATACATACTTGTAGGGTACCTGCGTGTAACAAAGCAGGCATTCATTGTCTTGTCTACCTGGTGAAGCCACACTAGAGGCAATTGTTTGGCAATTGGTTGTCGTCTGATGGAGTTTATGATTCATTAAGTTATATGGGAAACTATTTGCCCACACCTCTGTAGACTGACTGGTATATCACAAATTGTTGCAATACTGCTAAGCACCTGTAAGATCTACATACCACAGACCTACCTGCATGTAAGTCATAACACCACTTTCATTATAGAGAAATTTCGAACATGCACATATTGATGGCAAGCTGTGATGTTGAGGTAATGCTACATACAGGAAAGGAAAAGAATAAACAAATGTAACTGCACCCTGTGTCAGAAGGGAACATCTCATATATGGGACTATTGCACAGTAGACACCAAACAGGAGAGGCCCCAGCACTGACCACTGGGGGATCCACTGGAGACTGGTGTATTTATGGAGGTATCTTCTCCTGTGTTGATCATCTGTATCCTATCTGGGGGTTATTCATAGTTTATTCAGCATTTATATTATGCTCAAGTAGGGGATTATGTCAAAATCCTTGGCAAGGTTGAGGTATGAGGTGTATGCTATTTTATCTTCAGCCATTGCTTTGGTGACCTTTTCATGAAAGTCCATAAGGCTGACAAAGCATGACCTGTCTTTGACAAACACAAACAGAGATGGGTCCAGTGTTTGGAGGTTCCCCATGTCCTTTTTGATTATTTCCATGATAAGTCTTTCCATGGCTTTGCTTATGAGGCTGGTCAGCCTTAGGGGTCTGTAATTACCTGGGTCTATGGAAGGTCATCCCTTATGCAGGGAAATGACTGTAGATGTTTTCCATTTGCTTGGTACAAAACAATTATGGAGACTGAGATTAAACAGTGTTGCTACAGGTGTGGCTAAATCATGCTCCATGCTATTTTAGATCTATCCATGCAGTATTTTTAGGTTTTGATAGCACTTTTAGGCATTGATCTTGTGTGATAGTTGGAGGCAAGTGGGTTTCAGGTATATTTGTGAGCTAGATAGAGGAGATAGAGGGGTAAAGTTTGAGCTGTATTTATTGGCCAGTAAGTTAGCTAGATCTTCAGCCTCAGTGTCGGTAACATAATTCACATTCATCTCAGCACATTGCTTCTTTGTGCTTCTGAGATTCCAAACATAACTTAAAAAGGCCTTGCAATTGCCTTTGGCTTGGGTGTCTATTTTAGCCTCATATTTAGCTTCAGTGGATTTTATTAAGTTTTTGTAGTGTTTATTTCAATAATGAATGCTCTTGTATTCTGGGAATTACTTCTTAGTGTTGGTCAAAATTATCTTCCTTTTATGGAAAACGAAATAAAAAGCAAATTCAAAAAAAAAAATTCTCTTCCTTTTATAGTAAAGCTTGTTGATATTATGGTTCAGCAAGGGGGTTGTTTATGAGGATTGCTCAGCACTTCTTACAGAATACAGCTGCATGTATGCACCAGTTTACATGCTGGTATAGTGTGGTGGTATATGTTTCCACATATTCAGCAGAGATGACTGGGTTTAGTGGGGATTTGAAGCTTGCCAATGTATCACTTAGGAGTTGGTAGTTTGTCTTGAAGAAATTTCTGAAGGTACCTTGGTTGGAAGAGGTGTCTGGTTTCAGTTTTATTTCCAAGGCAACAGCTTTATGGTCAGAACTAACAAGTGATGAAGATACACAAGGACTTTGCAAGATGCTGCCACATTAGTGAGGACAAGATCCAAGATGCTGTTACCAACAGTGGGTACTCTGACTAATTGCCCCAGGGCATTTGTTTTGGCAAAGTCCAGGAATCTCTGTGGTTGTGCACTAGTGATGGTGTAGGTTTCCCAGTCTATAGTTAGATAGTTTAGATCACCGAGGAAAGTTGTACTGAGTGTAATACTGAGTGATTTTGGTTCCTATAGAGAAGTATTGAGGCTTTCTTGGGTCATAGAGGGGGGGGTTCTATAGCTGGCTAATATATACTACAAGGCCATTCTGATGGTTATTTGGACATGAAGAAGCTCTTGATCATCATGTTGCTTTACCAGCCTTGATGTGAGTCTCCTCTTGATGAAGCTTGAGATACCGCCACCTTTTTTTCTCTCCTGGGTATTTTGTAAAAGTGGGCAGAATTTTCAGATCTTCCTGTTTGGCCTTTATCTGTTATACAATTATTTATCAGTGGCACTCATTCTAGATTATACAGGCGCAATGCACCTCCACTGACTCTTAATGGGCATATTGTCATTCTGGGGCCAAATACCTCCATATGTTATGAACTGCCCCAGTGTGAAGGTTTATTGAGAGGATATTCAAGATGCAGCTACTTGGGATTTGCATCAGATTTGCCATGTTTGGAGAATCCAGGATTTTGGCTAGTGGGAATAGAAACCCACACTTTAGCACTCACAATGATTCAAGGAAAACACATGAGGTCAGTGGTACTGTGAGACTTGGCTATTAATTTTAATAACTGGAAATCAGAGCCCGAGGATTTTAAGGGGAAAAATAAAATGCATTATTTCTGAGCAAAATGTATAGCATTATTATAAGCACACTACATTTGGAAAATAATATCAGGAATATTGGTCAAAATCCTTTTTAGACTTTTTTAAGGAATGTTTATAAGGGGTTTATATCAGAACATGGAAGGTTGATAAGTCCAAAGAAAATATCAAAACTTCGAACTTCAAACCTAGAAGAGCAAAAACATCGAACTGTAGAACAGAGATCGCCATAGAGTGCGGGAAGGGAAAACATTTTTTTTTTGTGGGTGGGGGGGTATTTAGTATTTTTTTTTTTTTTTGTAGATTCGATTTTGTCAGCTTTCGAGGTTTGCAGTAATGGATGGTCCTGGTTGTACAAACGTACTTACCTGAGTACACATGTGCTATAAACATATGCAGTCTATACCATTACCTTATAGGTATACCTGACAAGATATTGAGTCATCAAGATATGTCTGGGGATCGGTCCTGACCTCTGGTTAGTGTTCATGCAGTGTTTATATGTTCTACCTATGTCTGCATAGGTTTTCTGTGTGTAAAATGTTTTTCTCCCACCTACCAAAAATATGTAGGCTGACTAGTAAATATAAAGTGTGTATGTGCGTGTCTGTTCATATGTGTGTGTGCATGTGTGCATGTGCGTGTGTGTGTGGGTGTGTGTGTGTGTGTGTGTGTGTGTGTGTGTGTGTGTGTGTATATACCTATCTGTCCACCTAGCTATATATATATTGTCTCATCAAAATATGACTGTTCTCATGAGCAGACAAACGAAGAAAAAATAAATCTACAAAGATTAACTCACAAAATAACGAAAAAAAAAGCATAAAACAATGTTTTATGCAGAGGGCCTTAACCTTTTTTTATCCATTCCTGTGCCAGATCCTGATTGGCATACGTTTGTTTCAGGACTTTTTTGTACTTGCAACTATATTTATGCCTTTTCCACATTTCATTCCTTCTCATCTGATCCTTCTCCCTATATTCTTTCTTTTTTTTTTTTTGACACATTCAGTTGCTGCCTGATTTTTGTCTACTTCTGGTTTGGTTTCTATTCCTGCTTGACATCAATATGCTTCTGCTAAACTAAGCAGGGAGGTCATGTTAGATTTGTTCTCTTCATGTTTTAAAACTTTCTCTATGATTGGATCTGATGAGGTCAGCAATTATGTATTCAGTCCTGCGATTGCAGATCTATACATATAATCAATTTTTAGGAGGCCAATACCTCCTTCAGAACGAGGGCTATATAACTTTGGTATAAACTGATTTTTATATATAATTTGATAAGTGTGAAGCATTTTTCTTCTTTTCCTGTCCAACTTATCCAATACCTTTTGTGGTCAATCAATCAACCCAAAACTGTGAGTTAGAACAGGAATAGCAAACTGGTTTATAGCTTGGAATTTGTTCCTAGATGTCAGGGCTATTTTCAGTTTTAATTTTAATCTTTTAAAATATTCTTTACTGAGGTTTGTTCTCATTTGTTCATCTTTTATTATCAAGCCTTCATCAGTTCTCAAATATTTGTACTCCTAACTGCTCAAGTTCCTTTATATCATATTCCTGTCCCAGACTGATATTTTCGTGGTGCTGGAGCTTTCCTGCTTTAAATGTTGCTTTTGCACATTTATCAAGACCAAATGACATTCTTACATCATCTGAGAAAGTTTTGATCACTTCTTGTTGTGCTTTCAGCTTCTCATCTGATGAAATATAGTTTTAAATCATCCACAAAAAGAAGATAAGTCTTTACATTTTGTTGTTGTCTGAGAGCCAAACTTTAACTATGACCTAATCTAAGTAGACAGTTTAATGAGTTAAGAGCAAGACAAAACAGCATCTGTGACAGAGTCACCCTGGAATATCCACCTTTGAATTTTTATCCCTGGGATAATGATTTTTTTCCTTTATCATGGCTTAGCTGCAAAGCGGTTTGCCAGTGTTGCCCAGTTACTGTAATGTAATTGATCAATACAGGGTGTAAATGATGCATCTGTAAACACTCTGTTATCCATGAATGTGGGATGCTGTCAAATGCCTTTTTGTAATCTATCCATGCCACACTTAGATTCTTCCCCTTTTTATAATTCCCCGTTATGACTTTATTTAACAACAAATGATCCTTTTTCCCATGTCTTTCTTTTGTCACCTGTTGTTCTATTACCATGTTCACGTTTTTTTCTAAAGGACAATAAACTCTGTCTGCTTCAATTGTAGTTTATAATTTATACATCATCAGATGGCAAGTTAGTTTTTAGGATAGCTTGTAGGTTCACTGTTAGGAAGGAGTATTCATTTTTCCTGTTGTTAACCAGGTTGGTGTCTGTTTGTGGTGCGCATATAAGTAGCTGTTATTCAGGGCTAAATCTTCACGCAATGATATTAATGCTTTTAGCCAGATGTTAAGTATTCCATCTAGGCCTGGGGTTTTCCAGTTAGGAGCTTTTCTTAATTTTATTTCAATTTCTCTGGTTGCTACTTAATCCCATTTCATATCTTGTACAATTGAACTTCTTACTGTTTCTTTTACGTCTTCTGTCCATTCGGCATCTTTGTCATGTTCACAGGGTCTTCATTGATAATTCTCCAAAATGTGTCTATTTCTTTATTGGAGGTATTTCTATTCCTTTTGCTTTGTTTCCCAATTCTCTATGAAGCTTTTTGGGATCATCGATGAATTGCTTACTATGTACATTTCCTTTATATTTATCTGCATATCTTCTAAGTTTTCCTGCCTGTACTGATATGCTTACTTGATTATTTGCAATACTATTCTATAGATCCTGGCATGTTCTATTACTGGGTGTTGCTTTTATCATGTCTGTCTTTCTAAGTATTTTTGTTGATTTGTTCCCTCTTCTATACTCGTCTAACAATGACACTTCTTGTGTTAATTGCTTTATAGTTTTCTCTGTATGATACTTCCATGATGGCATGTGATTTCTTCTCTTCTTTTCCCTTATTGCCCTGTATTTTTGTGGTAAGTCTTAATCTGTTATTAGTTTAGCTGTACACTGGTATAATCTATTTACTTCTGTTATATCACTTGAAGTTCTGTTAATAGTTTTGATTACTGTTTTCATTTGCTTTATCAGACTTCTAACATTCTGGGTCTTACTGACATTCTGTGATCTATTTCTTTCATCAGTCTTAATATGTCTATCCATCTCTATTAAATCAAGAAACTCTTCCCTTAGATTATTTTCTTCTAAACTAAGGGCACATTCTTTGTTTTCCATTCCTTGCAGGCATTCTACAGAAAGTTCATGAACATCTTCCTGAGACATATTATCTTCAACTGCATCCTGTGTCATCCATTGCTCCTTCATATGTGAACTGGCCTATCACTCCACAACAGTGGCTTCATCAGAGTTGCCACAGTTTCATTGCTCCTTCTCTTGCTGTGCAATTCAAACTGAACTTTTGTAATGGTTTCTCACTGAAGGCTCTTGAGTGTCTTCAAATGGCAAGTAATCATATGCTTCCTTTTCTACCTGTTTCTCCTTAAGTTGGGGTCTCATTGTTCCATCATGCTGTGATGTTACCAGAGTTGGATTTTCTACACTGAATCCTTCACTTCACAGATAATCCATAACTTCCATTTGTATTTCTTTGACTTTTTCCATTACTAATCCTCTTTTTTGCTTTCTCCCTTTTTTCTTATTTTTTTTTGTATTGTAAACTATTCCCAATATCCAGATGCCTTTGCCTGTATTTCTTTTCAAATACCTTTGGAGCTGTTTTTTTTTTATTAGTTTGGCTTTCTCCTTCATATACATATACACCATATCAGATCTCTCTTTCTTTCCAGTGTCCATGTTTCATTTTTGCACCTTCCAAAATTTCTAGGTTTTGTTCTTTATATTTTCACAGATCATCAGTCGATCCTTTTGCCAAATGACCCAAGGCTTCTTGGCCTTTATAATGTTTTTTCTTGTTTCTGTTGTATTAATGAACACAAATATTCATTTGAAGCTTTTGACAGTTTTTCTTGTGCAAGTATTTTCCTTTCCTCTAATTTCTCTCTTAATCTTTTTGAATATCTTCTTATATGGAAATTCTGGGCTTCTTGCAAAATAATAACAATACATAATTTCTTTCTTATCCTCAGTAATCCACTCTATCATATTTATGGCTCTTTTTTGGACTGTCGGTTTTTGTGTTTTTTTTGTAGACTACTACCTCCTTCTACAATGGGGGGGGGGGTGCATCCTCCCACTGAGCCTAGCCTAAACCCATTATAGAAATGTTTCTATGTCTTGAGGATTCTACACTGTCATTTTTACCAGTCCTGGCACCAGTGTGTCTACCAGGATTGAGCACGTTTTTGTTCTGGGACTTGTGCACCTGCCTGTCATTTTTTATTTTTTTAACCTACTTCTGTCCATGATATATTCTATATAAAATACAGTCTATATATCTGTGTAATCTTGATGAAATTTTCTAAAAAAAATAAAGGTCCATCTCATGAAGGTACTCAAGACTAGAGGATAAATTAATTTCCAGCAATACTACTCTACTTTGCTTTCTGATTTTATTATATCTACATCTGGACCCATCTTCTATGTAGCTAGTCAAGATCTGAATATCAAAAACAAAAATAGTTTAATGCCTACTTTCTCATTAGGCTCCCTCACTGAGTAAAATATTTATCCTAGTTGTGATGACCTTCAGTTCTACTCCATTTTTAAAAACTACCACAAATCATTAATTCCTGCTATATATCTCTCATGCTAACAAACAAAAAAAAAATCAGTGGTGTATTCAGCCTGCCACTTGCCTTCTTTATTAGCTAGTTGTTTGCTATCCTTATCAACAAATTGCAGTGAGACTTATGTCAGTGGTTAGTTAATATGCTATTCACATTACAAAAAATTAAATTATTTAACCAAAAGGAGCACAGCGTTGCGGGTCCACAGAGAGAAGTTTATTAACAAAAATAAACCACAGGTTAAGCGCTTTCATCAAACAGAATGACTTCATCAGAAAATTAAATCCCAACTTCAGATATTGTTTTTTCTCTTCTATTTTTTGCAGTTAAAATTGCTGTAAACAGAACCTTGATGTACATATAGCCCAGATGCCAAAAGTAAATGCATGTTGTTCCCACCTCACTGCAATGACAGTATGAGCAACCCCGGTCTGTACAAGTTGTATGTACTCCTTTTCCTTAGTTTTGGTCATAAAAGTGGACATACAGATGGCCTACAGTTGTTTTGCACTTGGTGATTTCTCTCTTTACCCACATATGGACCTCTCCATATCTTTTTCTTTCCATCCCACCAGGACTTTGCTGACTGGCTTCTCTACCTTTTCCAGTAGGTTCATTCATTCTGATAGGATGGGCAGGACAATAACCTTATGATCCATTCATTCCGAGTCAGGAATGCCCATCATCCCACCATTCCTTGCATAGTTGGGTGGTAGGGAGCAATCCAGCTTATTTGCCCTATAGAGGTAGCCTATACTGTTCTGCTAGAAACACCTCCCACCCCCCTCAAAGGTGCATCCAAGCTCAGAATCATTGCATTCTTGGGGAATCTTCTCACCTTCTTGTGTAAATGACATATGGTAGCATGAGCTTTGTTCACTTTGATCTCCCCTAAGTAAATACAGTGCTTCCACTAGGTATCACACATGTTGTACGCCAGTGCTGCCTCCATTCTCACCAGGACAGATGCACCACATTAGCATCTGACTCGCAGCCTTACTGGTGAGCACCTGGGTCTAGGAATATTCACTGAAAGCACATTTCACTGAAAGTCAAACGACTGTACACAAATCGCTGAAAGCACAATTCACTTAAAACACAATTCACTCAAACACATTTCACTGAAAGTTATATATGACCTTTTCCCCACTGTAGTGTGACGCTGGAGTTAGTATATATAGTAAGGGGGTGTGGGGGGCACTGCCCCCCCCCACATTGGGGAGTGTGGGGTGCGTAGCCCTCCACATAGTTTGGATATATATTAAGTTTAGAAAAGAGTAATTTATTGAAATTGCAAGGATCCATGTGTACAGTTCAAAATATTTAAAATAGGTGGGGGGCTATGTCCCCCACACCCACCCAATGTGGGGGGTGGTGACTATACACAAATCACTGAAAGCACAATTCACTGAAAACACAATTCACTGAAACACATTTCACTGAAAGTTATATATGGCCTTTTCCCCACTGTAGTGTGACCCTGGAGTTAGTATATGTAGTAAGGGGGGGTGTGGGGGGGCATAGCCCTCCACATAGTATGGATATATATTAAGTTTATAAAAGAGTAATTTATTGAAATTGCAAGTATCCATGCGTATATTTCAAAATATTTAAAATAGGTGGGGGGCTATTCCCCCCACACTCCCCAATGTGGGGGGCGGTATCCCCCACACCACCCCTTACTATATATTTTAACTCCAGGGTTGCACTACAGTGGGGAAAAGGCCATATATAACTTTCAGTGAAATGTGTTTCAGTGAATTGCGTTTTCAGTGAATTGTGCTTTCAGTGATTTGTGTACAGTCATTTGACTTGCAGTGAAATGTGCTTTCAGTGAATAGTCCTAGACCCAGGTGCTCACCAGCAAGGCTGCGAGTCAGATGCTAATGTGGTGCATCTATCCTGGTGGGAATGGAGGCAGTACTGGTGTGAATTGTGCACATTCAAATATGTTTCAGTGTTTCAGTAAAATGTGCTTTCAGTGAATAGTCCTAGACCCAAGCCCCTACAGGCACTCAAGCTGGTAGTCAAACCTAAGTCATCCACTCCATAATCTCCTGTAAAATTTTGAAGACTTTTTGAGTACTTGACCTCAAAAAGGACAAGGCAATCAGTAAGTCCTCACTTCTATTCTTTCACTTATTGTTTGTTGTTTACTAATCAAATGTAGCATGGACATTTTGTTTAGATCAGCAGTGTGTGCGTGTGTGTGTGTGTGTGTGTGTGTGTGTGTGTGTGTGTGTGTGTGTGTGCGTGTGTGTGTGTGTGTGTGTCTGGGAGGGGGTTGTCAAAGGGAATGGCATCTTGAACTGGAATATTTCTAGAGCTGCATTTAAACTGCTGGCCATACAATTTGGATGTGGTTGTATTTGTTTTTACTTACAAAAGAACTATTCATTTATAGAAAATTGATCTCTAATATTTTTAGTCTTAATTTGATTAGTTTCCTTCTTTTTAAAATACAATACATTAATTAGTAACCTGCCTTAGAACAGAATTCACCACAGTGTTTGTCAACTGCCTCTTTAAAAATGGTAATATCACTACAGATTTATAAATTCAGTAGTTTGGGTATTCCATTTCCTAGCAATGTGTTCCAAAAATAATTAGTCATGATGTGTTTTTACTAAAATATATCAGCCATTTCACTTTATCTGTTTTTCCTCTTTAAGCCTGAGCACTATGATAACAAAGGCTTGTGTGTTACTCACTAAACTAAGATTATTTCCACATGTGTTAGTCTCAGTAATGGTTGGTGACTTCAAGCCAAGGGGTATGAGCTTCAGGAAGCAATTGAATGGAGGGACCTAAGGATAAGGAAGCATATATTATCATTTAAATAATGCTTCAAAACTGGTAAACACAAGTATTGTTAGTAGGTTTTAAAGTCAGATATGAAATTTAAAATTCAAAACGAATGTGGTATAGCATACACAAAGTAATATAATATAACATTCATATTGGCTTCAAGTCAAAGCTTGCAATGATGTTAGCCTATTAAAAGAAAGATTCTTTTAACATAAGACTGGTTTTCAAATTTCAAAGCAGTGTTGTCAGAGAATGTAGTATAAACTGGAAGGCACCACCACGTAAAAAGACAATTCTTTATTGGAAGAGATGAATAAGCGCTTTCGCGTGCATCCACAAAGGCAGAGAGTAGCTCTTTTGCCTAAAGATACTAAAATCATGAGTTTGATTAAACAAAAGCAGATTTGTGAGTGATATGAAGTAGGTTGACGTGTGTGTCTGTGTGTGTGTGTGTGTGTGTGTGTGTGTGTGTGTGTGTGTGTGTGTGTG
This sequence comes from Protopterus annectens, assembly GCF_019279795.1. Lineage (NCBI taxonomy): Eukaryota > Metazoa > Chordata > Ceratodontiformes > Protopteridae > Protopterus > Protopterus annectens. The sequence goes on along the minus strand of NC_056737.1, from coordinate 1,942,305,965 downwards.
TGTGTGTGTGTAGTGTGCACAATGGCAAATATCCTCACCCATAGCTCTCAACCTTCCGTCTCTGAAATGGAACATTATCCAACATAATGTAAAACAGCAGGGGAAAACTTGAATGAAGTACTAGCCACTTAACTAAGGAATCTCAGAGCCTGATTAAAATGTGTTACTTTCATATCTATCAACTTCTTTGCTCAAGAAGTCTGTACATAGCTTCTTGATGCAGAGAAAACATTCAACAGAGTAAGCTGGGATTTTAGGAGTAGAGCAATGGAAGCATTTCCATTCTCTGGTGCAATATTAAGGTTAATTAGGGAAGATAGTGGTGCTGCAGTAGCGTTGTCGCCTCACAGTAAGACGCTGTCCGGTTTGATTTTCAGCTAGAGCATCTACTACGTGGAGACATGCGTGAATCGGCATACCTTCATTGAAGGTTGTGCGTCAGAGCTGGCAACTCGGTACGTAAAAATCAACTGCCAATCATTAGCGGACCGGAGTTCCGCTGTGGCGACCCCTAACTGGGAAAAGCTGAAAGACACACACACACAGGGGAGATATTTGAGGGATCCAAGGCAAAAATTAAAGTGGAAGGGTCCCTGTCTGACAAGTTGTGTCTGAACAGAGGAACCAGGCAGGGCTGTCCTCTTTACCCTTTGTTATTTGCTTTATATGTAGAGCCATTGGCAAAGAAAATAAGGGACTCTAAAATTCAAGGATATAATTGATATGGTAATCAAGAAAAGTTGACTTGATTTGAATCTGTATTACACTGTAGCTGATAAAACCGAAAAATTACATGTCAGAGTTGTGGAACATTTTAAGACAGTTTCAAGTCTTTTTGAGATATAAAATTAATTAATATAAAATGTATACCATGTACCCACTCATGAAATGATTTAGCAATACCCACATGGGAACATGATAAAATTAAGTATTTAGGAGTATGGATTTAAAAGGATTTTAAGTACACTGCCTGGATGCCAGCAAAGAAGCAACTTAGCCTGAAAAAAAATCAACTGGAAAATGTGAAGAGAAAACACTGACTAGGGAGAATCATGCAGCTGTTCAACAAAAAGGAATTCAAGCTCTATCTTTGGTGCAAGATGGCTTCCAGTAATCTAGAGGAAAAATAAATCAACTTTTCTCAGAGCTGATTAAAATAAATAAAACATTAAAGGAGTATATCAGCTCAAATAACAAAAGGCTGGAAAAATGGAAGAAGTTTTAATATCTAGTCAGATGAACTGATAAAACTGCAAAAATCAGAGCTAGAAATGAAGAAAAGGCTGGCTGAGTATGACACTATTCAAGAAAAGCTGTTTAAAAAAATGGTAGAGTTTGAGGACAGAGCGTGCAGGGAAAATCTGAGATTTTCTGCTGTATTAGAAGAAATGGAAGAAACAGACTGTATTGATTTTATGAAAGCAGAAATAAGCAACTGAACTAGTGTTCCATGGCAGTATTTGTTAATAGAAAGGGCACATCACGTGCTTGTTCCAAACGTGGCCACAAAACAGCAGCCAAAACCTGTATTATAATCAAAATAGCAGAAAGAGCTGGTTCCTGACAAAACTATGACAGAAGGGTAAAGTAATAAAAGTTGGAGACAACAGAGTGTTTGTGAAACATGATTATTCACTGTACACCAGGCAGAAGAGAAACAAATTCATCCCAGCAATCAGGGAACGTCGAGTGGCAGGTGGAAGATTCAAGGTACTGTAGTCAGCTATCTTTAAAATATTTTTCCTTGGGACATCAAAGTCATTTTTTGATGCAGAACAGGCTAAGGAGGAAATACAAAATGTTGTCCAACAAAAGGTGAACCATTAAACAGAAGGGGGGCTCTGCTTCTCATTCTTCTGATAATAAAGCTCATTGAGAGACTTTGCCAGTGAAACATTTTCCAGTACTCCTAAGGCAAATGCTAAACAGACAGAAGAAAGCACAAGAGTTGATTAAAAGAATTGGGAGTACCTTGAACTTGAACTGGAGTCTGGGATTGGGAGATAGGGGATGAGAAAAAAGAAGACAGTGAAATGAGTGAATAAATGTAAGATTATAAAGTAGTGATCAGATTTGTGAATATGGCTTTACAAGAAAAACTGGAAAGACTGGACTTTTGCTAATTTTGTTAAACTTGTCAGGATTGAAACTCATATACCCAACTTCATGTCATTAATGTTTGGAAGAACACTATGGAGAAATGGAAAAAAGTAACTGTAAGTAAAACATTTTTTTGTTCTTTACATTATTTGTATAACACATTTCATGATATAAAGTGCATGTTATATACTAAAGCATTTTCAGTTATTGTTGTGCGTGATATGGATACTAGATGCTAAAGTAAACAAGTGCCTTTTTTCCTCTTTTTTAATTTTAAGAAAAATAGGAATTACAATGTAAAAATAGGAAATAAAGGAATGTTTAAGTTAATATGCTGTAATATTGTGCTGTTGAGATGGGGATGAATTGTAAAAGTGTGTATACTGTATAAAGATGACTAGCATTATACCATAAGATCCAGCCAGATGTTGCACAGTTGAAACTGAAGAGTATACCAGCATTAAGAAATATTATCCTCCTGATATATGCTAAGGCAATATGTACAATCTCTACAATATCTGAATAATTCTACATTAAAGAGAACTATTATTAATGCAGAGGTTGTTGCTGGCAAACAACTTTGTATTTTAGTAAATCACCAGCAAATATCTGATGCCCTTAATTTCTTGCTAATACTGATCAGGGATGTCTTCCCTTCTTGGGATTTTACTCTTTTCTGTACTAGTTTCCTCCTTCTATTGTATAGCTTGTTTATGGCAGGAGTCCACCAGACTGGTTTTCTTTTCTTGGAGGAGTGAGTCTTAGGTTTGCTTGGGATGGCATGATCCATGCATTCTTGTAGGTGCCCGTAGAATGCATTAGTAAAGGATTATGCAGCTTGGACAGTGTTATGCTTCAGCATGGGGGCTTTTTAACTTTCCACCTCGGTCTTAAGTAATGTGAAGTTTGCTTTTGAAAAGTTTTTCATGGTGGTTTTCTTGTCTGGGGGTGGAGGCGGAATGTGGATATCCAAAGTGATTTGTTTATGGTCAGATCTAACCATCAAGGGGTTGACCTCCAGTGTGGAACACCAGTCGCCCATGTTGGTGATGACCAGGTCCAATATGTTGTCACCTCTGGTGGGAGTGTTGACCACTTGAACCAGGGTGTTTGAGTTTATAAATTCTAGGAAATGTTGGGCAAGGGAGTTAGTACTTGAGTAGTTCTCCCAGTTAATGTTTGGGTAATTGAAGTCACCCAATATTAGGGTATTTGGTAGGACCTTTATGTTTCCCAGTGTTTCTGGAAATGCGGAATGGGGGTCCTGGTTCATGGTGGGTGATTTGTAGCAAGTTACAATTTGAATTGCAGTTTTGCCCATTGTTATTTGCATGTGGATGATCTCTGAAGCATCGTGCTGTGCCACTAACCTGGAGGTGTGGGTATCCTTGATGAATATGGATATGCCCCCACCTTTTGTATTTCGGTTTGGGTTCTGTCACCGAAATGTATGGTATGAGTTGTAGCCTGGTAGTGCTGGGGTGCTCTCTGGAGCCTTAAACCAGGTTTCTGTTACTGCACATATATCAATTTTCTCCATACTGAGGAGTGCCTCGAGTGCAAGCATTTTGAGGTTCAGACTTCTGGCATTGAGTAGCATTACCCTCAGTTTTTTGTTACTTGTGCTATTTACGGCAGTGAGTTTGTCTTTTTAGCCTTGCTTTAAAAAGGCACTATGGGGGTGGTAAGAGCCTTGGCCAGTATTCGAAAGCCTAAGGATGAGTGATGAGTAGAGGAGCACAATGACCTCTTTTCATCTGAAAGCTGTCTTTAGCGAAGCAGTGTGGCTTGTTGAGCATGTCATCCCAGGCAGACAGACACTGGATCCCCTTGGAATGACACCAGAAACTTAGCCAATTGTTGAAATTGAGATTTTTTTTCTTTATACCGTGGTATCATTCTTGGTGAGGGCAGGATGCTACTCAGGGTCAGGGTCATACCGGCCTAGGCTACGTGATCAGAGAGCTCTTCCATGCCTCTTTCATGTAGACCAGAGAGGTACGGTTCAGGTCATTCACACCAACATGGACAATGACAGAGTCATATTTGTACTTGTTCTGTAGTGACCTGAGTGCTTGTGTTATGTGGCAGATCCTGGCACCTGACAGGCAGCTAACAGTAACCTTCTCCTTATTCAGTCTACTGAGTGGACGTCAGTGTGCCTGACTATAGAGTCACCTATTACTAGTATGTTGGGTATGTTATTTTGCCTTAAGGGCTGTGATTGCATGGCACACTGGTTTTGTGAAGTATGTGTTTCATGGTTTGTGTTGGGGGATGGAGGTTGCTTGGATGTTTGCTTTGGAGGTCTCTGTTTGTTTTGCAGATTTTTATTTAGAGCCTCCGAGTATGTTTTCATGTATTTATGTGTGTTTTTTCCAGTGCTGCTTTAATGGGTTTATGTGAGACTAGTGGTGTGATGCAAGTATTTCCCTTCTCCTCTTGACTGTCTGATCCAGTCTTGGGTTGAGAGAGCTTAGCCTCCAATTTGCCTGTATAATTGCATCTCTCGCATGTATTAGTGTTTGGTGGTAGGAGGAAGGGGTTGTCTGTGTACATGGGGCAGTTGTAACATTGCCTCAAAATGCCCAGATTCACCAGTTGGACTGGAGAGTACACCTGAAACTGCCTTTTGGACATGCCTGGATAGGTACAGTGAACTGTTTTACTGGATGGCTGGTAAGGTCGAATAGAGAGCCTTGTCCTTCTGTACAGTACAGAAGGGTCTAGTGCTAGGGTTTATAAGTGCTTGCTATAAGTTTTGAGTAAGTGCCAGGCTGAGAAATGAGTGGCTTGAGTGCTTAAGTTGAAAGTTTGTCTAGTTCCAAGGGAAAATTTGAAGAGGAGACTTTGTGGAGCCGGGAATAGTTTTACCCTAGCTAACCGGCGCTGCGCAATGCACAAAACCGGGCAAATACGGTATTTATAGCAGGGAAATGAAAGAGATAGAAATTAGCCCAAAATGGCCAATAAACTACTCATTTCTGGGCTGAAACCACTCCTCCAGGGACAGACAGACTGCTCAAAGCTCCCCTCTCTCACAGGTGAACAGAGAACTTCCTTCTATCCAAGTAAGGTATGGGCAGACACAGAGATTTATAACACAGCCCTGAATTCAGCACTAACCTGAAAACTGGACTATACTAGCTTAGAAAGGTGGGAAACAAGTATATACATATATATATAATATATATATATATATATATATATATATATATATATATATTTGTTTTGTTTTGTTTTTTTAGAAAATAAAGCAGATACACTCAAAAAACACTTTAAATGCACAGAAAAGGATACTTATTGCTGTATATCGCAGATCAGAGTTGTAGTCAATGCCCCTAGTAATAAAGTAGGAAGAAACACAAATACAGTAAAAGCAGATGAATAAAGTACAATTATATATATATATATATATATATATATATATATATATATATATATATATAAAACAATAGAAAACGAACAAACTGATTTAAATAAGTTACCCAATTAACCAGAAAAAAACTCAAAACTGAGCCCTGTTCCAGCAGTCTTCAATCAGACAAGTTCTAACTGCACACCCCTGCTTACTAGGGTGCAGGGGAACCTTCTCCAAAACAGATGGCCTGGATCAGTGCTCAAGTTATACAAACAAAGCTAGGTTCAGCAGGCTACAGCAACAAGCCGCACCAATTTGAGAAAGAAACAGTTCAAAATGATGAAGTTTCTTGTTTAAAGAAAAAAAGAAGAGTAGTTATCCCTTCTGACTTCACTCAGTGCAGGTCTGACCTACTTGACTGGCTAATAATGCTTTGTTATAATATACAACTCCAGAGTCAGCAGAGAGACAAAAGAGGTCCTATGCAGGGTAATAAATAGGACCCCCAACAGCCATATCAATATCTCAAGTACTTAATATCTCTTTTTAATTACCATAAACACTGTCTAACCTGCTGGTGTGCAAACTATTTTCTTCTTTCCTTTTAAAATTATCACAGCAATTTGGATTTCATTTAAAACTATTATTTCAAATTTTACAGAAACAAATACTGACAACCATTTTATAAATAAAGCAAAACACTATCACATTGAAAATAGATGTCATGAGAAACAGTAAACTTATTTTCTCTTGAAACTCACATTTAGTAAAAATGGATCTGGCAACCCATTAAACTGGAAGGCGTGTTGGAATTCATACTCCAATGGAATATAGTGAAGCACTAATTAATGTCTGTGAAGGGTGTAGGGCACCACAGGAGTACTATCTGGTGAAGTAACTCGGTAGGGTCACACAGAAGACAAATGAAGGCTGAGGGACTCAAACTGTGAACTACAGGAAGCAGCTCTTCGGCATCTCATAAACTTACTCATCTGCACTAAGTGCTAGAGAAACTGTTGTAGCCCAAACATGGTGCTTTTCATACCCATCTGCCTGCAAAAAACAAGCAAAATTAAAAATGTATTTTTAGTTAAAATATTAACACTAAAATCATAGACTATATGCTGTCCAGTGTATTTGCAGCTAAATAATTTACACTCTGCCAACATTAAGGAAGCCAAGGATCACATCCAAAGAACATGGCTAATATTTACTATAGTCATGATGCTCCTGTTTACTACAGTTTCCTTCCTTTACTAAAGAACTACTCTGTTTCATAGATACCAGTTACTAGGCTTGCAGTCGAAGGAGCCATTGAGGAGCCTAGCCCAAATTTCCAGTTGCCCAAGAGCAATTTCTGGTTAAGAAACAGTCAAGAACAGGGCACAAATATGAGACAAAATCAGAGATGTTCTGAAAAGTGGAGACAAATAAAATCAGATTATTTAAATCACTTAAAGTGTTATCAAAACAGGTTTTGCTTCAACATATATGCTGTGAAGTACAAAAACTATGAAACTCTTAATAACTGACTGCAATCCTCCATGATTTACCAAAGGAAGATTTGACAGCTAGTGTAGAGGATTAAGGCTCATGCCCCATGACCCCAAGGTACAGGGGGCAGGGGTTTGAGACTGAGCATGTCACTTAACTGAACTGCCATCTCAAACTGGGGCACTGGGGCATTACATGCAGAGACACACACACACATGCCTGCATGCATGCATGAACACACACACAGACACACATGCACACACGCAAACACACACACACACACACACACACACACACACACACACACACACACACACACACACACACACACACACACACACACACACACACACACACACACACACACACACACACACACACACACACACACACACACACACACACACACACACACACACACACACACACACACACACACACACACACACACACACACACACACACACAGACACACACACACACACACACACACACACACACACACACACACACACACACACAGACACACGCACACACACACACACACACACACACACACACACACACACACACACACACACACACCTGCTTGTTGTCCCTAATAATGCTGCTGCTCAAGATGTTAGCTCTGTTACGGGATCTCACACAGTACTTACTCATCTTCCCAAGAGTTTCTGTAGTTGCTGTTGCTAAAAAAAGAGAAATCCTGCATATGAAATTCCATTTCATAGGTAAACCATGAAATTGTCTGTTCTGCTTGTGGAATCTCATGCTATTTTCAGTTATTTTTTTGACATGGATACCAAGTAAATTATTATTTTTTTTTATTTAATGTTGTGGCTGGGTGCCTCAGCCAGCACCAGGTCCTAAGTAGCTGTCTAGTTTGTCTAGTGCTGGATCCAGCCCTGAACCACACTCAAGATCTATCAACCTTTTCAAGGAAGCAATGCCTGTAAGTCCTGGAGTTTATTTAGGGTAGGCATCCATTTGGCTAAGTTATGCTTAAAGGTCAAAATGGCATCATATTTTTTGACACACAAGGGAAGCATTGGGAAATGAATGTATCTCTACATTTAGTTTTGTTTATTACCCTAATGCAAATTGAGATCTCTTGTTACAGTATTGGCTAAACTATCTGGTATATTGAGACAGAGGAGGTGATAAAACGTAGGGTTTCTGATGACACAGAAGGCAAGGCTCAATTCTCCTGTTAAGAGATTATACAACACTGAGGTACTGATTCCAGCCTTTCCTGATAACTAAGATTTTTGAGGCCTGAGATCCTGTCTGTTAGGAAAAATCTGTTTTTTTAAGTTTGCTGATATATCTGGTGAGATATGTTACAAAGGGTGTGTTATAATCTGTAATGGGTATAATCAGAGCAAAGTAAAGGGGAACAATATCTACCATGGTTTTAGAGAAGATGCTATTTGTCATTAATTTTGAGATGTAAAATAATTTTCTAACTACACTTGCTGAATGTTGATCAAAGCAGAGGGAGACAATGACCCAGATGCCCAAGTCCCTAATTAAAGACTTTCTGTAGAATGGGGTGTCATTGGTACAGTAGGTGTTAGGAACTTTTACTTTTTGAAGGAGATTATACTGCATTTCATAGCATTTAGTTTGAGCACTGTTTTTGGTGCTCCAAAAGATACAATATGTTAGTCCCATTTAAAGAGTATTGGTTGATTTAACTACAACACTCAGCTCATAATCAGCAGCCAACCTATTCAACCAGAGATCCTTGTTGTCAGTGTTTAGATGAAAGAAATAAATGCCTAAAAGATACAAACCAAGTATGGAACCTTGGGGAATGCCACTGGTCACTTTTTCCTAAACTAAGAAGGCATCACTGAGCCTGATAATGTGTTCAGCCCTTGAGCTAGTTTGCTGTTATGTGTTAATATGGCAGATGGATTTTGAACCCCCTACCACTTGTGTTTGATCAGAATACTGCAGAGAACTGGAGAATATTTGAGCAAGAGTATGATATTTTCATACAAGCAGCTTATGCAGATAGAGATGCATGCACCAGGGCATTTGTTAAATCTAGCAGGGTCAGAGGCCATAGAAATAGAAAGTTCATTTGTAAATGCACCAGCAGCATATGAAGGAGAAGGTGCAGACCACCATATTGTTGTACAAGCTAAATCAAGAGAAGACCCTGAGTGGTTGAAGCACAAGTTTAGAGAAATGTGCAACCCTCAGACAAGCATTACGTTAGAGAGGCATTTGTTTACACAAGAGATCAGATACTAGGAGAAACATTTGCAGCGTATATAAGTTGAGAAACAGAGCTATGACATGTTGGTTTGGTGATCTAAAAGATGAGCTGATAAAGGACAGGCATGTATGTGGTATTAACAGTGCTGCTGTAAGAAAGATTTTACTTCATGATAGTGATTTGACATTGAGCAAAGCAACAGAAATTTGTCAAATCCATGAGGTGACAGAGAAACATACAAATACGCTTGGGAGTGACAACAGCATGGTTACAGTTGGCTCCAGAGCAAATGTAGACAGTATGCAACATGTGGTAAACAAGAACAGGCCTAAGCACATGACCACTGCAGGATTTCTAAAGAAGCCATGAGATTTTCTAGAATGTTCCAAGAAAGGTGCAGGCTCTAGTGCCAGCTCAGTGCAACACAAATGTGAATCAGCAAAACCCAAATCTAGCTTTATTGTTAACTGTTGCAATTGTGGTACGAATCATGAGTTTAAAAGAGAAAAATGCTTAGCATTTCGTCAGCAATGTTACAAGTGTAAAAAATGAAAACATTTCCAAATGGTTTGTAAATCAAGTAAGCCTCAGGCAGTTGTAAAGAAAGGTCACACAAAAAAGCAAGCTGATGAAGTAGAGCCGAAGCAGTCATCTTTCTCTGTAGATAGTGTATCAGTGCTTGGTAAAAGTGTTGATGCAGTAAACTTATTAAAAAGAAGTGTAGTCTTTTGGCACTCTCCGGATCAATGGAAAATCCACAGAGCTCAAAGTAGACACTGAATCAAAGTGTAATGTTATATCAGCTGACATATTTGCAAGAATAAGAACTAAAAAACAACTCAATGTAGCCAGTAGTGTGAGACTTGTTGCTTATGGAGGTGAAGAAATTCAAACCGAAAGTACAGTGATACTTTCATGTTATCTGGCCGAGAACTGTTACAACTTGTTATTCTACGTAGTCTGAAGACCAGTGCAATTTTTATTGGGTCTCAAAGATAGTTTAAGAATGAATCTGCTTTCTTTTGCTAAAGAAGTCCATCACATGAGTGCAGTTCCGAGTTCCAGTTTCTCCGAAGCCATTTTCTCAGAGTATGCTGATATTTTCAATGACAAATTGGGCAAACTTCCAGTTGTGTATTCCATGAAGTTAGACCCAGAGGCTACACCAGTAGTCAGACCAGCAAGAAGAGTTCTAATAGCTATGCATGATAAAGTTAAAGCTCAGATGGATAAAATGCTGCAGCAAGGTGTGACTTGTCCAGTCACAAAAGCAACAGAATGTATGTCATCCATGGTAGCCGCTCACAAAAAAGGCTCAAATGAAATCAGAATATGCATTGACCCAAGAGATTTGAATAAAGCATTAAAGAGACAATATCATCCAATGTGCACATTTGAAGAAGTTGCAGCTCTAATACTGAATGCCACTGTATTTTCTGTTTTGGATGCAAAGACTTCATTTTGGCAAGTGATGCTGGATTGCAAATTCTCATTTCTAACTACTTTTGGTACTCCATTTGGCAGATAAAAATTCCTAAGGATGCCATTTGGAATAAATTCTACAAGTGAAGTTTTTCAGGGTGCAATGGAACAAATTTTTGGGGGTTACCTTTGTGCCATAATAGTAGACGATCTGTTGTTTGGAGGCAATGGTGAGGCAGAACATGACAGAAACCTCATGAAAGTTCTAGACAGAGCAATTGAAGTGAACTTAAAGCTCAGTCCTCTGAAGTGCAAATTCAGACTTCCAGAAGTTAGGTATGTAGGTCATTTGTTTACAAGTACAGGCTGGAGACTAGACCCAACCAAGCAAACAGCTATTCTAGAAATGTCAGTGCCAGACAATGTACAAAGTTTACAGCATTTTCTGGGCATGGTCAACTATTTGGGCACATTTATACCAGACTTTAGTGAGTTAACAGCATCTTTACGAGAACTAACATGCAAAGATGTTGCATGGTCATGTATGGGACATCACCAGAAGGTATTTGTAGACCTTAAGCAGAAAATTGCCACCACACCTATATTAAGATACTATGATGTGAACAAACCAGTTATTCTTTCATGTGATGCTTGAAAATTTGGTCTAGGTGTGGTTATACTTCGAGAGGGCATACCAGTAGCCTATGCATCTAGAACACTAACCAAAACTGAGATGCAGTATGCACAAAATGAGAAAGTGCCTTTGGCTATTGTATTTGCATGCTCCAAGTTTCCTGACTATATTTTTGGTTGAGCTAATCAGATTAAAACTGATCATCAAACTTTAGTTACTATTCTAAAGAAGCCTATGCATTCTGCTCCAGTGAGATTACAAAGAATGATGCTCAAATTGTAAAAGTACAATTTCAAATTGGTCTACATTAAAGGCAAATTGCTTTATCTGGCTGATACTTTATCCAGATCTCCTAGAAATACAACAGAACAGCTTGATGCAAAGACTTTTGACTTTGATCTGATGTCAGTGCATAATTTTTCCACCTCTAGACTTGATGAGTTAAGAGATCACACTCAGACTGATCCAGTTTCTCAGAAGATCAATAACTATATTAATGTTGGATGGCCATCAAAGCAATCTAGTGTATCACCTGAGGTGCTAGTGTATTTTCCTTACAGAGATGCATTGTTGACAGAAGATGACATTATTTTCAAAGGTCCTAAAATTGTTGTTCCTGCCTCCTTACAAGAATATATTCAGATTTTGCATCATGGTCACCGTGGATCCTCATCCACTAAGAGAAGAGCAAGAGAATTAGTATTTTGGCCTTCATTATCAAAAGACATTGACAGAATTCTTTATTCTTGTTCAGTATGCAATAGGACTAGATCACATTTGCAAAGAGAACCACTTTAGCTAAGTCCAATTCCTGAACTACCTTGGTCTACTGTAGCAACTGATATTTATTTAACATTTGTTAACCAGGAAAGTCCAATTTGGAACAAAGCCAATTTTCAGCGGAAGTCCAGGGAGAAAGGCTCTAGATGCATGTCTTTGTAACGTGGGAGGAAACAGGAGCACCCGGAGGAAACCTACATGAATGCAGGGAGGACATGCAGACTCTGCACAGAGGGCACCCCAGCCGAGAATCGAACCGGAAAACCTCTTGCTGTGAGGCGACAATGCTACCACTGCACCACTGCACCGTCCTGATCTTTGAGTGGAACAATCAACACTGCTTAGTTTTGGTAGACTCTTACTCAAATTGGTTCAAGATTGATCTGCTACCAAACTTAACCTCAACTACTGTTATTGCTAAGTTGAAACATCATTTCTCAGTTCGTGGTAGTCCACACAAACTTTTTTCTGACAATGGTACTCAATTTACTAGCCAGTTGTTTCAGAAATTTGCAAAAGAATGGGACTTTGTATATGTCACTAGTAGTCCTGAATATCCTCAATCCAATCGTCTAGCTGAATGAGCAGTACAGATTGTAAAACAATTACTTGAAAAGTCAAAGCGTGACAATATCAATGTATTCTTGAATTTGCTTAATCTCAGAAACATACCCCATGATGATATACTTGGCTCACCTGCTCAAAGACTACTTTACAGGCAAACTAGAACCATGCTACCTATTTCTTCAAGTTTGTTGCAGCCTAAATTTAAGAACACTAAAACCATCAAGGCTCAATTGTTTGAGAAGTGTAATAACCAGAAGTCTAGTTACGACAGATTGAGCAGATTACTTCATCGGTTGAGGGAAGGAGAGATAGTACGGATCCAGACAACAAAAGGTTTTGATCAAATAGGACAAATTACAGGCATCTGTGCAGAGCCGAGATCTTACTTGGTAAATTCCAAAGGAGTAGAGTATAGGAGGAATCGCAGACATCTTCTTCCTGTACAAGAACCATCATGATCATTGCAATCACAACATTGTATCTGTGATGCAAACTCTAATTTGAAGAGTGGGTCAGACACTGTTTCCAGACCAGAATGTGTTCAGAAGTCTGATTCTGTTCCAGAAAGTGATTTGAACATTCCACAGGTCAACCATTTTGCAGAAACTGTTCCAGTTGTTAAAAATAATTCCCAATTTTATGTCACACGATATGGACGAGTATCTAAACCAAATGTGAAATATGCAGCAATGTGGACTTGATTGTATATAATGATGAATTTCAGGTAGTCATCCAATAGAGGCTGTCCAATTCAAAAATCCACAAGTCTCAGCCGTTCGCTTCAACAGTTTATTAAAAAACACACAGCACAAAAGATATTGGATTAAGCGCTTTCATCTCTTATCCAGAGACTTCATCAGAATCAAATACCTACAAGGCAAGTTCATTTAAATAATCAATCTATTGCACAAGCATCCACTTCATTGGTTAAGTATACAATTGAGAAATTGTGCATTCACAATTAAAGTGCAAAAGCTCTGCTTGTAAAACAACATGTCACATCCTTTCTATGCATTGATGCCATTACTTAAATGTACTTCCTCAAACTTAAAACAAAAAACATATATTGCTCATTATTATTAATAGTACAAATGAATAAATAAATATATACTATTATGTTGTAAATACATATTATTATTAAAAAAATATGTATATAAATATACTGCTAATATATTATAAAATCAGAAAAATAAGAAATATGTACAATATGTATGTGTGCTGTCCTAAAATCATTAATTACATAAAATATATATAAAATATATATAAAATACCTACTAGACCATAACATCATCTACATGAAATACATCTTATATTATTTTATTAAATATTAATGTATAGTTGTTGTTGTTATAATTTGGTACCCCCTATATCAATTTAATGTCTTTTAGGGTCCAAAGCTCTCAATTTAAGAACTGGGGTGATGGATAGATGGTCATTGAGGCCAGGAAAATGTATAGCATCTAACCTCAATTGCCAAATTAATTCTCGAAACTCCAATTTTGTTTCCCAATCACCCCCTCTTTCTCCCAATAAAACTTCTTCCAATATGCAAAATCTAAACTCCGCTTGCTGGCAGTTCAATTTATATCTGTATAGGGCATTGTGCTCATTCATTTTATCTATATCTCTAATATGTTCATAGATTCTCTGTCTAAGGAATCTCTCCGTCTTGCCTACATAATACGCCCAACATTGATTGTACAACATTGATTGTACATACCTATATGTTTAATATTGTATAATGGGGGTTATATGATGCTATCGAATGGACTAAATAGCGAATGCTATTTAGCCGATCCAATACTGTTGAAATGGCAAAATTGCAAAGTCACGGAACATCGAATTTTTTCCCAGGGAAAAAATTTGGTGTGCCGTCTTCGGGACTTTGCCATTTCCTCCACTATGGTGCAATCTTGGAGTTGGTATATTTAAGTAGGGGGATGTGGTGGGCACAGCCCCCCTCATGGGGGGTTGTGGGGGGAGAAGCCCCCCACTTAAATTTCTGTTTGTTTATATTTTTTTTTACGGAGCAGCAAATTTTTTCCCAGAGTGAAAATTTGTTGCTCCGTTTGTTTGATATTTTGTTGTTTCGATATTATCAGTAAGATGAAATAGCGTTCGCTATTTACATCGTATGATAATATGATATAGATGCGTATAATGCATATCTATAGATTACCTGTGATTTCTGCATGCCAAACAGTCTCATAACAATTGCATGATATGTTTCTCAAAGTGGGAGGATGTAGATCTGAGTGTAAAGTGTGTGTGCTTATATCTTTAAGAAGCATGTGAGTCTGTATATGCATGTATATAACCCGTACACATGCACAATCTTAGTGCCATTTTGTAGAACCAGCTAGGGAGTAAGGATGCATGACCATAGTCATTAACTGTATATAAGTTACTTAAGTTACAGTCAATAGTCAGCAATAGTACTGTGTTTGTATATAATAAAGCTGCTTGCACAGAACCCATGAAGACTCGTTTATTTGTGTCCTAACACAAAAGTGACAGGACCCATGTATGGGATAAAACATTAAGAGTTTCCTCTGTCATTTATCAGTACAGGTTGCAGTCCTGGGATAAATTGTCTGTTCCCCATATGTAGATCCAAGTTGCACTTGAATATGGATAGGGTTAAACATTGTTTTATGTCAATGGGGAGTCTACTTCAGAGCAGCAGTATCCTTTGTGAGACATACCTGTTCCTCTAAACTATTCTGCTGATGATGCAAAGGAGGTTTATATCCCCAGATAAGTATTTTTTATGCCATTTGACTTGCTGATGTGCAGTAAATCCATCAGTATTAGGTTAGAGGATGCTTTGCATGCCAGACACAGGTCAGCTCTTAGCAGTCTGTAGGAGTATAGTGACATGGCTGTGGGTCAGTCCATATAAGACATGGTGTTTATGTGCTATAAAATAGGGATCAGTGTTTAATGTCATTTGCTTCCTACCAATCCCATAAAGTGGAATAGTCTCACATGCCTTTACCAGAACCAAGCAGACACTGTGTACATTGTAACCACTGTCCACCACTTATGTGACCTTTTCAAAGAAGCACACAAGAGTTAGCAAGCATAACCTATCCTTAGCAAATATGAATTGTTGTGAGTTGAGCCTGATCAAATTTTTAATGTCCTGTTTTACAAAGTAACTGATGCTGGATTGCATGGTTTTACAGAAAAGACTAGTAAAGCTAATGGTACTGTAATTTCCCCAGTCAGTGGTGGGGCCACCCTTATGAAGGGGCTTCAGCAAGGTCTTACTATTTATTAGAGAGCCTGGTATATTATTAGGACATACTAATGAGGTGCTTTTAGTCTGGGAGAGTGCTTTAAGGATATGAACTCTTGAGATGGAACAGGTGAAAGTGACCCAGAGATGTTTAGAGTGAGAATGATAGTTTCAGGGGAGAAATTTGCAGCAAACACTCTTTTGCTTGTATGTTGATAATATGTTTAGGATTGAAATGGGAGGTACCATTACAGATACATTCATTGCAATGATGTGTATTATTCCTTAGTTTTCTAACATAGCTAAGAAGGAATTAAAATTATCCTTAGGCTCAGAAGCTAGCTACAGTCATGGGATGCTTTGCTGGTCTTTATAGATGTCCTGCCTTTCACTGGTTGCAGCATTCATAACATCTGGGATTCCCTGCCTCGGGTAGCCCAACATCTGGCCAGTATACAAAAGCCTACAATTGCTTTAAGGTACACCATGCATTATATGTAGGCTCCTCGCATAGCATAGGGTATAAAGGTGTCATCTGGACATACCATCCTTAGAACTTCTTTGCCACCAGTCTGGACACTGGTTTCCAAGCCGTTGCAGATAAGTGCCCTATTGGGGTTCATTTTCTTCTTGATTTTTGTTTGCTTTAGGAGATTAATGTCATCCAGGAAGGGTAATTGCCAATTTGGGAGACAGATTCCCCATAAAGACCACCGCAAACAGGTTTATTTTGCCTAGGCGCCTGTCATGACCATATGACCTGTTCTATCTCTCAGGCTTTCATACTGAAGACTCTGAGTAGTAGGCTTTCTTCCCTTGCACTGTATCTGGAGAATCAGTGACTTAAAGCATCTTGCTAAGGATACTATGGAAGGAACTTCTTGCTCCAAGGGTCAGCCATCAAAGAAGACTAAGGTTAAGCAACCAAGACCAGAATCTTCCACTGTCCAGCCTCCAATGAACATTTATCCTGAGGTGAGTGAGAACTCAGAGGTCCATCGGCTTTGTTGTTGGATTCCTCTGCTGCGACTGGGTTGGAGGCCAGCTGGAATCCAGCTTTCAGCACATCCGATGAGGCTTTACAGACATCTGTTTCAGATATTCAGGGGGAACAATGTTTGATTATTTATGAGGGGCCTAGTGTGTTCCTCAGATTTTACTTAGTGAAGAAGTCCCAACTACTGTTATTGAATGCTGTTCAGGGTCCGAGCCTTCTAAGTTTTACAGGGCAGACATCCCATGAAAGAAAAAAAATAAACATGTCTCTTCTGCTCTTAGGGAGCCACAAAGTGAATGGCAGGCCTTCACTCTGCGTTTGTTTAATGCTTTGATGGCATTAAAACCTCCTCGGTGTTTCTGTTCCAGCTCCCCCTTGGTCCTCTACTCCCCTTAAAAGGCCTAGAGAACAGGATTCCGCTGAGGAGGAGTTGGATTCTGATGAGGAATTCCTTGCTTACTCTTGCCAGATTTCTTCACCTTTGGACTATGGGTCAGAGGAAGAGGATTCTAACAGTCCTGATGCTCCCTTTGAAGAAATTTCTTTTGGGGAAGCAATCTACAGGATGATGGAATTTTTTAAATGGGATTATGCTTGGGTCTCTGAAATCCACAAGAGGTACTATGAGTTGCTGCAGATGGAATCTCAGAAATCTTCTGTTATTCCTCCTGTTTTGGCAGCTTTGTTGGATGCATTTTCCAATGCCTCTAAAGCTTCTGATTCTCTTCCCCCTGCTTTCAAGAAACCTGATAGGTTTTATAGGGTACCTGAGGACTGTAACTTTTTGTACATGTGTCCCATTGCTGACCTCTCAGTGGTGTCTGTAGCCTATGATAAGCCCTCTCAATTGCTTCCTTCACTCAAGTTACTGCCTTCTGATAAAGACAGCAGAACCATGGAAAGGCTAGGTAAGAAGGTTTACACCTCAGCTACCTTAAATTTTAGGGTTATTAATTATCAGACCCATATGTCCAGGTATAAGTTGGCTCTCCTTTCTAGGCATGTCAGGTTATTTCTGACCTCCCAGACTTTGAGGGTATAACTTTTGCTCTTTCCCTGTTAGGGACTTCCTCTCAGGTGGCTCATCATCCCATTAAGTGTAGTTATGATGCAACAGATGCCTCTTCTAGGGCTGTTGCTCCTCTCAAGGACTTAACTCTCATTTCCATCTTTCAAACTCTTCTTCCTCTGGCCTTCATTATAGCCAGGGAGTTTCTGAGAGCTCTGGGTTTCATGGCATCTACCACCTCTATGCTCCCTCTGGCTAAACTCCATATGAGAAAGTTTCAGTGGTTCCAGGTCAGTTTGGCTTTGACATGCACAACCTTTAGACTTTGTAGTTCATCTTCTTCCTTGTCTCAAGAAGGAACTTCAGTGGTGGATCCAGCAGTTTTCTCTAAATCCAGGGCTTCCTTTCTATCCCGTCTTCCCTCTCAGGAACTGTTCACAGATGCTTCCAATGTGGGATGGGGAGCAGTTTTTGTCTCCCTATGGTACAGGAGGTGTGGTTTCCTCTTCAACAGAAGGAGCACATCAGTGTCAAAGAAATGAGAGCTCTTCTGCTGGCTGTTCAGGCTTTTCATCCTCTGTTCTCCCCAGTACCTCTCAAGGTATTTACTGACAATACCACAGTGATGTGGTATATAAACAAATAGGGGGGAACAAGATCTTACCTTCTTTGCCAGTTGGCACTCCTGGTATGGGATCTTACTGTCCAGTATCAAGTGACTCTTCAGGCAGTTTACATTCCTTCAGGTCAAAACATTGCGGGAGACACAATGTGCAGGTCCTTAACTCAACCCCATGAGTGGATGTTTCACAGGGATGTATTTCTGGACATTGTCCATTGCTGAGCTACTCCTCAAGTAGATCTATTTGCCTCCCCTCTGAACAGGCAACTTCCTCAGTTCTGTGCCAGAGTTTCAGGTCCTCTGGTGTGGAAGGTGGACACCCTCACTTTTTCTTGGACGGGGATGTTTCTTTATGCATTGTCTCTCCTTTCCCTCATTCCAAATGTCCCATTCAAAATTCAACAAGACACTCCCAAAATCTTGTTGGTTACTCCCTTTTGGCTGAGACAGCACTGGTTTCCTCTTCTTCTGCATTTAGCTAAGAAAATCATCACAGGTTACCTCACAGAGTGGACCTACTCATAAACACAAAAGATCTCTCATCCATCCCCATCTGCCCACTCTTTAACTGACACTGTGGGTGATAGGATTTTGATTTCACATAGACACCTTTTTTTCTTAGGATGTTCTTAGAGTCCTGCAGGAGGCCAGGAAACCCAATACTAGGAAATCCTACTTATCCACATGGAAAAGGCTTTCTGTTTGGTGTCTTTTCATAGCCTGGATCTACTTACTGTGGATGTTCCTTTGGTTCTTTCTTATTTGTGTGACTTGCTCAATGCTGGTTTGGCCTATTCTTCTGTTAAGGCCCACTTATCAGCAATTTCTGCTTATCTGCCTTTATCTCCTCTTTTAGCTTCTAGATTTGAAACTAAATGATTCTTTAAAGGCTTCCTTCATATTAGGCCTCCCAAAAAGCCTGTTCCTCCTCCTCCCTGGGATCTTCATTTTGCTTTTGCAGAAGCTGACTCTGGCTGCTTTTGAGCCGCTGCTTCAGCTTCCTTCCAATATTGCTCTTTGAAGACTGTTTTTTGTTGGCCCTTACTTCTGCCAGATGGGTGTCTGAGCTTCAAGCCCTTATGACTTGTTCTCCATTTTTAGTGTTTCATAAGGACAGGCTGTCCTTGCGTACTAATCCTTCTTTTATGCCCAAGGTTTTTAATGAGTTCTCACTAAATCAATCTGCCTACTTTTTTCCCCTCTCCACAATCTGCCAGTGAAAGGGTGATGCATACTTTGGATGTGCATAGACAACTCACATTTTATTTGGATAAAACTATTAGAAAATCTGATCAGTTGTTTGTTTGTTTTCATCCTAAGTCTGTAGGATATTTTCAAGGAATGTCAGAAGGTTTTTATGATCCACTGGGACCACAGCTCACATTATAAGGAAAGTGCAAATGTCAATAAATACATACATAGAAACATACATACATACATAAATAAATAAATAAATAAGAGCCAGGGAGAGAATGTCCCTTGTAGAAGTGAGGGGCAGTCCTCCATGGATATCTCACTGCACTCCTCTTCCCAGCACTTAAAGTGCAAGAAATTATACTCAGGGAGAAAACAAGAACAATGTGAGATATCATTGACAGCAGTTTAAAAGCTGAACCATCCAGGATGACACTATGATATGATATCAATAGGTGGCTGGTTGGGAGGGAGCTGATGGTTGACAGGCCACAGGGTCAAAGTGCCACAAAAAAGGAATGACAGACATTACAGTTTCAGACTTCATATAATTCAGAATATGCATTTAAACCTCTTATTCTATCATCTTTCTAAGTACATCTGAGGAAAACGTAAAATCTGTCCCTGATATTCAGCCTTAGTCTCCATTATTTTTTTGGCTTTGTCCCTGATACTTGAGCTAAGAAATTGACACCTACATTTGCAGGATCCCTAAGAACAGAATTTTAATATTATGTTCGATATGGAATCATCTGGTTGCAAACGTTCCTGGGCAGTACATGTGGTTCTGCTCTATAAGCATCATTTGTATTTACATGAATTAAAACTTTATTAAATTTCTTGTTCTGTTTTACCAATTTCTTTAGACTCTCCTCTTTAACTTGGACCTTTGCCTCTGGTAAACACATAACCTTCCTCATGAAACTTGGTTTTCGAATAGACGTATGTCATGTTAGCCTTTTTAAATATTTAAGGTTTCAGTATTTATTGGTTTATATATTATTTAGGATTGATTTGGCTTTGTAATATTTTGTTTTATCTTTGTTATTCTGATATAAAATGCTTACATTATAGGTACCACAATAACCTGAATTTGAACTTAGAATTTAATTTAGACCTGTCTTTTATATATGTAACTGTATTATCTACCACATATAACTTTTATTTTACTGTATTTATCTATCCTTTGTTAACTAGGTAAAAGTGCTTGTTGAAGGACCTTTTTCAGGTATAACCTGAATCTTTTTGGCATGAAATTACAGTGAGTTATGCATTACAGAATGATAACAGAATATTGTAAAATGATATGTTTTACAGAGTAGAAGTATAAGGTTTTAGCATATATAGAGTTAGACAGAAAAAGACAATATTATACCATAGCCAAAAATATGATGGGCAATGCAGTGCAGTTTATACATTTACAATATTTATAGAGAAAAAACACTATAAATTCAGCAGCATCACTGATAGCAAAAGCATCCATTAGTTGAGTTCTTAGGCTTATCCAGGTATATCATAACATTTACACTTGTCTTCCACAAGGTGCTCATTTACCCAATTTTTAAATATGTTAAGATCATTAGCATCTTTTAACTTCCTGGAGGGGTGTTCCAAGTGGCTGGGTGATTGTAGTAAAGACAGCCTCAGCTACAGAAATGGTAAAGTCTTTACTGTTAAGCACAGTACCTGAGGACTGTCTGGATGAGTGCATCTTATTCTTAAATTTCTGTTTATTCTTAATGGTGGGCAGTATCTCTCATAAATTAGTCTCAGCATTAGCGTGTTCAGCTACAAGGAAGCTCTTGTGATACCCAGTAGCCATGTTTTGTATTGCAGTACAGTGATGTTCTGTGTTTGGACTTATGTGAATAAACCTGAATATTTTAGTTTTAGTATTTTATAAATTTATTGTGATTTAGGTGAGTGTTTTATTCTCATTTTTTAAATCAATATTTTCCATGCTGAGAAGAGTGCAGTGATATATACCATATGATGATAATACCATGTAGTTTTGTTAGGTGGCAATTTAATTTTTTCAAGTACTGATTAGTACAATTTAACTGCATAGACATGAGAAATCTACAGAAATGTACACTTATAGTAATCCTGTAGAACCTTATTTTAAAACTACAGAATAATAAAATGACACTTTTCAGCAAGAAGCTGTTTCTAGCTGTTTGTAATACTTTTTTGCATTTTGTAGATTTTTATGCCCCTCGCAGAAGATGCATTGTTGTTGTTGTTGTTGTTGAAGTCTATTTGTTCTCACATAAATGAAATGAAGTTATATCCATATGTCATGTTTATAATTTTTGAAGCAAATACAAAACCAGGTAAAACATAAATATTTTCAAGCATGCCCTGCACAAAGAGAAAATAACTGCACACATTTTATTCATTTCAATTTCATTACCCCTTTCCGCTGTATTATCTGGGTATTGCCCCTTCTGTTTATGCTCACCATGGTCACAAAAACAAAGAAAAACCTCTTGAACTCAAAACAAAACTGCACTGGAGCGGCAACCAAGAAGAGACAAACTGTTCAATAAAAGTGCATAAAGCGCTTTTCGTTTCATTTGTATGAACTTCCTCAGAAACATAGAAAATATTGAGTTAAACACTTCTTATAAAACACCATGTGGTGATGGATTAACCAATCAGCATAAAGCACTGTAACATCACAGATCAAAGAACCATTACCCCTTTTCTTACACATACAAAATGTATTTCATATAAGTTACACTGCTGCTGGAACCCAGCATGTGTATAGAAACACTAGTTACTATCTACAAACTAAATAGCTGCTACATCATATCTCAGTTTTAAAATAAATACACAACACACACACACATATACATGTTTGTTTGTCTTTTGGCTTTTCCCAGTAAGGGGTCGCCACAGCGGAACTCTGGTCTGCTAATGATTGGCAGTAGATTTTTTTACGAAACGCCGAGGTGCCAGCTTGACGCCCAACCTTCAACGAAGGCATGCCCATTTATGCACGCATGTCATTCGAATGCTACCCAACTGCGGGGAGGACATGCAGACTCCACAAAGAAGGCACTCCCAAGCCAAGCCGAGAATCGAATGGGAGAACCTCTTGCTGTGAGGTAACAACGCTACCGCCATACCACCGCGGCATTCACACACATATACATATATATATATATATATATATATATATATATATATATATATATATATATATATATATATATATATATATATATACATATATATATATATATATATATATATATAGATATATATATACATATATATACATATATATATATGTGTGTGTGTGTGTGTGTGTGTGTATATATATATATATATATATATATATATATATATATATATATATATATATATATACATAAAACAAAAAACAACAATATATTTATAAATATTCAAAATAGATAAAAAATATACACAATGAACAAATGTAAAATAAACGGCTGTCACTCTACTCTGTGAACAACCCAAATAACAACTTAAAAAAGAGGGAATACAATGTACTATAACAAAACCTGGACTAAAGGTGCTTATTAAGAAGTAATAATGAATTACAACAAATTAGTAACTAATAAGCAATGATATTATTCATGAATACGCAAATAAATACCCATATACTATGAACCCTATCATCTAACCAAACTTTTTAGTTTCAAGATGCATTTAATCGAACACATGTCGTTAATCCCAGGGAAATAATAGGCATTAAGGTGAATCTGACAATAGAGTTCAAGTTCTTCAAGTTTTAATGGGGTAAGGCCACCTCAAATGTCCTGTTTGACATGATCGATAACCTTGAATTTAAATTTGTGGTCTGGTGCTGTTAAAATATGCTTGGCTAGTGCATTCTCAATCTTCCCCTTATTTATAGCATATTGATGCTCGTATACACATTCGTGGAGCCTACGCTCCATCTTTCCAATATAAAATACTGGGCACTTAGCTAAATAGACCACAAATTTTGAGTTACAATTATACCTATTTTTTTAATCTTTAAATATGGTCGTTGATCTCAAATGTAATACCTACATCTATAAACCTGCAATAATTACAAGACTCACATTTATACATCCCTGAGAATTGAATTGACTGCATCCTATTTGACTCTAACAGAGTCTTTATTTTGCATCCACTCCTATAAATAATTTTAGGGGAGCTGCCTAGTCTATTAAACATGATCGGGTCACACCTGAGCCATTCGCAATTCTTATGAAGTAAATTCAATAGTAGATTACTGTCTAAACTATAAGTGGTGACCAAGCTAAGGGTAAAATCCAACTGGATTTCTGACCTACTTGATGGATCGTATACTCCTGATACATCAACTGGAAATAAATTTGAATCTAAAATTGGACATAAAATAGGTGTATAAGTTCCCTCAGACCTTTTAGTTTTCATTTCGGTGATGAGAGAATCTTTATTAAGTTGTTATTTGGGTAGTTCACAGAGTAGAGTGACAGCCTTTTATTTTACATTTGTTCATTGTGTATATTTTTCATCTATTTTGTATATATATATACATATATATATATATATATATATATATATATATATATATATATATTATTGTTTTTTTGTTTTATGCGTACATATATATATATATATATATATATATATATATATATATATATGGATTCCATACATTTGGTTGAATTACACTTAGTCGAAAATGATTCCAGGCTTTTCACTTCACTGAAAGCTCACTTGACTGAAAGCTCATGTGGTCGAAGTTCATTTGGTTGAAAATGGAATATAGCCCCGGCCCCACTGCAGTGCAACCCCGGAGTAAGAATATTACATAAGGGGTGTGTGGGGTGCATAGCCCCCCACATTGGGGGGTGTGGGGGGCATAGCCCCCCAAATTATGCCAATACTTTTTACTAAAGATATATATGTCAATGTATTTCTAATGGATATACCTTCTTATAATAGTGAATACATTAAAATTGTGCCCCCCACACCCCCCTTATTTAATATTCTCACTCCAAGGTTGCACTGCAGTGGGGCAGGGGCTATATTCCATTTCTGACCAAATGAACTTCGACCAAGTGAGGTTTCAGTCAAGTGAGCGTTCAGTGAAGTTTAATGCCTGGTATCATTTTCGACTAAGTGTAATTCGACCAAATATATGGAATCCATATATATATATATATATATATATATATATATATATGTATATATATATATATATATATATATATATATATATATATATATATATGTATATATATGTATTTATTTTTAGGTTGGCCTATGATGTAACAACTATTTACTTCATAGATAGTAACTAGTGTTTCTATACACATGATGCTGGGTTCCAGCAGCAGTGTAACTTATTTGAAATACATTTTGCATGTTGCCGTTCCAGTGCCATTTTTTTTGTATGTTCACCATGGTGATGATTTTGTTAAATTAGTATGATTTAATGTCGTGGAGTATTATATTAAAATATTGCTGTTGTTCACACATTCTCTGCCAAGTTAGTGTGTATGTCTTCTCCAAAAGTATATTATGCATCCAGTTTTATGCTTCATAGGATCAGAGTATCAGAGGAGATTATTAGGCTAATGGCTCTCGGGCCCTTACAAGCCTAGCCAAGAGTTTATCCCCAAAAAAGAAACCACAATCAGCACCTGTCATCCCTGTCAATGAGGGACACAGGTGGAACCCTGGGAAAAGTTGTGGTTGCCCATCCACTCATCAAGGTTGCGCTTAAAGGGGTCAGTTTGACGTGTATGGGGAGTATATTCCAGAGATGGGGCAGCCTCTGGGAGACAAACCTGTCTCTCTATCAGGTTTTGTTAAATGTCACATATTAGATTTAAGCTTTTTGATCAGGTACTATGCGAGGAGTTACAATTATGGATATGGAGCATTTCTAGTAAAGCAGGTCTCTGAGATTGCCTTGTAGGGGAGACGCAGATCATCTCTGAGCAATCTGTATGATACAGAGTAGAGTGATAATGATTTCAGCCTCTCCACATAGGACAGGTGTTGGAGGCCATGGATTCTATTTGTGAGGTATTTCTGTAGCCTTTCCAGTTGGTGCAGGTGTTTGGAGAAATACATACCAAACGGGGCATTGTACTCAATTACTGGCTTAGTGAGGGAGGAGTACAGAGAGGTAATAACCTACTTTTTTTTTTCTGGATGCAATCCCTTTACTTATGAGATGAACCAAGTAAAAGGTTTTTCTGACCACTGCCGCTACATGATGGTCAAATGTGAGATTGTTATCAACTTGTGTACCCAGGTCTCTCACCACAGGTTGTGTGCTTAGGGGATTTCCTCTAATGTGGTAATCAGTAGGGGCTGTGTTTTTTCTGAATGGTATGATAATACATTTTTTGCATTTAACTTAAGGCCATGACTTTGGCACCAGTCATTTGTTGCTGTGAGACCCTCTTGAAGTATGTTAACATCATTTGGGGAGTCAATGACAGCACCCAGCTTACAGTCATCCACAATCTTGGTTAGCCACAGGCCTTTAGTCTTTGCCTGGACCTCTGAGAAGTAGATGCCAAACAATAGGGGTCCCAGGACAGATCCCTGGGGACACCACTAGTAACAGGTCTGCTCTTGGGGATAGTGGCACCTATTTTGATCTTGTGAGTCCTGTCAGTGAGCCAGTTGGCCACCCACCTGATGGGATGCTAGTCATTTATGCCAAGTTCTGTTAGTTTTTTGATGATACCCAAGTGGGGGATTGTGTCAAAGACTTTGGCCAAGTCAAGGTAAGCTGACTTTCACTAATCCAGTCTCAAAAAGTCAACCAGGTTCAACAGGCAAGATCTGCCCTTGATGAATCCAAACTGGGTGAAGTCAAGTGCTTGGAGATTGCCTATGCCCTTTTTTATGAGGTACATAATAATAATACACTCCATGGCCTTATAGATCAGACTTGTCAAGCTAATAGGGCAATAGTTTCCAGGGTCAGTAGTGGCATCACCTTTGTGCAAAGGGATAATAACTGCAGTTCTCCATTCTGCTGGAATGAAGCCTGTACTTAGGCTATGGTTGAATAGGGTGCTCAATGATGAGGCTAGTTCCTGCTGGAGCTGTTGCAGAATACAGTCTGGGATACTATCAGGTCCCATGGAAGCTGTGTTCTTTGCCTTGGATAGGGCCTTTAACACTTGATCTACAGAGATGTGCAGTGCAGGGCAAGTATCGGGGATGTCGAATGGGCCTTTGGGAGGAGAGGGGGTGAAGTTTGGGCTAAACCTATCTGCTAGCAAGTTGGCTAAGTCAACAGGATCAGTGTAAGTGGCACCATTAAGAACTAATTCAGAACAAACCTGGGCTTTGCATGGAGATTTCTGACATAGCTGAAAAAGGCTTTGTGGTTAGCCTTTGTTTCAGAGGTTAGTTTCAATTAATAATTTTCTTTGTAGATTTTCACTGGTGATCTAATTTGCTTGTTGAGGATAAGGAGGGAGTTTTTCCAGTTGGAAATTTGTGCCTTTTTACCCTTGTACAACAGTTTCTTCCTTTTGTTGTAAAGCCTGTTAATAGAGGATGTCCACCACATAGGTTTGTATTTCCTTGAGGAGCAGGCTTTAGTTCTGTTGGGTATGGCTGAGTTCATGCAGTTGTACAGGTGCTTGTATACTGCACTGGCGTACTGTTCAGCATATTTGTCTGCATCCTCTGAAGGGGGTGGTGTTGTGAAGCTACTGATAGCTTCCCTTAGAAGGTTGTACTCAGTTTTTGAGAAGTTGTTTAGCCTGGTTACAACTTGGGGGGGGGGAGTTGGATGGAATGGGATAGACACTTCATATGAGACAGACCAATGGTCTGATCTCACCAGGGAAGAACTAACTATGGGGGTGGTGCAGCAGTCACCCATGTTGATGAGAACCAAGTCTAGACTGCTATCTCCCCTTGTGGGGGATGAAACAAGCTGATCTATTGCATTAAAACTGATGAAATCAAGGAATCGTTGGGTGAGTGCATTAGATCAGGAATAGTTTGCCCAGTTTATGGTGGGGTAGTTGAAGTTACCAAGGATAAGGGTGTTAGGGGGGTACCTTGATGGACTCAAGTAGGTCCAGGTAGGAGAAGTGGGTGTCCTGAGTCATGGAGGGGGGTCTATAGCTGGCTATAACTTGGATGAGTGTCTTGCCAATTGTCAATTTTACCTGGAGAAGTTCTAGTGCATCATGCTGGCAAACCAGTCTGGAGGTGTGCTTGTCTTCAATGAAAATAGAAACTACACCACCCCTAGTCTTCCCGACCTCATTTTGAAGTTGGAATGTGTAGAATGAGGTATAGCCTGGTAAGGCAGGTGTGCTCTCTGCAGCCTTGAACCAAGTTTCCATGACTGCACAGATGTCAGCATCTTCCAGTGCTAGGACAGCCTCCAGTGAGTGCATGTTCAGCTTAAGGCTCCTAGCATTAAGCAGCATGGCCTTCAATTTGCTTTTTGACAGATCTTTTATACGGGAAGCTCTGTCTGTGGGACATTGCCTAAAAAAGGCACAATGGGTGAGGCAAGAGCCTTGGCCAGAATCCTGAATCTCAGGGGTGACAAGTGGATGCCATCTCTGGCAAAGCATTGAGGTCTGTCAACCATGTCATACCAGGCAAATACTGGATCCCCTTGAAATGACACCAAAAACTAAGCCAATTGTTAAATTCATTTTTTTTTTGTTGGTAATGTGGTATCATTCGTGGTGAAGGTAGGATGCTGCTTAGGGCTATGGTCATACCTGCCTGGGAAACATACTCTGACAGCTCAATCATGTCTCTCTTCATATAGTCCAGGGAGGTATGTCTCAAGTCATTCACAGCAACGTGAACAATGAAAGTCATACTTGTACCTGTTGTGGAGAGGCTTAAGTGCATGCGTGATGTGGTGGATTCTGGCACCTGACAGACAGCTAACTTTAACCTTCTCCTTGTTGAGCTTGGTGAAGGGGACATTAATGTGTCTCACAAATGAGTCTCTGATGACTAGTATGTTTGGTTTAATGTTGTGCTTTATGGGCTGTATGAGTTTATTGTTATGCCTTATGGGCTGTGTTTGTGAGACACTGGTGTGTTGTCTGCTGTCTGTGATGTGTTTGCTGTTGTGTGTGGAATGTCTGTGAGTGTGTGTTGGAGGTCTCTGCTGTTTAGGTAAGTTTTTATTGAGGAACTCTGTACATGTGGTTGTGCACTGTACTTGGCTATCTGATGTGGGTGGTCGGTGGTGTGGTGTTTGTGCTGGCAATCTCTTCTTTGTCAGGGGTACTGACTGAGGTATGAGAGAGCATGGGTTCCAGTTTACTGATATAGATGCTTCTCTTGCAAGTAGAAGAATTATGTGCTAGGAGAAGAGGGTTGTCAGTGAAAATGAGGCAGTTGCTACACTATCTCATTATGCCCATATCAACCAGGCTGGCAGGAGAAGCTGATGGGAATTGTCCAGACAAAGTGTTCTGAAACTTGGATGGACTTGGGGAGAGAGGGTTTTGATAAGGGTTTGTCCACATCAGTGTAGACCACAAAAACCTTTTTAAATGTAAAATAACTAGCCTAAATCCCAAGTGCTAAAACCAAAACTAAGAGGGTTAGAATAACAGACAAATTTAATCAGGCTACTAACAAGCAGTGAAAAATACAGCAGAATAAAACCACTTCAGCACTTAACAGTAAGGAGGAAGAATGCAATAAATAAATGAATAAAGTGTACGTTTTTCATTTGTTTTGTTTTGTGGAGAGGGAAGGAACAGAAAATAGTTCAAGATTAAGAAACTACAAACTAAAACAATGAGTGAGAAGGTCACTGAAAAACCAATCAGTAAATATAAAATGAAAACTCCAGCAAAGCTAGAACTTCCACTGAGTGACCTCCCAAACCTCTTGTATCAGAGGCAAAATGGGATATATGCAAATGATCCTTATGAACATCAGGTGTTTCAGCTAATTGGTGATTCTGAATGCCCATGACTTGTTTCATTGTTTTAATGGACAATTTCAAGCCAATAAAGCCAACCCTCACTATCTGTGGTATGCATATTTCAGCCTTGTTGTGACCTCATTAGCACAGTACAAGCAGAGTATTTGACTAAGCATTAGAAACACAGGGCTGTTATACCCAGCTGATGTCCATTATCATTAGAGTCACTGCAAAAATATCCCAAACAACAAACTAAAACAGTGAGTGAGAAGGTCACTGATAAAACAATCAGAAAATACAAAATGAAAACTCCAGCAAAGCTAGAACGTCCACCAAGTGACCTCCCAAACTTCTTGTATCAGAGGTACATGGGATATATGCAAATGATCCTTATGAACATGAGGTGTTTTAGCTAATTGGCGATTCTGAATGCCCATGACTTGTTTCGTCATTTTAATGGACAATTTCAGGCCAGTATAAAGCCAAACCCCACTAGCTGTGGATATGCAAACCATACTGACATCATTTTAGTTACAAACATTATATATCACTTATAATGTACCCAATCATTGTTAGTCAAACATCACATAGCTCATTTAAATCCTGCCTTCTTTGAAACATCATTTCTCCCCTGTATGTATTGTTCCCAAAATTCCTAGTTTTCCTATGTAATTTGCTGCTACCCTTTTCTAAACTTTCCAATTCCAATTGTTTTATCTGTGTTACTATATTCACTACTTCTAGTACAGATGGTTTAAACTTTGATTTCCATTTTCTATACATGCTGCAGGTTGATTGGACATTCTAAATTGGCCCTAGGTGTGAGTGTGTGCATGCCTTCTGTGGAAGGCTGGCAACTCGACAGCATAAAACTCTACTGCCACTCATTCTGCAGACCATAGATCCACTGTGCAACCCCTAATGGGAGCAGCCAAAAAGAGAAGAAGAAGAAGAACTAATTGCTTTTTTTGGTACCCACCATAATTAGACTCAGCAAGGCCTTACTATGTCTAGGCAATTCCAATTCTGTATCATAGCTCAGAAAAATCATTTCCCTAGATATACCAATTTGCTCACTCAGTATCTCTGATAGAGTAGTTTGCAGGGAATCTTGGGTCTATATTACCAAAGCGAAAAACTCTATTCCCGAATACCTAAACGTCGACACCTATACCGAGAACCGTGAAAATCCTGAACACACTAAAATGCGAAAAATAAAATATCGAACTGTCATAGTCGGCTAACCCCACCACCCGCTACATACTACCTACCCAAAGAAAATAAATAAACCACACCTACACTAACCAAACCCTACTTCTAACCTAAGGTAAAGCACCAAAACCCTACCTCTAATCCTACACTAAACTCCACATACATAACTAACTATGCACTATCCTTAACCCCTCCCTAACCCTAAGGTCCGTAACTACTGCACACGTCCCCTACAGACATACACCCAAACAAAATAAATAATCCACATACATACATTTAACAAAACCCTACCTCCAACACTACACTAAACCCCACATACACAACTATCTATGCAATATCCTTAACCCCTCCCTAACCCTAAGGTCTGTAACTACCGCACACGTCCCCTACAGACATACACCCAAACAAAATAAACAATACACATACATACACTTAAAATAACCCTACTTCTAACACTACACTAAACCTTACATACATTACCTATATATACACTTACCTTAACCTAAATCCTAACACTAAATTCTTGTCTATCGCACACTTACCATATAGAGCTATACCGCAGATGGGCCAACAAAAACAAATCGACATTTCGGAATTCGCGGTTTTGTAATGCTCGATTTCCGTGATTTCAGCAATATGTGTTGACGTCTTTGTATTCGCTCATATGGTTTTTCGCATTCGTAATATAGACCCGGAATCTTTAAAGTCTTCCAACACATTACACTCCCAAAAAATATGTTCCCAATTACCTCTTTCTTCCCCATCATACCTTCAATATTTGCTGTCTACCTGAGGAAAAATTCTCTGAAGTCTACTTGGGGTATAAAAATACCTGTGTAAACATTTCCAAAATTAATATTGAGGGAGGCTGGCAATGTAAACCAAAAATAATAATAATCTTTCTGTAAATCAAAAACTACATATGTGATATTTACAATATTTTAACAATTTATTCAATATTTATAAATGGTAGCAATCTGTATGTCTCAGTTATTATAATACGCGGTCAGTAATTAGATTTGTGAAATAATTTATGTGTACAGTGCATTAGCCTGCTACATTGAAACATTTACATTGGGTTATTTTTATACAATGTGGTTTTAATAGTATACAGAAAAAAAGCTGGTGGAGTTGTATAGTTTTATGTTTTACAGCACAGTATTTCATAAGAAAGAAGAATTATGATCAAGTTTTCATATACACACAAACCAGTCAAAGACTTCAGATTTATTCTTCATTTCTGCTTTTTCCTACTGCCCCATTTATAATTATGCCTGTATATATCCCTTGATTAGCTGTTCAGACCCGTATGCTGCCATATTTCATCTCTGATTAGCTATCTGTTGACTTTCCAGTCCTACTTCTTTTGAGATTTTCCCACATTTGCTTCCTCCTCGGTGCCCATTTGTATCTGTTTATTGCTTGTTAACGTGATAATACACTGCTTATAAAGATTCTTTTTTTTTTCATTTGCATATCCCTTTTCTGAAGCAGTTATTTGACAAAAATTAATTTTAATGATTTCTTCAGCTGAAGAATTCCTAGACTAACTTTCAAAACACTGCAGCTTCCTGTCATATATGTATTACACTCACCAGCTCTTTTTATTTTCACTGCACGTTACTTTTTTGCAGGGTTTGCCATATTTTGCAGTGTAATTTGTATTCACTGCAACACCACATCATCAGCTAATAAGTTTCAGGTAATTTACTGCCAGTTTTCCACATCAAAGAGCATTCACATCAATTTTTGTTATAATGTTTTATCTCAGTCCTTTCTCCACCTCCTCCATCCAACTCAGGACAAGAAATTAGTCTGCAGTTAATACACATTTAATCAGTCACAAGTTTTCAATTAAAGATAAATATTATTTAACTATAAACTTTAAATACTCCTTAATGGTGGTAATTAATCAAGCTACTTGCATGCCATTAGCAGGAGAAATTTTGAGTTTTCTCTGAACTTGGATTGCTTAGAAATGTAATATTAGCATTGTAATGGCCAATAAATGCCATTAAACTAGAATAGATTACAATGTGCTGTACAACACACTGCAAATGATTGTCTGAGGCAGGAAACAAATGCATTCTTACAAAAGAAAGAGCAACAATTATTCTAGAAATGTGTCCCATGCTGTGTCTATTTGGAGCACAAGCTGAGAAAATTAATGAGATACTTTAAGTGCTTTACATACTATCACTTTTGGTCCATTACAAGTAAATGTGAACAGCATACAATCTACTCCCACAGCCAACTCTATGGGGTAAAATCACTGGTGACCCATCCACTTTATTGACTCTGTGCATGCTTTTAAAGTTTTATTTAGAAAATTTTAAAGTAACACATTTAACAATATTATCATGCTGTTTTAGACAGAAGAAAAAAGGTTACCTTTTGTGAAATCAATACTTCACTTAGAGCGAATTTAAATTACAAAAAAAAAAAATGTTATGAGATGTATATAAGTACACTTATTCCATAGTCATGTATAGCAATTTATTACATATTTATATAAGGATGAGATACTATTATGAAACTTAAGCTGTTGCAGATCTCTTCTATCCCAATCACATTAGTCTGTCTGAACATTTCATTTCAACTTTTATTCCAATAATGTGGACAGATCTTTATTTGCTTTTTAATCACAGATATTTATTCCACTGACCTTTATTTGATTATTCGTATGGAGAGGTGCATGCAGCTTACCCTCATTTTAAACTGTTACTTAGGAAAACTTGAAAATATTCATTAATGCAGTCTTTATTCTTTCATGCTCATGTGAGCTGACACACTGACTCGTTGACAATGTGACTACTAATCATAAACTCACACAAAATTATTTTATAGAGTCATACCTTATACAGCTAGTTAATCCTGTCCTTTTACTGTCTGCTAGTATCATCTTTTTACATTTTGTAAATATTGTTTGCATGCTTATAGTATACTACAATGCTACTTGACTATAGAGTAGTACATGTATTCTTGTATGTAATTCCTCTGTATATATATATATATATATATATATATATATATATATATATATATATATATATGGGTCTACCTGACATGGTCGACAGTTCATATAATCGACACTCATTTGGTCGACAGTTCATTTGGTCGGCAAGCAGATTTGCCCCCTTCCCCAATGTTGTGCAACCCTGGAGTTGATATATATAGTTAGGGGGGGGTGTGGGGGGCATAGCCCCCCACATTGGGGGGTGTGATATATTGTTTATATTCTGTATTTTTTTTCTGGGGTTTTCCTCCCAGGACTCCACTGAAAACAGACACCAGCTGTCCAGTTGGACCATCCAGGTAAACAAATGTTAAATAAATAAATAATAATTGAAACCAGCATTGCACTTTTTTATCTTCCAGGTACATTTGCTACAACTGAATAAAAATAAGAGATAATGGAAGTGATTGCATGAATGTACTTAATACAGTAACTAGAACCAGACCAGTGTGATACGAACTTTTAGCATGCTAACACTGCATTCATCTACCGTTTCTTTTTACCCACGATTGCAAATTCCTACCTAGAGCATTTATCAGCATACATATATCTGTTTACCCAACCCAGAGGGATTAATTTAACCGTTTTACATCCACTCACACCATCCTGTGAATAATAGCCACAAAAACATTTAGATACTTTGTGGATCATTTCAATACTATTTTCCACAGGCAGCTTCCAAAAGGGACTGCAAACAAACTTTTAAGGTCATGGTGGGACTGGACCCTTTTCCTGAGACAGGGTATACTTACAACAAAGTCAGTACTACTTTTGAAGTTTTAAAGTAATTGTACTTTTAAAGTAATGTTTACCGCATGACCTGCATCACACTCAAAATGATCATCTTTGTTAAATCACAAAATGTCACCAACATACATAATATAGCTATGCACACATGGTGCATCTTTTTATTAGACTCCTTGCTCTAAGAACTATTGGAAGTATTAAAGTGGAATGTTTTCTTATTTGAAACCCCTGCTGCTTTTTATTTTTATTTTTTTAACTATTGGAAGTATCTCAGTGTACTTTCCCAGAGTTGCTTTAGTTTCAGCTTGCATGTTCTACTATTTTATGTCTCTCAGTGCACAGGGCCTTAATCATTAAAGGGGGATATTATATTAATTTAATGCATTTCATGGGTTTATAGGTAGTTCCT
The DNA here is from genome assembly GCF_019279795.1 of Protopterus annectens. Classification (NCBI taxonomy): domain Eukaryota; kingdom Metazoa; phylum Chordata; order Ceratodontiformes; family Protopteridae; genus Protopterus; species Protopterus annectens. The sequence goes on along the minus strand of NC_056737.1, from coordinate 1,942,271,035 downwards.
ATGATATCAGTCTGTGACAATCTATAACACCATATATTTTCATGAAGATTTTAAACTTTATTTTTTTAAGTACAAATAACCCAGAGATGAACAGAACATTTACATGTTGTCCCTACCCATATACTTATAAGTACAGAGGTACTTATAACACTATTGAGTCCTGTGAATCTTTGGAAGGCTAGCCCTGCATTCCATTGAAATTTCCAGGCCTTGCAATCTAAGTATGATTAATCTATAAACAGGAAGAATGTTTACATGTTATCCCTTTCAATAAGGGATAAGGGTGTTAAACCAGGTGTGAATTTACCATTTCCCATCCATTCATCCAGATTACATTTGAATAGAATAAAGGAAGTACTTTGCTTTATCTGCAGGGGAAGACAATTCTGAACAAGTGGTATTCTCTGTGATACATATCTATCCTTCCAGCATGTTCTACCTATGTTGTAGAACAGATTAAGATCTATTAAGTGGGTGTTTATGCCACCATTGGTTTGACAGCTATGCAGTAGATGTGAAAGGATAGGGTCTGTTGAGGCTCTGTACTTAATACAGAGATCACCTGCCAGTAGCCTGTATAATACTGAGAAGAGGGATAAGGTTTTCAAATGGCTAGTGAAGTTTTTTTGATTTAGGCCCTTGATTTCCTTGGTGAGAAAGCATTCCAGTTGTGTTAAGTATTTGGAGGAGCACATTTTGAAGGAAAAAATATACTTAATGCTCAGCCTAATAAGTGCATAATACTGTGTAATGATCAAATCTCTGGACCTAGATACCATATCTTTACTAATAAGCTGAACAGTGAAAAGGGATTTTCTTACAGTATTGGATACATGGTGACCAAAGAACAGTTTGTTATCCACATAAGCTTCCAGGTCCCAGACTACTGGATTAATTTCCAGGCGTGTGTTGTCAGTGGGGTACATCATGCTTGCCAAAGGAAACTCTGATACATTTTTGGAATTAGTTTGAGTCCATACTTATGACACCAGCTATTTGTTTGGGAAAGGCCCTATTGGAATATTTAGGTGCTCTCTGGAGAGTTTATTATGGCACTAAGTTTACAGTCATCTGCAAACTTGATTAGCCATAAAACCTTAATGCTAGTTTTGATCATCAGAAAGTAAATCCAAAAAAGGGGTGTCCCAAGGACTGAATTCTCTGGTACAGCACTAGTGAAAGTATTTTATTTTTGTGTTTTGAGTAGGTAGAGCCACATGCCTTAATTTCCTTGGGTTCATTTGTGATTTAGTTTACTATCCAGTGAGTTACATAGGGATTAACATTTAGCAGGGAGAGTTTATCAACAATACCCGAGTGTGGGATTGTGTTATATGCCTTTGCAATGTCTAAATACAGGGTGTGTACCGATTTTCCCTCCTGCTTGCCTTAGTAATATTTTCAAAGAAGTCAACTAGGTTAAGCAGGCAGGATCTGACCTTGAAGAAGCTTAATCGGCTTGGGTCAAGAGTTTGCAGGTTGCTTATGTCCTTATTTATTAATTCCATAATGATTCATTCCATAGGCTGCATATGAAGCTGGTCAAACTTTTGGGACTACAATTTCCCAGGTCCATTGACACCCCAACTTTGTGCAGGGGGATGACCATTGTTGTCCTCCATTCATCAGGCAAAAAATGTATTTAGATGTTGATATTGAATAGTCTCTATACAGGGTGTGAAAGATCTTGTTTCTGGCTGGTCAACAGGCAACCTGGTATGTTATCCACCTCCCTAGAAGCAGTGTTCTTGGCCTTGGAAAGTGCATTGAGGACTTCTTCTTGGGAGATTTCAGGAGGGGTGTAGATGTGGTAGGTGACCTGGGAATGTCAGGATGTAAAGTTAGAGTTAAATGTATCTACTAATAGATCGGCTATGTTCTTAGGGAATGGGTATGTGATATAATTTAGTATTAGCTTTGTGCAGTGCTGGGCATTGCTTCTGAGGTTTCTAACATAGTTAAAGAAGGCCATGTGGTTGTCTTTTACCTGGGTGACTATTTTCATCTCATATTTAGCTTTGGTTGATTTAATCAGGGACTAAAGTTCCTTGTTAAGTTTAGGAAGAACATCTTAGAGTAACATTCATTATTGAATGCAATGACATTTTTTTTTTATTGCAGAGCCTGCCCTGGTATGTTTCTGTTCCATCACAGGGGTTTATTTTTAAATTTGACATTGTTTTTACTTTGAGGGGAGCAAATACATCCATATAGTTATTCACATGGGCACAGAATATGATGGGGATGGATTGTACATATGCAGGTGGGGTCAGCACATTGAAGGAGGATGCTGAATTATTCAGGACATCACTCAGTTTTCATATATTGACTCTGGCATAATTTCTGAATACTGAGACATTTGAAGATGCTTCCAACTTTAGTCTTATAGAAAATATGACTGATTTATGGTTCAATTTGATTCAGAAGGAAGTTATAACTGGTGGAGAACAGAGCTGTCTCATATTAGTGATGATCAGGAATTTGTCTTTCCAGTTGGCCAGCAGACTAACTGGTCTATAGAGTTTGTATTTATGAAGTCCAGAGATCCCTGAACATAACATGTTAGGGGACATATAAGCATCCCAGTTGATGAAGGGGTAGATAAGGTCCCATAGGAGAATGGTGTTTGTCCAAATGCATAGGAACTCCATACTAGTCATGCAGGATATATGGGCCAAAGGGAACATGGGGGGTAAGATAGTTAGCTATGATGTGATAAGGGGTTTTATTAATCGTAACTTGGATGTGGAGGAGTTCTAGGTCATTATCCTGTCTAACAAGCCTGGAGGTGAAATTTTGTTTTCTGAATACAAAGATACATCTGCCTTTAGTGCCCTCATCTAGTACATTGGGCATGAGCATTTGGTAGGTATTGTAACCCTGCAATGATGGGCTGCTCTCAATGATCTTGAACCACATCTCTGTGACGATGCATATATCAATGCACAAGAGCCTTGTCATCTCTCTTTTCATATAGTCCAGGGTGATATGTCTCAAGTCCTTTAGTCCCACATGTACTATGAGTGTGTCATTCATGTACTTGGGGTGCAAAAATGTAAGTGTATGTGGGATGTGGCAAATCGCTGAAGCTTATTGGCAACTAATTGTGACCTTGTCCTTATATATCCATGACTCGGAAGCCAGACTGTTTTAAGGTTGCCTTATGGATTTTTGAATTGAGAGACTATGAGTCACACATGCTTGTTTCATGGTGGGTGTTAGAGCTGAATGTTTGTGAGGATGCTCAGAGTAAGTATATCTCAGGTTAAATAGGAGGCCTTTGAAGTTTAGGAAGGTTACTTTTAAGAGTCTCAGCATAAGGAGATCTATGTGTTTGGTCTGTATTATGTTTGATAGGCACAGAGTGGTGATTTGTGTTCCTGACAACCTGTTTGCTATTGGCTTTAAGTGAGAGTATTGCCTACAACAACATTATATAAGTGCATCTCTCACACACTGTTTCAGTTTCTTTAAGTAGTAGGTGGTTATCAGCAAACAGAAGACAGTTGCTACATTGTCTCAGAATGCTGATTTTATTCCCCCTAAGAGAAAAGGGATTTAAACCATGGGAGAATTTGCAGTAACTCATCTATTAGTCCAGATTATATCTGAATAGTTTAAGAGAAGTACTTTGACTTATGTGAAGAAGAAGATGATTTCAAAAAAAGTGGCATGCTCTGTGATACATATCTATTCCTCAAACATGTTCTACTTATGTCGGAAAATGACTTAGATCTCTTGAGTGGGTGTTTATGCCCTATCTTGACTTGCAAATGTGCAGTAAGTTTGATAGTGCAGGGTTTGCTGAGGCTCTGAACACAAGGCAGAGATTGCCCATCAGTAGCCTGTATGACACCAAGAAGAGGTTGACAGCTTTGAGATGGTCTGCATAATTTTTATGATGTAGACCCTTGATTGTCTTAATAAGAAATCTTTGTGGGCATTTGCACTTACTTCTAATATAGCATCAACCTATCTCATGTCTACTTTTTAACAGTTAGTATAGAATTATCCATGTGATTTTTATGTCATCATTTTCAATACTGCTCTGCGGTTCATGTCGACTACTTCTCAACTACATATGCATTACAATGGCTTCACAATTTTAATTGCATTCACCTTATCCTATTATTGCTTCTTCATTATGTAGATCCTGCCACTAGATGCCTAACAAAAGTTTATATGGTGGGGCTCATGTAACTTCAGGACCTGAATTATGCTAAGTGTTACACTGTATGTACCTGTCATCTGGTTCAGTTTCAAAGAATAACAAATGAAATACAGTGCCCATACAGTACAAAGACTGGGTACACTGTATAACATACCAATACAATGTTGCTGAATGCTGATTAAAACATTGTCATAATAGTTTGTGTTACATAGCTACATGGTGATCCAAGACAATGCAGTCACATTTGCATGAGAAAGGATTTTTAATATTATTTAGGCCCCTCTGTTATGACCATTAAATCTTTCCCCCCATATTTTCCCTAGTGATTTTCCTTTTCCCACAACATGCTTAAGTTTTGCTGGGACTAGATGCCAGAAGACGAGTTACATCGGTCATCCTGTAAAGTTATAGATTGCTTGAAAATATCCAACCTTCCATTCTTTCTTTTGGCTGAAAAGCTCAGTTAAATGCCTCACGTGCCAACATGACTGCTGGCTCCCAAATAGTCATGTTTGCTCTTGTGCATGCTTTTACTTTATGTGTCGTAATGGTCAGACATGAAATTGATGTCCATCTGCTAGATGGCATTCCTCTGGCACTACTCTATCAACTTTCCAGCCTAGGATCAGTGAGCCAGTATTATTTAGTCTCTCCTCCTCCTTTCAAGTTGTCCCCAGAGCAGCTACAGAACAGTCAGGATAAAAACTTCTACACCTCCAGGACAACTGATACAAGTACAACTTCTATTCAGTTGCTGGACATGTATATTTTAGGTTAATGTTCCAATGTTTTATTATCTCTTTCTAAACTGCTGGGACATCGATGTATGCAACTTTTGACTGAGGTAGCAGTGACAATCAACAGGTTCATAACTGATATGTGTTATTATAGTACCTTGGCAATTTGATAGAAAAGACCTGAATGCCTCATGTTAATTGACCACTACCATTAAACACTGACAGTAGATGTTCTATTGGAGAACATATAATGCATGTACTCTAAATATTTTCTGCACTTACAGCAGACTAAGCATGCTCAGTGTTCCAGTACTCTTTGAACTCCTTCATCTAAATATAACCAGTGGTAAGACAAATATCTACTCTAGAGACCTGAAGCTGTAGGACCAAACCATTAACACCAGATGGCATAATGGACATATCACTCAATGTATCCCCCATTTCTGGAATAGACTACTGTTACTTATCAAGCAGAGTACCTCCATGTCATCCTTTCAAGCTTGTCTGAATGACTGGATAGGTAATCGTAAATTTTCACTGGGGATATGTGGAGAAAATCTATTTAAAGGGGCTCATTGTTAGTCTATTATCAGTACTGGGTGGTGTGTCTGACCTTCTTGATGGTCTCCTTGTCTGTAAGCTTGCCAAGATCCTATGAACCTATAACTCAATGATCATGTAATCCTGCATTTCAGCTTAATATAAACTTTTTGTATCTCTTGTCCTAATATAAACGTTTCATACTTCTTGTCTTAATATGGGTGGCCACGGTGGTGCAGCAGTTAGCATTGCCATCTCACAGCAAGAGGTTCTCCAGTTCGATTCTCGGCTGGGATGCCTTCTGTGTGGAGTCTGCATGTCCGCCCTGTGGTCGCATGGGTTTCCTCCAGGTGCTCTGGTTTCCTCCCACATCCCAAAGACATGCTGTAGGTGGATTGGATACTCTAAATTGGCCCTAGGTGTGACTGCATGCATGTGTGTGCCTTCTGTGGAAGGTTGGGCGCCTGGCTGACAACTCGACACTGTAAAACTCCACTACCAATCATGAGTGGACAGGTGATCCACTGTGGTGACCCCTATCTGGGAATAAGCCGAAAGAAGAAGAAGTACTTCTTGTCTTAATATAAACTTCTTGTCTTCATATAAACTTTTTGTAAGTCCAAAAACCAACAAGGGAAAGCTACAGCTGCAGTGATGTTTTTATGTCACTGTAAAGAGATTGTTTTCTCTCACAGGATTCAGTTGCTCACGTAGTACCATTATGATATTTAAGACTTAAACCTTAATGTTGAACTTACCTACTTTTGATGGCAAGAAAGGGACACTAAATGATTCAGTGATACATATTATTTCAGTGGTACCACCACTCCAATTTAAAAGGCTTCCAGCAGTTCCTTGATTAGACTAGGTCAGTGTATAGCATCCTTTCCTATATTACTTGAGTTGTATAAAACATAAATCCTATAAACTTATATTTCACACTACCTAGAAATGTTATAAACTAGGTAGAGCAGTGGCCCTTCATGCCATATAAACTGAAGTCATACAGCAAAAGTCATTTGGCCTGTTACTGCACATCCTATTCTTACTGACAGCAGATTAAAACAGTGAGTACCCAAATCCTTTGCATCATGATATGTATATTATGGTTTAATTATTTTAATTGCAAAACATATTTTATTGAACCTCACACTGCAGTTTAATTAACTCGGAATAAACTATGCACTTTGCTGTAATACAACTTAGTTACATTTTATTGTTTTGTTTATTTCATAGTTTAAAGCCACAGAGAGGACACTGTCAGTACAAGATTATAATATCTTCCACACATTTAGATCAGGTGCTACACAGACAGGGACTAAAGGTGGACATGCCTTGATTTACATCAAAAATAAATACCTCAAGGCTGGTCAAACAGGACAATGTACTTGAGTTGCTCCATGTTCAAATTCCCATAGGAAAAATCTAATACCACTTCCTTGCAAGCTATAGGTCCCCCCTCTATGACACAGGAAACCCATACCATATATTAAAACGTATTGGAAACACTCACCATCCAACCCAATGCCATATCCATGGGAGATGTTAATTACCCCACTATTACCTGGGAATCCTTTATGACACCAAATGTATAGGCCCAGAGATTGCTGGATTTTGTAAACACAAACTCCCTGGACCAGATTGTCAATACCTCAACCAGGGGTGCAACCAAACTGGATCTGGTCCTCACTAATATGGGAAAGTGCTGCACACACCATAGTGTAATGTCTTCCCTGGTAAGGTCAGACCACAGAATGGTCCCCTTTGAAGTAAAAATAAAACCTGGACCCCCAGCTAACAATGGAATATTCAGGAACTACTCTAAGGCTAACTTCCTGCTATTAAGTCATAACCTGGCAAAATTTGAAGCGCCCATAAACCCTGAGAACACTGCTGTCTATGCAGAACCATTCACAGAAACCCTATATAAGCATGTTAGTAGTTGTATAGAGGCAGCTGTACCCATTAGGAAGAAGTAGGGAACTAACTCAAAAAACAAGCGACCCTGGTGGAATCACAAAATCAATAGGCTGTATAAAAGAAGAAAATCATGACAAAAATTAGGAGGTACAGCACTCAGGAGGATAAAAGCAGTCTCATCAAACTAAACAAACAACTCAGAGGACAAATAAAGCCTACCAAAGCCAAACGTGAGGTAACCTCAAAGGCAATACACAATTGTGTATAGAGCCCATTGTAAATGGAGCCACCTATACCCAGCTTCATCGCAAATAATAAACTAAAAATCTCAGCACAGGTGGAAAAACTTAGAAGATACACTGATAAATATAAAGGAAAAGTAAAAAATAAGCAATTTATTGATGACCCAAAAAAGTTTATAGAGAATTGGGAAGCAAGGTAAAAGAAATTGAAAGACCACCAAAAAAAAGAAGAAATAGATACATTTTGGAGAGGTATTTATGAAGATCCCATGGAACATAACAAAGATGCTCAATGGATACAAGAAATAAAAGAATAAGAAGTTTAAAGATACAGGATATGAAATGGGATAAAGCAACAGCCAGAGAGATTGAAGGAAAGTTAAGAAAAGCCTGTAACTGGAAAACCTCAGGCCTAGATGCAGTACCTAACTTCTGGTTAAAAATATTAACATCATTGCATGAAGATTTAGCTATGAGCAAGAATTATTTATATGCGCACCCCAAACAGACACAAGCCCGGTTAACAGCAGGAAAAACAATATTCTTACTTAACAGTGAACCTGCAAGCTACACTAAAAATTATAGACCCATAACTTGCCTTCCGACAATGTATAAACTATACACCGGAAATGATGCCGACAGAGTTTATAGTCATAAAGAAGAAAACTCAATTATGGCAATAGAACAAAAGGGCAATAAAAGAAACTCATATGGAACAAAGGATCATTTATTGTTAAATAATTTCATAGTGGAGAACTGTAAAAAGGGGAAGAATCTAAGTATGGCATGGATTAACTATAAAAAGGCATTTGACAGTATCCCACATTCATGGATAAAAGGGTGCTTAAAAAGTATAACATACACCCTACACTTATCAATTAGATTACAGTGACCATGTAACAGTGGCAAACCACTTTGCAGTTAAGCCATGATAAAGGCCAAATTATTATTCCAGGATAAAAAATCAAAGGAGGATATTTCAGGGTGACTCCCTGTCACCACTGCTATTCTGTCTTGCCCTTAATCCATTAAAATGTCTATTTAGCAGATTAGGCCATGGATATAATTTGGTTCCGAGAAAACAACAAAGTGTAAAGACTTCTCATCTTCTCTTTGTCAATGATTTAAAACTGAATAGCTCATCAGATGAGGAACTGAAAGTACAACTGCAAGCTGTCAAAACTTTTTGAGATGATATAAGAATGTCACTTGGTCTTGCTAAATGTGCAAAAGCAACCTTTAAAGCAGGAAAACTGCAGCACCAAGAAAACATCAGTTTGGGACAAGAATGTGATATAAAAGATCTGGAGCAAGAGGGAATGTATAAATATTTGGGAATCGATGAAGGATCAACAATAAAACATGAACAGATGTGAATACAACTTAGTAAGGAATATTTTAGAAGACTTAAATTAATTCTGAGAATAGCATTGATATTTAGGAACAAAATTCAAGCTATAAACCAGTTTGGTCTTCCTGTCCTAACTTACAGTTTTGGATTGACTGACTGGCACCAAAAGGTGTTGGATAGATTAGACAGGAAAACAACAAGGATGCTTCTTGCTCACCAAATGATCTATAAAAATAAGTGCATACCAAGATTATATATTCCCCGTTCTGAAGGAGGTATGGGTCTCCTTGAAATTGATTACATGTATAGATCTAAAATTGTGGGATTGCATACATATCTGCTGACCTCACAAGACCCGAATGTAATGAATGTTTTGAAACATGAGGAGAATAAATCTAAGATGACTCTCTGCTTGCTCTAGCAGAAGCATATTGTCATCAAGTGGGAATGGCAATCAAACCAGAAGTTGATAATAATCAGGCATCACATTGAATGTACCAAAAAACAAATGAAATAATATAAGGTGAAGGATCAGATGAGAAGGCAAGAAATGTGGAGAATGCATAAATATAGTTGTAAGTACAGAACTCATATTGATCAAGATCAAAAGCAGGAATGGTTAAGGTGAAACAAATTCAAACCAAAAGATGAAAGGTTAATATTGCCAGCCTAAGATAGTGTGCTATGTACACGTCAGTTTACAAAGTCCATTGAACATGTGGGAGAAAAAGATAAATGTAAGTTTTGTTATACAGAATTGGAAACAGTCGCACACCTTGTTGCTGGTTGTGATATACTAATGGCAGAAGAACTGTATATTGAAAGGCATAATAATGTGGCAAGACTGTTGCATTGGGGATTTTGCAACATTATGGTGCTGAAGTGGCTGTAAAGCACTGGAAATGTGAGCCACAAAGCATCATAAAAAATGATAAAGTCTACATTGAATAGGATCATCCATTACCAACAGTCCAAAAGACAGATGTTTGAAAACAAGATACAGTGGTCCATGAAAAGAAGACAAAAGTAGCATTGATCATTGAAATCATTATACTCAGTGACTACAGTGTCTTGTGTACAGAGAGACACAAAGTCATAAAATATCAGGATTTGCTGGCAGAAATGAGAACAATGGAGAAGTAAGATACCTAGACAATTCCAATAGTAGTAGGAGCAACATGTCTTATAAAAAGGAATCTACAATTGTGTTTAGATATGTTACCAATAAATGTAACTCCATACGAATGGCAGGAGTCATTACTGGGCACATTGCGGGTGCTGGGAAGAGGAATTCTGGCTGACATCAAAGACTGACACATTACTAATTTCATGAACTTTAATCGTACTTTGACTTGGGAATGGGGTCCATTCCTGTCATGGTATTAGAAACCCAAAAGACTTGGAGAAATTAAAAAGCTAGAAGATATAGCAAACCTACTAGCCGACAAATCCATCTCCAACTTTACCCCTCTCTTCCCCTCAACCTTCCATCAGGAAATACCATTAAGTATAATTCCTCCTGTTATCATTAGGGAACAGGTCCTTAATATTCTCTCTAAGGCCAAGAACACTGCATCAATGGACCCAAACAATATTCCAGGATGCCTTCTAAATACAGTAGAGAGCCAATTTTCCGAACGCCAATTATCCAAAACATCAATTATCCAAACCAGCCTTCCAAAGATTTTGGGTAGGAAAAATCATAAAGTCTGAATATGTAATCATTATACGTATTCACTTGAGCATGTTATTTGAGCTTGTAGCCAGCTTGTGTGTGAAAAATATACTTTAATGTTCACTCGAGTCACTGAATGGTTGAAAAGTGTATTCCTGCATGCAGAAATAAACAGGATTTTAGAAGTTTTTTTTATCCGGTTCAATTATATGTTTGATTGTCTGAACAGTTTGATTATCCGAACTACCCTAGGTCCCAATTAGTTTGGATAATCAACTCTCTACTGTAGCATGAAAGATGACCTATCAGGCCCTCTGGAATTGTTATTTAACTGTAGCCTCCAAACAGGCTTCATGCCTCATGAATGGTAAACAGCAACAGTCATCCCTCTGCACAAAGGTGGGCCATCTACAGACCCTGGAAACTACAGACCCATAAGTCTCACTAGTCTTATATGCAAAGCCATGGAAAGAATTATCATGGAAATGATCAATAATGATATAGCAAATCTCCGGACACTGGACCCACCCCAATTTGGTTTCATCTAGGGCAGATCATGCCTACTCAACCTGGTGGATTTCTTTGGGAAGGTCACCAAAGCAATGGATGAGGGCAAAATGATTCATACTGTTTACCTTGACCTGGCCAAGACATTTGACACAATACCCCAGTCAGGCATTGTTGACAAACTCAACAGATCAGGTAGAAACCGGTATGTCACCAAGTGGATAGCTAGCTGGCTCACAGACAGGACACAGAAAGTTAAAATTGGAGAGCCCACCTCTACAAAAAGAGGCCAGTCACAAGTGGAGTCCCTCAGGGATCAGTCCTTGGACTGCTCCTTTTTGGCATTTACTTCTCTGAAGTTAAGGCCAATGTCAATGTTCTCTGGCTGACTAAATTTGCAGATGATTGCAAATTAGGAGCTGTCATTGAATTCCACACTGACACAAATGTTTTCCAGGAAGGGGTGACATAGACAAACAACTGGTGTCAGAGTCATGGACTGAAACTAAATGTCAAGAAATGCATAATAGCACCCTTCAGGAAGTCTTTCACCCCTGATAACTATCATATTGACAACACACCCCTCAGAGTTGACCCAGTAGTCAGGGACTTGGGGAGACACATAGGCAGTAATCTAGCTTTTGACCATCACGTCTACAATAGTGAGGAAATCATTCTGTGTTGCACAACTTATAAACAAAGGTATGGCATCTAGGTCCAAGGAAGTCATTGTTCCAGTGTATTCGGCATTTGTCAGACCCATCATTGAGTACAATACCCCTTTAGTATGCCCCTAACTAGGCATATCTGACAAATGGAAAGTCCATAGAGGTTCCTCACTAAAAGAATAAAAGGCGTTAGTAAAATGTCCTATGCACCTTGCCTCAATGCTCTGTCCCTGTATTCTGTCTTCTGCAGTAAAATGTCCTATGCACCTTGCCTCAATGCTCTGTCCCTGTATTCTGTCTCCTGCAGGCTATTGAGGGGAGATCTATGCCTGGCATACAAGGCATTGTCAGACTCCACTCTGATGGACCTCCTGCATATCAGCAAAAAAAAAACACCAGAGTTACCCATTTTAAACACTTAAACCTTGCTTGTGATATAAATAGGACCTGCAGAAGAGAGATGTATGTATCCCAGAGACTACCCCATCTCTGGAACAGAATCCCCATCCATGTGAAGCAGAGTTCTCCTGTTACCCAGTTCAAATGTAACTTGGACAACTGGATGAGGAACAGAAAATTCATCCCTGGCTTGGCACCTACACCTCTAATGGATATAGGCAACCTGTAAATGGTTCATCACCCAGGACCGTGCTTGTAAATGTTTCATCTACCAAGCTCCCCAAGCCCCTGCTTACACTTATCAAGGGTTCCAGAACTTGTCAGAGATTTGGGATGCATGACTAGGCTTAAAAAGGCCCTTGTGATCATTAGCCTTGTAAATACCTATGGACTAAGTACATGCCAAAGGGGGTATTGTACGTAATGATGGGTCTGATAAGAGCTGAGCAGTGATACAAAACTTCCTTGGACCTGGATGCCTTACCTGTATTTATGATTTGGGTAACATAGAATGATTTTACTGCTATCTTGGCTACATATTGATCCTGTCAGATCTATCCAACAATCCAGTGAGTTATACAGGAATTTATTCCAAGTTCCGATTGTTTGTCAACAATACCTCATTGGGGTATATTATCGAATGCCTTGGCCAGGTCGGAGTAGGCAATATGCACCATTTTTCCCTCATCCATAACCCTGCAGACCCTTTGAAAGAAATCTACCTGGCTGAGTAGCGAGGGCCTTCCCTTAACAAAGCCAAACTGTGATGGGTTCAGTGCCTGTAGGTTGCCAATGCCCTTACTGATCATTTCCATGATAATTCATTCCATGGCTTTACATATCAGACTTGTCATACTGATGGGTGTGTAGTTCCTGGGGTCAGTTGATGGTCCACCATTATGAAGAGGGATGACTTTTGTGGCCGTCCATTCACTTGGCTCAAACTGTTTTGAGGCTGTAGTTGAAGAGTTCCTCAAGAGGTCTTGCTAGGTCATGTTTCAGGCTATTTAGGAGGCAACAGGAGATATTGTCAGGCCCCAGTGCGGCAGTGTTTTTGGCCTGCTGCCTGTTGATAGTTGGAGGGGATATGCTAGAAGAGATTTCACAATAAGGCGGTGGGGGAGGACGGGGGTGAAGATAGACTTACATTTATCAGGCAGTAGATTTGCTGTGTCACCCTAGTCAGTGAAGATTGTGCCATTTATCACCAGTTCTACACACTGCTGAGTGTTACCTTTAAGGTTCTTGACATAGCTGAAGAATATCTTGTGATTGTTCTTAGCCTGAGAGACTATCCTGACCTCATTCTTGGCCTTGTTGGACTTTATTAGACATCTTAGTTTCTTGTTTAGTTCAGCTGGAGAGCTCTTGTCTGTATCAGAGTGACTCTTTCTGATTTTGGCCATGGCTTTTTTTTTGTTATATACCCTGTTAAGGTAAGTATTCCACCAGTGGGGTTTGCTTTTGGTGTTAAATATGGACTTACTTCTGGTAGGTAAGGCAGCCTCAGTGTAGCCATTTATATTTTTGTACAGGTTTTCTGTGAATAATTCTGCATAGATAGCTGTGTTCTCATGGTTTGGAGGACCTATGAAACTGTCACTTAATAGGATGGAGTTTCCTTTACAATACTTCTTAATTGTGATGGGTTTAGTTGGGCTTTATGGGTTGATTTTTATTTTGAAGGAGACAGTTTTATGATCTGACCTCTCTAATGATGATGTGATGGTGGGGATGCAGCACTCTCCCATGTTGGTGAGTTCTAGGTCCAATATATTTGATCCTCTAGTTGGAGTGCACACTATATGGTCATGGCTGTTTGTGTTGATAAAGTCCAGGAAATGTTGTGTCTGTGAGTTAGAGGAGGTATGTTTCCCAGTCTATAGAGAAGTAGTTAAAGTCTCCAATGAATAGAGTATTTGGTTGGATGTTGAGTGCCTAGGTCTAGATAAGAGTTGTGAGCTTTGTGGGTCATAGAACACGACCTATAGCTTGCCAGGACATGGAAAAAAAACTTGTCTATAGAGAATTGGACATAGATGAACTCCAATGCATCATCCTGTTTAACCAACCTGGAGTTGCATTTGTGCTAATGTACATCAAGACACCTCCACCCTTACCCTCTGTCTGTGTGGAAGGCACTGTAGACTTCCACTGTTAGAGTACTTCCTATGGCTTTATACCAACTCTTGGTGACAACACAGATGCTTACATTCACCAGAGTCAGGAGAGCTTGTAGTTGTGAACTTTCTTGTTTAGGCTGCAAATATTGAGTATTAACATCTTAAGGCTGCTGTGAGGTTTTTTTTTTTGCCCGTTGGTATTTTATTTTTTTTTTTTTTACATTGCTTATAAAAGGCTGTAAGAGGGTGGATAAAGTTTTAGCCAATATTTGAAAGCCCAGAGAGAACAGGTGAAGACCATCCTTGACAAAGCAATGTGGTCTGTCAACCATTTCTTCCTACGCTGATAGATATTGGATTCCAGCTGGAGTGACACCAGAAACTAAGCCAGTTTTTAAAATCAGTACTTTTCTGTTAATACTGTGGCATCTTTTTTGGTGAAAGTAGAGTGCTTGTACCTATCTGTGATGCATATCCAGAGATATCCATAATGTCTCTTTTCCCCAGTGAGGTACATCTCAGGTCATCTACAATCACATATACTATGATCAAATCATATTGATATCTGTGGTGTAGTGACTTGAGTGCGTGCATGATTTGATGGATCCTGGCTCCAAATAAGCAACTAATCTTTACCTTGTCCTTTTTCAGCCTGGTGAGATGGGCATGTGTGTGTCACACAATAGAATTCCCTATGACAAGAATACTAGGTAAAGTCTTTTGCTTACCTTATGGGCTTTTTTCTTGGGGGACCATTGGGTGTAAGCTTAAAAAAAAAAAAAAAAAAATCCTTGTTTCCCGCCTTTACTGAACTAGAATAGTCCAGTCTTCAGGTATTGCTGATCTCTGGGCTGTGTCATAGTTCCTGTGTTGCCCATATCCTTATTTGGATAGGAGGAAGCTTCTTTGTTCACCAGTGAGAGTGGGGAGCTCTGAGCAGCCTATCTGTCCCTTGAGGAGTGGTTCCAGCCCAGTGACCTGTAGCTTATTGGCCGTTTTGGCCCATTTCCTATCTCTTTCTAACCCCCTGCTTTAAAGCCAGCTTTAGCACGTTTTTGCGCTTGTAATTTAAAGTTTGTCCTGTCTGTTGCATTTACCTGTTGAGGCTACACACTCAAGTGCACTAGCCTGTGTTACATATTTATTGCATTTTTCTGATGTTTGTTGCGAAAAAGAAAATTATCCTTGTTTCCCATCTTTCCTGACCTAGAGTAGTCCAAATACAGGCTTTGCTGTATTCTGGACTTTTGGAAAGTTCCTGTGTTGCCCATTTCCTTTCTTGGATAAAGAGAGGCTTCTTTGTTCACCAGTGGCAGTGGGGAGCTTGGAGCAGCCTATCTATCCCTGGAGGAGTGTTCCCAGCACAAGAATCTGGTAGTTCCTGTGTTGCCCATTTCCTTTCTTGGATAAAGGGAGGCTTCTTTGTTCACCAGTGGCAGTGGGGAGCTTGGAGCAGCCTATCTACCCTGGAGGAGTGTTCCCAGCACAAGAATCTGGTAGTCTGTTTGTTGCAAAAAAGAAAAAAAATATATCTTTGTTTCCCATCTTTCCTGACCTAGAGTAGTCCAAATACAGGCTTTGCTGTATTCTGGACTTTTGGAAAGTTCCTGTGTTGCCCATTTCCTTTCTTGGATAAAGGGAGGCTTCTTTGTTCACCAGTGGCAGTGGGGAGCTTGGAGCAGCCTATCTATCCCTGGAGGAGTGTTCCCAGCAGAAGAATCTGGTAGTCTATTGGCCGTTTTGGGCCAATTTTTAGCTCTTTCAAGTCCCCCTGTATAAAACCCACTTTGGCGCGGTTTGTTACTACTCAGCCAAGCTCCTTGTGGTCCTGCAGAGTGGTGCTAGCAGCAGAGAGGCTAAAAGAGCGACTGCTAACCTAATAAAAGTGTTTGTTTTCCTGCTACTACCTGGGCGACTGTCCAATCTAGCTAAACTGCAAGTATTTCTGCTTCTTGAACTGTTTTAAACTGTTTAAAGTTGTTTTTGCACCTGCACTTTTAAAGTTTGTCCTGTTTGTTGCTTTTACCTGTTGAGGCTACACACTCAAGTGCACTAGCCTGTGTTACATATTTATTGCATTTTCCTGCTGTTTGCTGCAAAAAAAAAAAAAAAAAAAAGATTATCCTTGTTTCCCATCTTTCCTGACCTAGAGTAGTCCAAATACAGGCTTTGCTGTATTCTGGACTTTTGGAAAGTTCCTGTGTTGCCCATTCCCTTTCTTTGATAAAGGGAGGCTTCTTTGTTCACCAGTGGCAGTGGGGAGCTTGGAGAAGCCAATCTTTCTCTGGAGGAGTGTTCCCAGCAAGAGAATCTGGTAGTCAATTGGCTGTTTTGGGCCAGTTTCTAGCTCCTTCAAGTCCCCCTGTATAAAACCCGGCTTTGCACAATTTTGCGCATAGCACAGCATCGGGCAGCGCTGCTTAATTGGGCTTAAACCATTTTCGGCTCCACAAAGTCTGCTCTTCACTTTTTCCCTTAGAACTGATCTAGTTCTCATAATAAACACCCTATTTCCACTCTAAAGCCTGGCACTTGCTCACTAAAGCAATTATATAAGTCAGCACTAAAAAATTAAAAGCACTACACCCTCACAAACTCCCCTTGAGTACTTTGTTCCCCATTGGCCCTTTTTTTCAATTATAAAGAAATTCCCAATACTATTCTAGCATGTCCGAAGGTCAGTTGTCAGTTCTTGGCCGCAAAACTTGGACCGAACCACAAAAGGAGGGGGAGTATCAATATTCATCAAAGATACCCACACCTCCAGGTTGGTGGCACAGCACAAAGTATCAGAGACTATCCATGTGCAACTAACAGTGGGTAAAACTGCCTTCCAGTTTATAGCCTGCTACAGACCACCCTCCCAAACCCAGGAACCCCACTCGGCCTTCCTGAGAACACTGGAAAATATGAAGGTCTCTCCAAACACCATTATATTGGGCGACTTCAACTACCCTAACATAGACTGGGAGCATTACTCTAGCTCCAACACCCTAGCCCAAAGGTTCCTAGAATTTATAAACTCAAATGCTATGGAACAACTTGTTGCCACTCCCACAAGAGGGGAAAACATACTGGACCTGATCATCACCAACATGGGGACTCTATGCTCCATACCAGAAGTGTATCCCTCACTGGTAAGATCAGACCATAAACTAATCTCACTGGATATTCACATCCCGACCCCAGCCCCTGCCCAGAAAACCACAGTGAAAAACTTCTCTAAAGCAAAGTTCACACTCCTCAAAACCAAGGTGGAATCCTTCAAAGACCCCGGGCCTGTGGAAAATACGGCCCAGACCGCAGAATCCTTTATAAACGCATTCTATGAACACCTTCAGGAATGCATGGATCATGCAATCCCAAATAAAACCAAGACCCAATCCTCCAAAGTTAGGCATCCTGTCTGGTGGACCCCAGCCATAAACAAACTATACAATAGAAGGAGGAAGCTACTACATGATAGAGCAAAATCCCAAAAAGGGAAGGCATCTCTGATCAGTATTAGCAAAAAACTACGGGCACTCATAAAATCGTCTAAGGCCAGCTTCGAGAGAAAAATTGCACAGGACACTAAGGATAATCACAAGGCTTTCTTTAGTTATGTTAGGAACCTGGGTGGGAATTCCCAGATATGCTCAGAATTTGTCCAAAATGACAAAAAACACACCGAACCCACAGACATTGCCAACATCCTAGCTGACAGGTTCAGCGCAAACTTCTCCCCCCCTTCCCCACCAAAAGGGCAAATATCTATCCCAGCAGAGTGCTGCCACCCTGACATCTCAGATGCTCAGGTAAGAGCCACCCTCTCCAAAGCAAAAAACACAGCATCAATGGGACCAGACGGTGTCCCGGGCTGCGTCCTACATGAACTCCAAGAAGAACTAAACCCAAACATAAAACTACTGTTCAATCTCAGCCTTACTACAGGATATGTACCCAAAGAGTGGCGTACAGCAACAGTGGTCCCTCTCCACAAAGGTGGTGCCTCAACGGATCCTGGAAACTATCACCCCATAAGCTTGACTAGCTTGGTCTGCAAAGCTATGGAAAGGATCATCATGGACCTCATAAATAAAGATATCAGGGACCTACAGACACTGGATCCTACCCAGTTCGGCTTTGTTAAGGGCAGATCCTGCCTCTTAAACCTGGTCGATTTCTTTAAAACAGTCACCAAGGCCATTGACGAGGGGAAGGTGGTCCACACAGCCTACCTGGACCTTGCAAAAGCCTTCGATACAATACCCCACTCGGGCATTATAGATAAGCTCACCAGCTTAAATATAAACCCCTATGTCACTAGATGGGTTGCAAACTGGCTCAAGGACAAAACCCACATGGTTAGAATTGCTGGAGCCATGTCAGACTCCAAACCAGTTACAAGTGGCGTCCCACAAGGCTCAGTCCTGGGACCTCTCTTGTTCGGTATATATTTCTCGGAGGTACAGGCTAACACGGAAGGACTGTGGTTGACCAAGTTCGCAGATGACTGCAAACTGGGCGCCATAATAGACTCTCCAGCCAACACAAGCATCCTACAAAAGGGCCTCATAGAAACAGACAACTGGTGCCAGAGCCATGGCCTCAAGCTAAACGCCAAAAAGTGTATAGTCATCCCCTCTGGCAAAAATAAAGTGCCCACAAATTACCACATAGGTGGTAATCCATTAAGTACGGAAGAAGTAATTAGGGACCTGGGGACCCAAGTTGATAGCAATCTCTCATTTGACAACCACGTGGCCAAAGTGGTTAGAAAAACGTTTTATATAGCCCATCTAATCATGAAGGGATTCACATCTAGATCAGGGGAGGTCATCATGCCTCTTTACTCATCCCTCATCAGGCCCATAATTGAGAACAATGCCCCTTTTGGGATGTACCTTACCAGACACCTGCAGCAACTGGAAAGACCCCAAAAGTACCTCACCAAGAGGATCAAAGGGCTCAAACAGATACCATATGCTGCCTGGTTAAAGAAACTCCAGCTCTACTCAGTGGCATACTGCCTGCTCAGAGGCGATCTGTGCCTGACGTATAAAGCCATGTCCAACCCGGAATTAATGGACATGCTGCACCTCAGAAAATCCAAATCCCATCGAGCTACATGCTCGAGAGACTTGAACCTCAGCAGTGAAATAAATAGGACATGCTGGAGGGACAGATTCATAACCCAGAGGCTCCCTTCACTCTGGAATAAAATCCCAGTCCAGGTTAGGCAGAGTCCCTCATTGAATCTTGATGAGTGGATGGGAGATAGTAGGTTTACCCCGGGTATCACTTCTGTGTCACTGTTAGACAGAGGCACAGTATACTAACCTCAAAAAAGGGCATAGCAAAATTCATTTAAAATGGGTGGCGAAAGCCAAGCACACTCTGGCTAGGCTTATAAATGCCCTAGGGCAGATAGCCTAGTATGAACCTATGAACCTATGAACCTATGAACCTATGTGTGGTGTTAAGTGTTGCTTTTGGTGTGTGTGTTTTAGTGATTGCTAAGGATAAGTGTTGCTATTTGATGGCTTAGGAGGTCTTGACAGCTTAAAAGGTCTTTGAGGTGTGGAAAGGTATCTTTTAAGTGCCTCAGCATAAAAAGGTGTATGTGCATGGTGAGTGGTGGTGTGAAGGATGTAGTGCGTGTGTGTTCTTGACAACCTTGATAGTACACTCCATATTTGCTCATAAGCCAGTACTTATTATACAGCAGGAACTTCTTCTTGCAACATTTGTTAATGTCTGTTATGTACTTCACAGATAAAGATTCTAGTTGTCTACTGATGTACTATGTTCTTCATCTGTAAATATGTTGTAAGTAATTGCTATGTAAATTGTTAATTGCTATGTAATCCAATGTAACTACTGTTTGTTTATTTTAACTGTGGAGCTTTACTCCCCGGGCCTCCACTGAAAATGGACCTACGTCCAGTCGGACACTCCCGGTCAACAAATATAAATAAATAAATAAATAAATAATTTTGCCTACAGAGAAGTTATGTATGTAAATTCTTGCATACTGTGTTTATTTAGGATAAGAAAGTTGTCTTAGTACATGAGACAATTGCTACATTGTCTCAGAATGCCTACCTCTACCAAGCTGGCCACAGAGACAATAGGAAATTACAAATCCATGTTGTCAGAACCCATATTAGAGTTGGTCTATTATGGTTATGGACTTGGTTTAACAGGTTGTTATCTGAGTGGTGTTTAGAGTTAAGCTTAGATGTTATATAGTTCTATGATCTGAGATTAGTGCTGTTTGATGTGCTAACTAGCTGCCCTAGACTTCACTCCACTCAAAGCCTTTCTCTCTTACAGGTTAAACTGCTAAGTACTAGCTTTATAGGTTTACTATTATATAATGTACTGCTAACTGCCACTGAGCAGTAAACAGCTCAGTGAAAAAGTGCCTAATTTACAACAGAGAGAAGAAAGCTGAAAACTAACTCTTGTGCCCTCTGTCTAATACATAATTACAATTTGAGCTCCCTGGAATGCTTCCTAGCTCATAGAAACCAGGTAGACACATTTTTCCACAAGGGGGATTATCTTGCTTCTTAAAGTAAAAGCATAGCAAAAGTAGCTCTCAAGTGCAGATTAACACCAAACAACCAACTCCATAAAAAGCTCTCTAGCTGGTGAAACATTCTCACTTTAAGTCTCTCTGTATGTTTTCCAACTTGGACTGACCAGGCTAATTTACTAATGCCCCTAGAATAGCAGTCCCAGTCTTTTTAATGTAAAAACACACTTTGATTAGCCAAAAGTGAAAAGACATCAACTATCTACAGTAAGTAATTGTCCCACTTAGCCCCCTTGTGAGTTTCACAACTCAGATAGACCAGACTATCTTTTTACTCCCACTAGAGTTGCAGCCCCCATTTTCTTAATGTAAAAACACCCTTTAGTTAGCCAAAAGTGAAAAGGAATCAGAAACAAATCAAATAACTATTTACAACAAGTAATTCTTGCTTTAAACCTCTCTGTGTGTTCTCTAGTTCGGACAGACTAGGCTACCTTTCCACTCCCACTAGAATCGCAGGCTCAGCCTTCTTCACCTAAAACACACGTTAGTTAGCCAAAAATGAAAAATATCACAAACAAAACAAATAACTTACTACAAGTAGTTCTCAGTTAAGCTTACCTGTGTTTATCCCAACTCAGACAGACCAGACTCATACCTTTCAATCTCTTAGTGCAAGAAATCTGGACAAAGCCTAAAATAATGGGGGAACAAAGGCCCAAAAATAGGAACAGATTTTAAATATTGCTATTATAACCTTAGAAAGTTGCTAGAATAACAGCTTTTATATTAGCATGCATTTTCTGAAGGATATGAGGTCTAAAATTCAAATGTCTGTCATTATTTATTTAGTGACTTCAGTCCTGGGCGATTTGTCAGAAAACTACAAATTTTACGAGGAAGAGAGCAAAAATAAGAAGAAAAAATCTGGACATTCTGCAAAATTCTGGGCAGTTGAGAGGTATGAACTACATTTCTTCTGTCACTAGAATTGCACTTCCAGTCATATTAATGTAAAAGCAAACTTTAGTTAGCCACAAGTAAAAAGGTACCAAAAACAAGTCTAACAACTAACTGTAAGTAATTGCAAGCTCATGCAAAGGTAGACAGACCATCAATAAGGAAAAAACAGACATACACACACACACACACACACACACACACACACACACACACACACACACACACACACGCACAAGCACACATGCACGCACACACTTTAAGGCAATTTCAAAGTACAAATAAGAGAAAATGCTGCCAAGAAATAGCTAACTAACATAGACAGCTGTATAACTGATTAAGTACTTTTGTTCATTTTATTACAGAACTTCATCAGAACAACAACTAGTACACATCACTTCATTAAAAATCTATTACACATCTAATAAAAAGATAAACTGTACAACAAAAGTAGGAAGCTACTACATGATAGAGAAAAATCCCTAATAGGGAAGACAGCTCTGATCAGTACTAGCAAAAAATTACGATCCCTCATAAAATCCTCCAAGGCCAGCTTCGAGAGAAAAATTGCACAGGACACTAAAGACAATCATAAGGCTTTTTTCACTTATGTTAGGAACCTGGGATGTAACTCCCAGACTTGTTCTGAGTTGATTCTAAACGACATAAAATACACTGAACCCACAGACATCGCCAATATCCTGGCAGACAGGTTCAGTGCAAATTCCCCCCCCCTCCCCCCAAAAAGAGCAAGTATCTATCCCGGCAGAGGGCTGCCTCCCAAACATCTCTGATGCTCAGGTGAAGGCTGCCCTCTCCAAAGCAAAAAACACTGCTTCCATGGGACCAGATGGTGTCCTGGGTTGCGTCCTACATGAACTCCAAGAAGAACTAACCCCTCAAATAAAACAGCTGTACAATCTCAGCCTCACTACAGGATATGTGCCCACAGAATGGCGTACAGCAACAGTGGTCCCACTCCACAAAGGTGGAGCCTCTACGGACCCTGGAAACTATCGCCCCATAAGCCTGACTAGCCTAGTCTGCAAGGCTATGGAGAGGATCATCATGGAGCTCATAAACAAAGACATTGGGGACCAAAAGACACTAGATCCTATCCAATTCGGCTTCATCGAGGGCAGATCCTGCCTTTTGAACCTGGTCGACTTCTTTGAAACAGTCACCAAAGCCATAGATGAAGGGAAGATAGTCCACACAGCCTATCTGGACCTAGCAAAGGCATTTGACACAATACCCCACTCGGGCATCATAGATAAGCTATCCAGCTTAAATATAAACCCCTATGTTACAAGATGGGTCGCAAACTGGCTCAAAGACAGAACCCACAGAGTGAGAGTTGCTGGAGCCATGTCAGACTCGAAACCAGTCACAAGAGGCATCCCACAAGGTTCTGTTCTGGGACCGCTCTTGTTCGGTATATACTTTTCCGAGGTACAGGCCAACGTGGGAGGACTATGGCTCACCAAGTTTGCAGATGACTGCAAACTGGGCACCATAATCGACTCTTCAGCTGACACAAACATCCTTCAAAAAGGTCTCACAGAGACGGATAACTGGTGCCAGAGCCATGGTCTAAAGCTAAATGCCAAAAAGTGTATAGTCATACCCTTTGGCAAAAACAATGTGCCCACAAATTACCACATAGGCGGTAACCCATTAAGTACAGAGAAAGTAATTAGGGATCTGGGGACCCAAGTTGATAGCAATCTCTCCATTGACAACCACATTGCCAAAGTGGTTAGAAAGACCTTCTACATAGCCCACCTCATCATGAAAGGATTCATATCTAGATCAAGAGAGGTAATCGTGCCCCTTTATTCATCCCTCATCAGGCCTATCATAGAATATAATGCCCCTTTTGGGATGTACCTTACCCGACACCTGCAGCAATTAGAAAGACCCCAAAAGTACCTCACCAAGAGGATCAAGGGACTCAAGCAGATGCCATATGCTGCTCGGTTAAAAAAACTCCAGCTCTACTCAGTTGCATACTGCCTACTTCGAGGTGATCTATGCCTGACATATAAAGCTATGTCCAATCCAGAATTAATGGACATGCTCCACCTCAGTAAATCTAAATCCCTTAGAGCCACACGCTCGAGGGACTTGAACCTCAGCACAGAAATAAATAGAACTTGCTGGAGAGACAGATTCATAACCCAGAGGTTCCCTTCGCTCTGGAATAGAATTCCAATTCATGTTAGGCAGAGCACCTCACTGAATCTCTTCAAGAAGAATCTTGATGAGTGGATGGGGGATCATAGGTTTGTCCCAGGGATTACTTCCGTATCACTATTAGACAGAGGCACAGTAAACTAAACCTTAAAAAGGGCACAGTATACTCAAATCAAGGGGTGGCGTAAGCCAAACAAAATCGGGCTAGACTTGTAATTGCCCCAGGGCAGATAGCCTAGTATGAACCTATGAACCTATGAACCTATAGTAGAAATGCCCTGTATAAGCATGCTGATTGTAGAGGTTTTAAAATATTCCTTTTCTTTATATTGGAAAGGATTCCACAGGATGTCAGGAGTGGGGACTGGAAAGCATTCCTAGAAAGAAGAGAGCTTATATAGCAGCTTAAGTTGAACGCTACCCATTTCCCTGGCATCAATGATAAAGTTTCAATTAGTAGTGCTTTGCAATTGAGAATAGGAAAGTTGTGATTATATTAATGTAATGAGATAAACTATTGAATAATCTTTTTGTCTGAGCCCAATTTATGAATATATTTGATACCTTTTATTAAATTTATTAAATGTAAGTTGAATTTTAGATTATGGTTTTAATAAATGCAGTATGTTTTTGTACTTGAGTCCTTGTATTAAATAAGAGATGAGTTTTTTTTAATTTATATGTGTAGTATTTCTTTAAATTTATTTGTTTTTTTAAATACATCTGGTGATTGGATAATTGATTTATTAATGTGAATTTTGATGGTATTTAAATTAAGTGATGTGTAGTAATTGTTGTTCTGATGATGTTTTGTAATAAAATAAACAAAACTCAACCCATTATGCAGTTGTCCGTGTTTAGCTCTTTGCCACAACTTGGCAGTGTTTTCTGTTATTTATAGTTATTTTTTACACTGTGGGGAAACGTTTTTTGTCTTTCAATTTCAAGGTACACTAACAGTCTAAAGAAGGGCCTTCCCAGTTTATTTTGTCAGTAACCAGTAAGATTAGCAGAGGAGATAAGACAGGAAGGAGTTTCTAGGGACAAGTATAGAAGATGAGACTGGGAGTAGCTTCCAAGGCCAGATACAGTAGGGACAGCACCTCTAGATCCTCCAAGTATAAAAACACAACAGGAATAGGGATGGTGGGTGGAGAACCAAATTCAGAAGAGAGCTAGTAAAATGCAATATAATGAGGGTCTAGTCAGAACACCTAGGAACAGCACAGAAACCAAAAAGCACTACAGACTATAAAATGCTTTAAATGAATGGCTTTAACTTCAAACAAAGAGCAAAATGCAACACATAAAACTGATTTAAATAGTAAGATACATGCAATATTGTAAATGTAATTTAAATATACTTTTCTGGATGCAAAATGTAGTCCAAATGCTTTGTTTTCAAACTTCCAAGCTTCCAGCAGTCCCAAGGCTAAGGTGGCTGATTACATGTGTAATGTAAAATACCAGGGACTGTGTTAATTACCACAAGCTCCAGTTACAACTTACACAACTGACCAAAGATGGCTTTTAAGTTTAAGTGACACAGAATATGATGAGCAATGCTGATAATCCAGAGCTCAGAGAAATAACAATGGATACATCAAAACACACATAAATTTATAGCTGTAGCTTCAGAGTCAGAAGAGAACTAGTATACATAGAATAAAATGAGGGCCCAGTCAGAGCACCTAGGTCTATCACAGAAACCAAAAAGCACAACTGACTATACAAAATGTCTTAAATTAATAGCATTCACTTCAGATAAAGCACAAAAAAACACATAAAATTGACTTCAAAAGTAAAATAAGTGTAACTATTTTAAATGAAGTTTAAATGTACTTTGCTGAATGCAATACATTTTCCAAATGCTTTGTTTTTAAGCTTCCAAGCATCCAGCAGTCCCAAGACTAAGGTACAATCCTTGGCTTCTGTGTTTTGTTGACTGCTGACAGTGTGTTTATTTGTCTTTGAAAAAACTGCACAGCATGACATCTGTAAGTTTAATATTAAAATATTAACTATGAATACTTTTTTTTTCCAGACACAAGAGTGTGAAATGCACTGTGTTGGATTACAACAGTTTGGTACTTAGGGGAGATGAGTTAAGCCTATGAGCCATTAATGAGCTGTTTCCTGTAAACTATCTTTTGATTCCATCAGCCTTTATTTGTCTAGTGTGAGCCTGATCAAATCATTTCACCTGGATGTGTTCCTGGGTTGCCTCTGAAAAAAGACAAAGTCATTACACACTTGTCTTTTGAATTCCTGCACCTTTCAGGTAGTTTCTAATTAGTGCTTCACTATATGCTATTTCACAATGAATCCTTACATGTATGTTGTAGTGTAATGGATTGTCAGATGTATTTTAATAAATGTGAATTTGAAAGGAAGAGAATGCTACTTTTGCTCATGCTTTCTGTTTTTAGTGCAAAAGT
Source organism: Protopterus annectens (assembly GCF_019279795.1). Taxonomy (NCBI): domain Eukaryota; kingdom Metazoa; phylum Chordata; order Ceratodontiformes; family Protopteridae; genus Protopterus; species Protopterus annectens. Next base: position 1,942,244,585 of record NC_056737.1, on the reverse strand, counting down.
GTTTTTATTTGTTCAAATAGCTGTTTTTCTGTAAAATATTTAAAGTTTTAAATCCAAATCTATATGACCATTATAAAAGTAAAGATGAAAATAGTGTGCACGATGGCAAGTTTCAATAGTACTTTATGGTACCTGGGAAATTTAATCAAATAATAGGATAGTGTTATGGCTACAGGGGCATGTTCTGGTCCATTACTCTTTATAGGGCCCCAATTGACCATGATCTGGCTCTGCTCTTACTGTTTATTTATTTATTTATTTATTTACATTTGTTGACCGGGAGTGTCCGACTGGACGGAGGTCCATTTTCAGCAGAGGCCCGGGGAGAAAAGCTCCACAGTTAAGATAAACAGACAGTAGTTACATTGGATTACATAGCGATTAACAATTTAACATAGCAATTACTTACAAAATATTTACAGATGAAGAACATAGTACATCAGTAGACAACTAGAATCTTTATCTGTGAAGTACATAATAGACATTAACAAATGTTACAATAAAAAGTTCCTGCTGTATAATAAGTGCTAGGCTTATGAGCATCTGAGCTTGCTATAATCAAGGTAGTTAGTGGAGTGGAAAGAAAGGTAGTGGTTGGATGTGGTGGGTGTTATTAGAGTGGGAGTTGCAAGGGCATAGTCAGCATGTTTTTAGGTGCACTTTTAGTAAAGTTTTGAAGTGGGTGCATGATGGTATGGAGGTAATTGTGAGTGGGAGGGAGTTCCATAATTTGGCTATGGTGCAAGAAAATAGTGCTTCACCAGCAGAGTTATTGGCTTTAGTGATCTGCAAGTGTTTTTTGTTGCTGGATCTTAGTGGTCTGGTGGTGCGATAGGGCTGGAGTAGATTCTGGAGGGAATGGACATTTATGGATGGTTTACTAGTTTGTGGGCGAGTGAGAGTTGATACCATTGAAGGAGGTGAGGGAGTTCAAGCCAGCCCAGTTCAGCAAGTGAGAGACAGTGGTGACTACGGTAGGATGCCCCTGTGGCAAATTTGGTGATTTTGTTGTAGCAGGTCTCTAGCTTGTTTAGATCGCATTGCCTTAGGTTGGTATATATTGGAGAGGCATAAAGTAGGGTGGAGATAAGGTGGGAATTTGCTATTGAAATATTTGCTGCTTTGGTGAGAAGTTGCTTATTTCTGTATAACGCTCCTAGTTTTTTGTGGACTTTTTTTATGGTCATGGATATGTGAATGTCAAATTTTAGTTTATTGTCTATTTCTACTCCTAGCAATTTGGTGTGTTCAGTTGGGTATATAGTGGTGTTGTCTTTTGCTGTGATGTTAAAGTGAGAGTTGTTTTGAGTATGTTTGGTGGGTTGGAAGATGAGTAGTTTACTTTTGTTTGGGTTGAGTATTAATTGGGCATCGGATAACCAAGTTTCAACAGAGGAAAAGGCTTCCTGTGTGATTTTTTACAGTTTAGGTAGGGACTGGGCTGAGCAGATGATGGTTGAGTCATCTGCGTATTGTATGAGTGTGCCATGTTTGGTGGCAGAGGCTAGATTATTGGTGAAAACAGAGAAGAGTAGGAGTCCAAGGATGGATCCTTGGGGAACCCCTATGGAGACAGGTAGTTGGGGAGATATGTCATTCTGCCATACAATGGATTGCTGGCCGTCAGACAGGTAACTCTGAAACCAGTTGGTGACTGACTGAGAGAAGAATAGGTTATTGAGGACAGAGATAAGTTGTTTGTTTGGGACCATGTCAAATGCTTTAGATAGGTCTAGGAAAGTAGCAGAGGAGAGATAGCCATTGTTTTTATGCTGAAGGATAGTGTTAGTAAAGGAGAGTAAGGCAGTGGTGGTGCTATGGTTTGGTCGGAAACCATGCTGAGTATTGGAAAGGAGGTTGTTAGTAAGGAGGTAGTCCGAGACCTGAGAGTGTATGCATCTCTCTAGTATTTTGGAGAGTGGAGAGAGAATAGCTATGGGGCAGTAATTGGTTAGTTCTGTGGAGGTTCCGTCTTTGTGGAGGGGAATTATATGTGATACTTTCCACAGTGTGGGAACGTAACTTTCTGACAGAGATCGGTTAATCAAGATGGATACTGGGTAGGCCAGAGCATCTGCTGCGATTTGTAGGTATTCACTTGGGAGGTTGTCTGCTGCTAATTTGGTGGGCTAAAGTTTAGTTAAGAGTTTTTTTATGTTGGAGGTAGGTACAGGAGAAAAAGAGAGGGCAGTGGGGAGATTACTAGTTGAAGGTGTGGGTTGGAGGGGAGGGGGGCTGTGTTGTTTAGCTAGTGATAGTATGGTTTAGCTAGTGATAGTATGGTTTGTGTGAAGTGTGTGTTGAATGAGGTAGCAATATTTTCTGAGGAGTGAGGGATGTTAGGAGGAGGGGTACTGACTTTACCTGGGTGGAGGATGGAGTTTATGGAGGACCAGAATTGTTTGGGGCTGTGTTGGGAGGAGTCTAGGGCAGACTGGTAGTATTGGAATTTGTCCTGTTTTATTAGCTTTTTGACTCTATTGCATAGTTCTAGGAATTTCTGTCTAGTTGAGGGGGTTTTGGTTTTGCACCAGTGCTTCCCAGGCTTTATCCATGTTTTTCATTTCTGACTTAGTGGTTTTCTGTAGCCATGGGGAGGGTTGTGCTTTGGTTCTGGAACGTCTTATGGGGGCATGGTAATTAAGGATGCTCAGGAAGGTAGTATTAAAAAATTCAACTGCGTCATCAAGACTGAGGTACTTTAGAGGATGCCAGTTACATTCTTAGAGGGATGAGATGAATGTGAGTGGGTTAAAGTTTAGTTTTTTACATATTTGACGGTAGGTGACAGGTTTAGCTTGGTATAGGCATTTTTTGAGTAGGAATGTTGGGAAGTGATCACTGAGGTTATCTGATAAGTAGCCTGTTATATATGACTGGGGGCTCTTACTGACTAGTATCCAATCCAGATTAGTGTGCTTGCTAGAGTTTTTATTTATCCTGGTTGGCGACTGGACTAGTTAGGTGAAGCCATGAAGGTTTACATGATGGGTTGGATGGTTGCCAGAACAGGATTGCCAGTCAATATTGAAATCACCTAAAATGATAGTTTCTTGGGGGAGATGGTGGGTAGACCAGCTGAGGAGGTTTTCTAGTGGAGGGATGTTTTGGCCAGGTGGGAAGTAGCATCCAATTATGTTGATGGTTTTGTTTTAGTTTATTTTGAGGTTGGTATATATTATTTCTTTATTGCCTATTTGTGGAGCTGATGATTTTAAGATCTGGATGTTTAGCTGCTGTTTAAATATTATAGCTACACCGCCTCCTTTCTTGTACAGCCGGTCTACTCTTAGTATGCCGTAACCTGTAGGGAGTATTTGCTCACTGGTAATGTGAGGTTTTAGCCAGGTTTCTGTCAGGATGACTATATCTGGGGAGTACAAGTCTATGGTGGCATGGATTTCATGGACTTTGTTGGATATACTTCTAATATTTAGGCTTAGTAGAAGGAAGTCACTTGGCTTTCTATTGGCTGTAATATGGGAGAAGTTGTGGTTTCTAGTCTGATTATGAGGATTGGGGTTGGAGATGGTAGGGCCAGGGTTGGGGTGGATGTCTCCACTTAGGGCTAGTTTTGATATGCATGAGGTTATTAGTTTTCTCAGTTTTTGAATGTGTTTGTTTATAAGGGAAACTTTATGATTGTGCTATGTGGGTAATAGATATGGTGGGAGGGTTACTATGTTAAGTTGTAGGGATGCTTTATGTTTGAGTAATATAGTTGGTAGAATATGTGGGGGGTGCATAGGGATGGTTCTTGAGTTGGTGGGAGGGGAGCTGAGTGAGGGTGAGACATGAGTGGTGGTGTGAGTAGTAGTACAGTGGTAGTGGTTGAGTGGGGGAATAATGGAGCTTTGGTAGGATATAAGATATGCAAGGAGAGTGCATGCAGTGAGCATAGGTAAGGTATGCTTGTACATGTTAGTTGAGGAGGTGTCATAGTAGTGGGAAGATGGAGGAGGTAGTGTTGGGTTAGTGCTGTGGTTGGCTATTGGAAAGGTGGGAGGGGTTTGTGAGTGTAATAAAGGTGGGACCACTGGGAGCGGGAGGGAATAGGGAGCAGGGTGGGGAGCGAAGCGGGTAGAGACCCTGTTAGTTGCTCTTATGAGGAAACTTTAGAAACTTCACATGAGTATTTACCCTCTACATATACCCTATCTTTTTGTTTTTCTGTCTTTTAGACCAGTTAAAGGGCCAGCCCAGGAGCATTGCATGGTTAAGTGACTTACTCAAAATAACAAAGTAGGCAAATGGAGGTAGAAAGAATCAAACTCCGTACCCTTGATGCTAAACTAAGAGAGTTTATAGTCTTAATCCCCTGCGCTAACTGCCAAACTTACCAAACACTCACTGATATCTTCATTATTTTTTTATAAATCACTGAAGGTTAAAAATCGCTAAGGTTTATAGCCAATCATTAATGCCAGTTATGAATTTTATAAGTTTCTGTTACTCAAATGCTCGGAAAATACATGTTGGTACAAAAACTGTTCTGTTGACTTTTAAAGTGATTTTTTTTTCTGGTAAATCCCTGAGGATTTCTATCAGTCAATAATGCCAGTCATTCTAGTTTCATAGTTTTAATTTCTCAGAGAATGTATATTCACACAACACATGTTGCTCTGTTAATATTTTAAATGATCTGCAGCTGTCTGACTGTAGGAAGCAGTTAATTAACATAAGTCCCAAAGTTACAGGGATTGAATCTTTTCACATCTATCTGTCTATTCTGCAAATTTGAGCAAGTCACTTAACCAGGCAGTGCTCCTGGGTCACCCTTGATAAGGGACACTTTGTCTATTGGGTTTATCTAGTTAACAAATACATAAAATAATTTTATTTTATTTTATTTTGAATTTGTTAAGCACGGATACCTTTGGACCCATTTCAGTCTCAGTCCAGGGAAAACACAATAGATACATGACATTATATAGAGAGTGAATGTCAAAATCCAATATATACATATATAGGATCATAGGATCATAGGAAGTTACTAGGCTATTGGCCCTGAGGCCCATATAAGCCTAGCCAAGAGTTTAACCTATGTTTAGCCAAGTCAGCACCCAATGCCCCTGTCCAGCAGGGACATGGATGAAATTCCAGGGTTATATTTTGTTTCCCATCCAGTTATCCAGGTTGCGTTTAAAAGGGGGTAAATGGGTAGTATGCCTGATGTGGAGGGGGAGTCTATTTATAGAGTCTCTGGGACACAAATCTGTCCTGCCAACAAGTCCTGTTGATGTCACAGACCAGGTTGAAGCCGCACGTGCGAGTTACTCGAGTGGAGCTTGACTTGCGAATATGCAGCAGTCACATCAAGGTGGGTTCTATGATCACCTTGTATGCCAGACAGAGGTCACCTCTGAGGAGTCTGTATGAAACTGAGTTGAGGGATAGGGCTTTTAGCCTATTTGTGTATGGTAGATGTTTGAGGCTGGTGAGGAACCTCTGTGGTTTCTCCAGCTGCTGCATGTGCTTTACGAAGCACATGCAGAAAGGGGCGTTGTATTCAATAATGGGCCTTATAAGGGAAGAATACAGGGATGTTATGACCTCCTTGTCCCTGGATGAGATACCCTTCATTCTGAGGTGGGCCATGTAAAAGGCTTTCCATTCAATGGAAGCAACATGGTGGTCAAAAGTCAGGTTGCCATCAACCTGGGTGCCCAAATCTCTCATGACTGATTGCGTGCTTAGGATGTTGTTATTAATGTGATAATTTGTGGGAAAGTCACTCTCCCCAAAGGGGATGATGATGCATTTTTTGATATTCAGCTTGAGGCCATGTTTCTGGCACCAGTCATTTGTCTGAGTGAGACCCTCTTGGAGGATGTCTACATCACTAGGGAATTAATGACAGCACCCAGCTTGCAGTCCTCTACAAACTTGGTTAGCCATAGCCCACTGGTTTTGGCTTGCACCTCAGAAAGGTATATCTCAAATAACAGAGGCCCCAAGACCAAACCCTGGGGTATGCCGTCTATTACGGGTCTACTGCTTGAAGTGGCTTCCCCTATTCTGACTAGATGTGTTCTATAAGTGAGCCAGTTTGCTACTCATCTGGTAACATATGGATCGATGCCTAGTTGAGAGAGTTTATCTATTATGCCAGAGTGGGGAATAGTGTCAAAGGCTTTGACCAGGTCAAGGTAGGTGGTGTGCACCATCTTCCCCTCATCCATGGCTTTGGTGACTGTTTCAAAGAAGTCGACCAGACTTAGCCGACATGACCTCCCCTTGATGAAGCCAAACTGTGTGGGAGTGAGTGTTTGGAGGTTGCCAGTGTCCTTGTTAATGAGGTCCATGATAATTCATTCCATGGCCTTGCAGATCAGGCTACTTAGGCTATAATTTCCCAGATTGGTGGACGGTCCACCTTTGTGTAAAGGGATGACAGTGGTTGTCCTCCACTCAGCTGGGATGAAGTCAGTGCTCAGCCTTTGGATGAATAAGGCGCCTAATGGTACTGCAAGTTCCTGCCTGAGTTCACATAGGATGCAGCCTGGTATGTTATCGGGTCCCATGTAGGCTGTATTTTTTTCATTTGACAGAGCAGTGATAACCTGTTCCCTAGATATAAGGAGGAAGGGGACATTATATATCCTATACAAAGTGAATTTTAAGGTTGGCTCAAGGGTATAAAAACAAAAGATAAATGACATTATATACATAGTGACTGAAACAATGCATATACATGCACTAAATATAGAGTGGCATCAGATTTGGCATGCTGAAAGAATCACAGTCAAAAATGGAGTCCAACAATGTATGTAGACAGAAGAAGGGAACAAAGAGGTTAAGTTATATGACCAGAGAGATAGCGAATGCATTTTCCTAGAGTCTTGAAATGAGCTTTTATTTGTGAATGGAAAATGGGGGTAAAAGGAATGATTCCCGCAGTTTAGGACCAAGGACAGAGAAAGCATGGTCTGTGCAACAAAACCTTGTTTAGGAGGAGAGGACATGACTGGTTAAGATGTCTAAGGTTGTATATCGGTACAGCTCTGAATAGTCTGGAAGCTAGTGGAGGGAAGCTGTCATTCTTAATAAGTTTAAAATAGCTGAGAGGAAAGCAGAAAGTCAGCATATTGTTTCACAACTAGAGAATTAGCTTTTCAATGGTTCTGCAGTGGTGTTCTTTTCTTAGCAAGAAAGTGATTAATCTGCAAATGGCATTTGAAATAGACTGAATGGTGGGTGATTTCTTTTAGAACCTGCAACAATTAGTGGAAGACGATATTGTAGCTGAGCCAGTAAGATATCTGTACCTATGGCATTTCAACAGGGCCTGGATTGAAAGGGAGAGATCTTATTAGCCCAGACTAGGAGGGAGTTGACTTTTGTGTCTGTGTAGTCCAGGTGGAGTAGGAAATTTAGGAAGGGCTCCAACCAAATCCCTAGGTATTATAATGAAGTGACATGTTCAATAGCGTTATTCAAATGATCAAGGATTTTTATAGGCCTCGATATAGAAGTGAGCTTTTGTCTAGTGCCAAAAAGGCATTGTTTTTGTTTTAGAGTTTAGTAGTAATTGTTTATCATTGACCAATTGAATTAGGGCATGAAAATCAGACTGAAGTTCGAGTTCAAGAGAAGAGACATAATGGTTAGAGTGGAATAGGACTATGTCATCAGCATAAAGCAGGAGAGGAAGATGAGGTAGGTCAAAAGAAAGTTTGCTAATGTAAAGAGTCGGGATGTCACAATAGATCCTTGAGGGCCATCTTTCTGCAGGGGGGCTGATGTAGAGGATAATAAATTGAAATTAACTGACGTGGTGTTTAGAGAGTTGCCTTCCAATTTCTCGTTCCTATTTGATTCCTACTTCCCCACTCCCTGCCAACAATAACATACAGATCCATTTACTTAGTCATGCTACTCCTCAGTTTATCCTCTGTTCATTTCCTCCTACTGAGCCATCTCTCATCCTAACAGCTTTCAACATTATCTCCAACTCTGTCCCAACCACCTAGTCATACTTTATCCCTATACTCTTCACACATTGGACCAAACCTATTTAGTGATGCCCCTCACCTTTATTCCAAATATAAACTGTAATCTCCAAAAAAAAGTGTCAATAATTCCCCGATATACCAAAATCCTTCTAGGAGGAGACATTCACCCTAACCCTGGCCCCACCTATCACAATAAACATCAAGACAGTTCTCTTCCACACCCTGCTCTAACCCTACAGTGTTCAGTCCCTAACCCTACTAATCTAACGTTTGCTGCCATAAATGTTAGAAGCATAATAAATAAAATTGTTGAACTAAATACCTCGATTACACAAGATAAGCCTGATATTCTCACTGTAACTGAAACTTGGCTTAAACCCAGCAAAAGACTCTGAAGTTACACCTCCTGGCTATAATATCATCCATAATGACAGTATAAAAAGGAAAGATGATGGTATTGCTCTAATATTTAGTCCAAAAAATATCCAGCACAAGGGAAAGATGAAAAAATCTTTAAGAATTTATTGTGGCAAACCCCATAAATACAATAAAAGCAAACCGGTTTCAGCTAGAAAATTATAGCCTTCTTCAGTGCATCAAAAAACATTCATTAGGGCAAACCCTTAAAGTTGCATATATATGTATATATATGTGCCAAAGGCTTGATCACTTAATTGAAATTATCCATCAATTGGTTCAGACCAGAACTAACTTAACTCATTCAAGCCTGGTTTAAATAAAGCACCTAACCTAATAATCCAAGAAGATTCTTTTTGGTTTAATATATTGTGCCATCCAGCTTTACATGACCTATTCATTTGTATTTTGTCTATTATGGTAAAGGTGAATTTGGCAGTTTTGTCTGTTAGAGTGTGTTTATAAAGGGCATTAGAAACCCTTTTGTTTCTTATTTCACTTAAATGTTCACCGATTCAATGTCTGAAGGGTCTAGATGTTTGTCCAACATAAAATGAAGAACAAAAGCAGGTGGCCAAATAAACAATCCAATCACTGCTGCAATTTCCAAAACATCTTATTTCATAAATTTTAGATGTGTTACAGCTAGTAAATTCCTTGGTTTGAGATACGTGTGCAAGCACTACAATGACCACAAGAAACACATCCTAATAGTATTTCTCCAAATAGGGTTCTCTGTTGGCTAATAGGTGGAGTGTAATGTTTGTAATGGGTTAAATATGAACTGATGGTTCTCCCTCTATGATAAGAGAATAAGCATCTGGAGTTGAGCAGTTCACTCAATTTATCCTGGGCTAACAAAATGTCACAATGGTTATTAATGATGTTTTTAAATCTATTGGTATTGGTCCCAAAAGTGGTGACTAGCCTAATGGGTTGTGGAGTATGTATATCTGCCTGAACGGTTCTATCTTTATATTGTAACAGTTGACACCTATCTAGTTGGCCAACCTGGTGTAATGTCCGAGTAATACAGTACTAACCAGTTAGTTAAATCATTTTGGCAGGCTCTAAGAGTTTGTTCGAAGGAACATATGCGTTTAATACATCTAAACCCTTCAGACATAGAATCCATGAACATTTAAGTGAAATAAGAAACAAAATGGTTTCTAATGCACTTTACAAACACATTCTAACACACAAAACTGCCAAATTCACCTTTACCATAATAGACAAAATACAAATGAATAGGTCATGTAAAGCTGGATGGCACAATATATTAAACCAAAAAGAATCTTCTTGGATTATTAGGTTAGGTGCTTTATTTAAACCAGGCTTGAATGAGTTAAGCTAGTTCTGGTCTGAACCAATTGATGGATAATTTCAATTAAGTGATCAAGCCTTTGGCACATATATATACATATATATGCAGCTTTAAGGGCTTGCCCTAATGAATGTTTTGATGCACTGAAGAAGGCTATAATTTTCTAGCCGAAACCGGTTTGCTTTTATTGTATTTATGGGGTTTGCCACAATAAATTCTTAAAGATTTTTTCATCTTTCCCTTGTGCTGGATATTTTTTTTGGACTCAACATTACATTGGTTTGATCCGTGCACTTTGTCTTCCCTGCACATTTTTGGTTTGGATTGCTGTAATATTTCCCAACAACTACCACATTTCCTCTTACAACAAACCAATACCAAAATTCAGCTCAGCAGAACTTCTTATTTCCTTTGCTGAAATTAAACAATTATAAACAAATACGCATAATGTCCTTTACATTGCTCCTGTTGACAATACAGCTCTGCTTGAAGATATCCTACATTAGATATCCATAACAACTCCACAAGAAAAAATATTACTAGGTTATATGAATGTCAGTTGGACATAACCTCTAACTACCCAACATCTAGCATGAACTTATTTGCTTTCACACAAGTAATTAATAGCCCCACATATTGTAGCAATACATCAGATTCCTTATTACATTGGATCCCAGTGTCAGCCCTTCTAAATATACCACAACAGGTTCAATGTCTGACTGTTTCAGTGATCATCTCCAAATTTATACAACCAGACATCTTGCACATTCACTTAAACAGCATGTTTATAAACCAACATACAACCTTTCCAAGTTTAACTCAGAAATGTTCATTAACCTATCACCTAGTAAGTGGAACTTCCTAAAAATCTTCCCCTTAGATGATGCTGTAAATGAGTTTGTGCAACTTTCCTGAATATCCTAAATAGCCCTGTACTTCTTAAAAGGAAGAGACTAAAATAAATAATGCAATTTGGCTATCCAAAAAGAGTAGAATGCTAATGGAGGATACAGAAAATGCATGGAAAGACTGGCAAAAATATAAAATGTCACAATATCTTGACATCTTCAGAATGCTTCACAATCATTCTAAAAAGCATATAAATGAAGGCAAAAGTTATACTATAATAACTTTCAGAATAATAGTAAACACAACCCTAAAAAATTCTGGACAGCCATTAGAAAAATCTTGCATCCCGGCCAAAACTTCAACTCTGATCCCTCTCCCAATAACTCACCATTCAAAACAGTGATACAATTCAGCTCTTATTTCATAGATAGTATAGAATCCTTAACCAAGGGTTCCACAGCACCTAATTCTTATCCTGCCCAACAGCCGCATATCACCACATCCACTTTTACCTTCAAACCTGCGCCCACATCCTATACAAAACTACTCTTAAACAAATTCAAAACATGATGTACTTCAGTTGATGACTTCCCAAGTGAGTACCTTAAAATAGCAGCAAATACCATTGCTTGTCCTGTCTTAATCCTTATAAATAGGTCAATCCGTGAATTCCACATTCCGTCTCTCTGGAAAAACTTGCACGTTATCCCTCTGGACAAAGCAGATAATTCAACAGACATTACTAATTTTAGATCTATAATAGTTTTATCCCCCCTCACTAAAATACTTGAAAAATGTATTCAAAAACAACTGATAAACTATCTCCAGCAGGAAGAAATCCTATCCCCCACACAAAATAGTTTCCGTTCTCCCATAGTGCTAACACTGCACTTCTAACCTGTAGATACTGTCAGTAAAGCTAGAGATAATAGCAAACTGGTCCCCTTATTTCTAGACTTGTATAAAGCCTTTGGCAAGTTTGTTACAAAAAAAGTCTACTTTAAATGTCCTTATTAGGTCTATCTCAGCCCACCCTTCAGTGGTTCAAAAGCTATCTATCCAATAGTCATCAGTCAGTAAAATAGCACTCCACCCTCTCTCCATATCTCCCAGTCACCACCAGTGTACCACAAGGTTCTATCTTTGTTCCTCTTTAACATTCTCACCAGCACCCTCCACACATCCACACAACAGGCCTTCCTAACACAGTACGCAGACAACTATACACTCATTTGCACATCTATCAACATGGCACACCTCCAAGCAATCACTCAGGGAGCTTTAACAGCCTCTGAAACATGACTTTTTAGTTCACAACTCATGCTCAACTATTAAAAAAAAGAACAAAAACAAACTACTACTTTTTCCCCAAATCCCTCTCTCATAAAAAATAAAATTTAAAGTCCTCTCTCAATAATATAACCATGAATTCACTTCATATAGTAAATTATTAGGAATGATAGTGGATGATAATCTTAAATTCTACCTGCATTTATAGAATCACATAAGAAAAATGCATCAAAAACTAGGGATTCTTTATAGAGCCAAAAACCTTCTGACTAATGCAACTAAAGCTACACTTGTCATGAGTTATCTCCTCCCCACAGTTCTTTATCTTGCTTCCATCCCTACTAACCTTCAGGCATCACATAAATCAGAACTTGAACAATTCTATAACAAAGTTGTTAATTTTGCAGCAAATACTCCTTTCAGAACCCACCACTGTACAGCACTAAAAAGCCTAAATCGATTAGAACTAACCCATCAACTAACATATACTTACCACTTACAAATTATCCAGAATCCATCTGCTTGTCCAGCACTAAATAACATTTTACACACTATGTTCTCAATTGGCCATTAAGATCCAGTGAACAAAAACTCCTTTCTGTCCACAAACATATCAAATCAGCTGGAAATTCTCTGTACTTGTATCACATCTCTAAGGCCTGGAATTCCTTACCTGTATTCATTAGGTCAATACCCTCCCTCCCATCCTTCAAAACCATTCCGAAAGACTTCCCAACCAAAAGCTAGTTCTGTTCTTTCTCAACACCAGGATAAACTATATCCCTAAATGTGATGAAATACCTACTCATGCCTTATACCTCTCTCCTTTCTTTACTCACTTCTTTAGGTCTACCAATTTCTCTGCCCTGGCTTTCCCTCTCTAAATGTGCAGTAAATCTGCTTTTCTCTCACTTCATATTGCAATTCCTTCTTGTATTATACTAACTTACCTTTAATTTCTCTATAAACAAAATTGCTCTAAATATAAATCATTGTCATATAACTTGTATCTATTCTTAACCAGTGTTTTCTTATTATGTCTAATTTGGTTGTTCTCTACCCAGATGGATTTTCCCAGTAATCAAATATTAACAAATAAGTAAATAGGTAGTTTTTGAACCAGGGCAGTGTATCATCACTAATGTCTATTTCAGTGCGATGGTCTGGGAGAACTGAGTGATCAACAAGATAAAAGGCCCTTGTGAGGTCAATAACAATTGCTCCAGTAATTAGGCCTTTGTCCATTCCAGTAAGAATGTTGTTGCTGAGAGACCAGATAGCTGTGGATGTACTGTGAACAGACCAAAAGCCATGTTGCTTTTCAGGGAGAAGTTGGTTTTAGATGATGTACTGAGTGTGTTGCAAATAAAGTACATTTTCCAGACTCTTTCTACTGTAGGGAGAATAGAAATGGGCTGGAAGATGATGGATTGGAGGGACATGGTTTCTAGGGAGAGATTTTACAATGGCATTCTTCCAGATAATAAACATAATATTAAGTGTAGTCCACAGACTGCAGATGTGTTTCAGTGGGTTTATGATGCTGTCTGTAAAATGATAAATAAACCATGAGTGAAGGTTCTCAGTACCAGGGGGGCTGTCAAGTTTAATCTGTTCAAGCAGAGGGTAGATGTTCTTGCATGCAGTAGTTCTGAAATAGAATGACAGATGTATGGAAAGGAAGTGGGAGTTTCAGATGAATTTTGAGGGTGGCTAGAGAAAGAGCTGGGAAGGTTGCTAAAATGAGAAAATAAATCAATGGCACAAAGTTGAAAGGATGTGGAATTTGTGGAGAGAAGACTTTTCTATTCTTTAAGAAGGCTGAGCTCTTTCTAGATGTTTTTGGTTGATTTTTATTAGTGAGGTTTAGTATGATTTCATCAAGTGAGTTTTATGACGACTTATAGCTTGCTTGGCTAGGTTGAATAGGTGGGTGTAATACTGTCTGTTTATAGTAGCAGAAAGTGCTTTCCAAGAATGCCATGCCTTGTCTCTGAGTTGCAGAAGACCTTTAAGCTCACAGTTTAAGAAGTTTTTAGTTTTAGATTTGTATTGTATTTAGATTACTGAACAGCAGGAGTTTTGCAAGTCAGTCAGGTTAGAGGTGATTGGTATTGCATTGCAGAAGAGTGCTTTTGCTCAAAGGCTCTACATATTAAATATTTTACTGCCAAGTGGTGGTTGTAGCTCTTGTTATTTGTTTTTTGGGTTTTTTTTATATATTTTACTTCATTAGGACCCTTTTACCAGTTTTGAGTTGTTTTCTTTATTCTTCATTTATTACAGAAGGATGTGACCTTTGGTGGCACATTTACACATGGGTGATAGCTACAAAAACCATTAGTGGTAGTGGCACTGAAAGATGGTGGATTGATGGTGATGTTCAAGATAATAGAAGGTTTGTTAGTGAATATGAGATCTAGGAGGGAGTTTTAAGATCTATTGAATTGGATCTAGTAAGCTGAGGTATGAGCTGGGTGAGGCTGGACTATATTAGAAGAGTATTCAGGTCATTTGATATGGGACTGAGCAGGCTGAGATAGATGTCTCCAAGTATTATGACGTTTTTGATTTTTTATGGAGGAAGCTACTTCTTTTAATAAGTTGGTGGGTTTAATAGCTATTTGTTCAACTTGGTTACCTACTACTTGGCTCCTTTCGTCCTCGTGTTGTACTTGGGTCGATGGTTTTGGCCGTTGTTGGAAAAAGAAGACTGGTCATATACATTGTTTGAAACACCACTTTGAGCCCTATTACCTTGACTCTGGGAAGAGTTGTAGTTCCCTTCCCTTACTTCATCAATAGGGACAGTGTTACTTTGTTGGTTAGAGAAATGTTCTGTTACACACTGGTTAAAGTTTGTATCCTGAGCCCCTCTCTCCTGACTTCTTAAATCCTCTCCTGATTGATCTGAAAAATTCCTAGACTGGGATGGGGGCTGTTTATGGTAAGCAACACCTTTCTTATAGTCATTAATATCTCTCTTTAGTTTTTTAAGCTTGATTTCAGTGTTTTTTCAATATCTGTTGTTCGATAGAGCTGAACACCCTTTTTGTATTCAAACTGATATTTCAGGAAATCTGGGTGTTCCTTGATTTCCTTATCTAAGCTTGAAATATCTTTTGCCAAACAATCAATAGTAGAGCTGTAATGTTTGAACATTAAACTCATTCATTCTAGACCATGCTTATCAAATAAATTGGTAAGGTCGTTGAAAAAAGGTGTACCTGCTTCCAACCCCGATGGGTGTTGCCACGAGTGAAGACCTTTTGGCACAACACCTTCCTTCCTACATTCTTTAAAATAGTGTATCTCCAGTTGAAGCTTTTTAGCCTTTAATGATTTTTTCTCAAAGTCTCTTAAAAGAGACACCAGTGGTGTGTTACCTCCAGCCGGTCACTCCCGTATATTATTTTGCACTTCTATGTTCAAAGATGGTCTCTCATTTAACCAGCTACTGACATCTGGGAGCCCAATAAGCCCAAAGGATAAATTGTTTGATCCACCACTGTAACCTGCACCAAGCTGTACTGAAGCCAAATGACTTCCCCTTATACCTCCTTCACTCCTTTCACCAATTCGGCTCAATCCACTTATTTCACTGTTAAGCGTTGACAGCTTGTCTCTGCAAGAATTATCTCTGCAAGCATTAGGGGTTTCACGTATTAAAGAAGAACCTCCTTCCTGTTCAGGTCTTAGATAGAGGTTGTTAGGAAGAGCATCAAAATGAGCTGACAGCTCGTAGAGCCTTTTATTCAAGGCAGCTAAAATAACAGTCAAGTTGCTGACATCCGATGCGTTACTGAGTGCAACGGTGTTCTGCTCATCTGACTGCTCAGGAAAGTTGGAGACAGTGCCAGTGGCCATAGACAAACAAACTGTGTAATCCAAACAAACAAATCCAAACTGCAACTCAGGAAACAAACGAAGGCTCAAGGACACAAAGTCTCCAAAGCAGAAAAAAAGTAAAAACAGGTTTATTACTTTGCAACTAAACAGTATTATACAAAAATAAACGATTAAGCACTTTTTGTCTTAATTTAGAAGACGCCTTCAGACCTACAACAGACAGGATACAATTACTCATTTAGAATAATTATTTGTGTTATTGTTTCCTTGAGCAAGTAATTTGAAATTTAAGTGTGACTTGAAGAGAAGGAGAGTTCCCCCTGCTTGTCTTGTGCCTGGTCTAGGGTCAAGAAAAGTAGTTGTAACCTGGGAAAAAATGATGTAAAGAAGGATTGTTAGCCTTAACCAAATCAGTCTGATATAAAGAAATAAAGGCAATATAATAATATTTAAACCACCTCATTTTTTGCGATCCATTATTTTTGGCTTTGTCCAGAGTTCTTGAACAAAGAAATGAATACATTTGGTCTGTTTCTTGTAAAATTTGTGGCTTCTGGCAAATTGTTGGAGACTATGGACACTACATAATGACAGACATAAGTTTTAGATTCTGCATCCTTCAGAAAATGCTTGATAATAGAAAGTTTGATAGAATAACAAGCTTTGTAAGTATATAAGACAAATATTTCAAAAGCTGTTCCTGATCTTGTTCCTTGTTTCCGATTCTTGCGCTAAGAAGTTGAGAGGGTAGAGGGGAGCTGCACTGTATGGTTCTGAAATCAGCTGGCTGAAATACACTTTGAGGCCATTATTTATGAATTCATTCATTCACCTGCTTTCAAGAAAACATCTGAGGTGCACAGTTATACAAGGGTCAGGAACTGGTGTGTGCACGTGTGTGTGTGTGTGTGTGTGTGTGTGTGTGTGTGTGTGTGTGTGTGTGTGTGTGTGTGTGTGTGTGTGTGTGTGTGTGCGTGCACACGCACATGCGCATGCATACGTGTGTAGGTCAAAGATCAAAGTATTAAAAGTGTAGTGGGTAAAATGAAGCAATAAGAGATAGGAAGAAAGGAAGCTGTTTGTTACTGAGAATTTGTAGCTAGAAATGCTAAGAGAATAAGAGAATAATGTGCTTATATTTTGTGTGGGAGCTGGACTTTTGCAACTTACTCTCAAGTTTCTAATGTTTGAGAGGTAGGTGTGTGGTAAAACACAATGTATTACAACTGCTGTATAACTTTTTCTTATGAATAGTATAAAAGGAAAATTATACATTGTGACAAAGTGACTATACTGGGGTAGCAAAGAACTTTTTATAAGTTTAAACTCCACAATTTAACCATAGCATAAGCTTCTTTCCTAGTTGTTAGTAAATGTGTCACATTCTCCCCATCTGTTCTATATTGTACAAGATAGTGCATTATTCTGAATTTTGAAGATGAAAGGTTAACCATGGCTTAGTTTCTTTAATTATTTTGCTTGTTGGTGTTATGCATGGTATGGCATTCTTGATGTTGCAAGCCTGCTCTTAACTGTATTGCTTGATGCTGATTGGAGTTGATTGTGTTTTTTTTTTGTTTTTTGTTTTTTTTTTAAGGTGGGGGTCGCTGGGCTTGCCCAACTGAGGCCTTGGATTTTGCAATTTGAGTTGTGTCCCATGAAAGTCTCTAATGGCTGAAGAACTGAGTATATGGTAAAAATAGTATAAAATAAAATTTTAACCATGTTGTGAGCTCCCTCCCTTGTTGGAAGTAAATGTTCCGCATTTTGCCCCTTTGTTTCACCTTATGAGAGATAATATAGCTTTCCATATTTGGAAGATGGAAATTTAACTATGACTGATGTTTATTTAATTCTTCTGCTTGTTGGTGGTATAGATGCCATAGCAATGACAAATCAATGCTAAACTGTCTGAAACTGAAGATGTCTCAGCTTAAGACTTTAAGGATATGTAGTTTTAATGATATTGATCATTACAACTATAATTTCTTGAAGTCTTCTTCTGAGACCTGTTCATAGACAGTTCAGTTGTAATAACATTCAGAAAATCATACCTGCATCATTTAAAACCCTGCACATCCAGTAAAAGTATCCAAACACTGGAATGGGTTATTGTGACCATGCATTTCCTTCTGAATGTTACTCATACCACTCAGCTCTCCATATTTTTTTGCAGAATGCCCTGGATTTTGCTTTAAATGTTTGTCCTGCCACTCATATGGTTTTGATATTCTGCCAAATCACTTGTGATTACAGTCAGTAATGCCTTTCATTTGTGTTAAAAATTCTTATCATTTAAAAATGCATATTAATGCAAAACATGTTATTCTATTAACTTTTTCAGTGAATTAGAATATATTTAAAAAATTTTCATGATTCCCCCTCCTAGTAGTCAGAATTCATTACCAAATAATGGTGCTAGCCCAAAATACTCTGGTCTATATTATTTCTATTGGAGTTATTTCAGCAAACCAGAAATAGTGTACTAGGTGCTTCTTATTTTGGCATTTTCTTGGTATACTATTTGTCTTTATCAGTGCTGTTTTCCTTGGAGGGAGCTGGAAAATTAACACATTTGTCTGCAGTATTATTAGCTCAACAGGTTACATACGCCTTTGGTGAAGAAGACTGTGATTTCACACACCGGGTGCTTAGATTAATTTTCCAATACTGACACTGTAGTGCATCATGGGGGTGCACTCCCAGGTGTGCCATCCACCATCCTTTGGATGTGACATTCAACTGAGGCACCATCTGCCTGAGTTGAAGGTAGCTCAGGTGGATGTAAAAGATCCCGAGGTATTTATCAATACTGTAGAAGTTCCCAGGTGTTCTGGCCAAATTTTCCCTAATCAGTATATATCCAACAAATACTCAAAACAGTCATACATAAAACCATCAGGAAAACATGTTAAGTGAATACCAAAATAATGCAGGGAGGTCCAATACCACCAACAAAGTCATCCAATCATAGGGTTGTTTACATTTAAAGTTATTTAATATAATTTAAATTTTAACAGCCCTGTGGTTGGACGCCTTTGTCGGTGGTGCTGGACCTCCCTGCAGTATTTTGGTATTCACTAACATGTTTTTCCGGCTGCTTTTCTGTGCAACTGCTTTGAGTATTTTGTTGGTTACTGGTTTATGCTGCACGTTCTTTTTGAGTTCAGTATGAATGCCTGCTGGTCTCCCATGTAAAGAGGCCATTGGCCTAGTGGGACTAACCCAGTCAACAAAAAGTATAAATGAATTATGGCTGCCACTATATCTCAGTTATTTCATTATGTCTTTGTACTCTTGATTATTTTAATGTATCAGAATCATTACTTGAGTATGTTGTTATATCTCAGTAGACCTGCCACTCTTAAGAGTTTTTTTTCCCCCAGAATTCTCTTAAGCTTCCTTTATAAGAGCCACGCTAGACATATGGAAATCATTTTTTTTAACTTCCACGTAAATAGAATGGCAGTAGTGTGAGTACTGGAACCTTTTTTTTATTTTCACATTTTTGCTTCAATTACTCTGATTTGTGTTCTCACAGCAGCTCTTACCTCTTTAACAGTAGTTGTAAAATGCTCAACAAAATAAGCTAGTTGAACTGCATGTTTTAAGGCTTTCAGTTTGTAGTTCCAAGTGCTGACAGACCCACTCCCACATTCTTCCTGAGGTGTTGAAACTATCATTGTAATCCAGGAGCTGTTAAATGCCCACTCTTGCTTCTACTTCAAAAAACTTTTAAGAGACATTTGACCTACTTTGCTATTCACCAATGTCTGCACTGGGAAGATGTGTATTTTGTCTGGAATGGTGCCGAAATGTACAGTATTTGTTTAAATATGTTTTCCTTACAATGAAGCACAAAACAAAATAAGTCTGACTTTCTATTCTTGGTTTTGGTTTATTGATATTTTTTTCTCTCTGCTGAGACAAAAATGCCTTTGTGCATGACATTTCCCACCACTGTAGTATTAGTAGCTACAGATGACTGCGGTGGTGGTGTGCTGCGGTAGCTTTGTCGCCTCACAGTAAGACGTTGTCCTGTTCGATTCTCAGCTAGCATCTTCTGTGTGGAGACATGCGTGAATGGGCGTACCTTCGTTGAAGGTTGTGCTTCAGAGCCGGCAACTTGGTACGTAAAAATCTACTGCCAATCATTAGCGGACCGGAGTTCCGCTGTGGCGACCCCTAACCAGGAAAAGCCGAAAGACACAACAACAACAACAACCCTTGACTTGTTAAACTGCACTATACTTCATCCAAATCATAATCAGTCCTTCAGCATGACAAATTATTATTTCTCTGTGTTGTGAACATTGCTGGGATTTGTAAGATTATGGCATTCCCTGTGTTTTTTTTTTTTTTTTTTTGTAGGGAAGTGGTCCTTCATTTTTATAGTGGATTATGGGTGAGTTGTTTCCCTGCATCATGTATTCTATACTTCAGTGGTATGGTGCATTTGTGTTTTTTTCCAAATGTCCCTAGTGCCCCACCAGCTAGATACTATGTCCCTATTGTTCCCTGCCACTGACAGGTAGCATCTTCAGAATTGTGACTCTGCAGTCAGATGCCAACTTGAAACAATCAGCAGCATCATTACTTGTATTTTTGATAACATGGAAAATTCTGTCCACTAAATTCAAATTATGCCTTCCTATTGGAAATGCAAGACCCTTTTTTTGCAACTCCTGCAACTGTAAAAAAAAAAGGATATGTCAATAACAGATAAACACAGCAAATGTTGGAAATCGCTGCTATGCCATTAAGGTATTCTCTCTGTAGCCCTGACAATGGGGGGGTTTGCATCCCCACATCCCTACTACTTATATATACTAACTCAAAGATCACTGTATGACAGAGTAAGGAAATGCTCTGAGGCACCACAACCTCAGCCTTAGTACATATTACTATTTTCACAATATTTGTCTCTCTCTTTTCCAAGAATCACAACTGTGGTCCTCAGATTTTCAACAGGAAACCTCAAAGGCTACACTTGAGATGATAACATGTAAGCCAATGCAGTGGAAATCAAAGGTAGATTCTTGTATGGAACACCATCTCTCAATGAAAAATAAATAAGACTAGAGAGATGAAAGATTCATAAAAGCAGAAAACCAAAGCTGCAGAGATGTGGAATTCCTCTTCTTTGGTGTTTTGCAAAATTTTCATATCAGATTGTGCCTTCAGTATGACAATATGCCAGCAGATTATTCAAAAGCATGTTGAGTCCTTTATCACTACAATGCATATCAGCCTGAAGACAACTTTTGCTAATGTCCATGAAATATGGTGACCATGTGTTCAAACATTTGAATTTAACCAATGTACTCTTTTTCCTCAATGATTTTGCAGTGGTAGACTCTCATTGCCCCAAGAAGGGGCCCTCAGATTTGTTTTCATTACATTCCCAGGTAGAGGAGGTGAAGTCTCCAGCATGAGACTACATTTGCTCCAACATACCCACATAAAAAAATTGGGGTTCAGAAACTATGTTGACCCCATTATCTTTATCTGGCAAAGTGGTAGTGCATGAGAATAAATATGTCTGCAGTGAATAAAGTCAAAAATCAAAATTAGGTTTATAGTGTTGCTTTAACAATTTTGAGATCCCAGGTAGTTACTTAAAATAAGATGAATATACCAAGAAATTTATATAATCAGAGTCATGTGATTTTTAGAGTAGTGTCATATTTTGTTTTATCATGCTTGTTTCAGGAAGGTGCACAGAGAAACAACTGCAATCTTAGCAAGTCATATTTTTAAGCCAAAAAATGGAACATATAGTTTTCATGGGAAGGATATTGCACTCATCATAGTATTGTGGTATTGATGACAAGACACTGAAGGCACTAATATCATATCCACTAAAACTAAAAAATAAACATTGAAATCGCACTGACAGGGACATTTATAGACAACAAAATAAAACATTTTTACTATTACAGATGAAGCTTCTGTCTACCCCCAAAACCCAGTACTAACCATTGTTACACAATCATGGGGAAAGAACAAATACTGTGAAAAGGAAAAGGTATTCTTACTCCTTGACTGCAGCATTCAGCTACAGCAATAATGTCTCACCATCAACTGCCTCAGTTCAGACAGTAGTGTATGGATTATATACCCTTAAATGCATATAATACAGCTTCAGTGATTTGCATATCAAATGGTACACAGAAGTTCAAGGGAGATGGGCAGGATTCACGATGGCTTGCACGGAGTCTAAGAGCCGTGTAAAACTCCATGCAGCCATCGCGATCCAGGAACAGCCAGAAATCCCGTGTAAGAGAAAGCTAAAACGACTCTTACATGGGCAGGGCGTGGATATGCTAATCACCCCACTTGCAGCCGAAAGGCATGCAAATGAGGTAGATTAGTGATCCACGAAGCTCAAACCAGCCCGTGTAAGAGTCGTGTTAGCTGCAGAAATGTACTCAGTTGACAACTGAGTATGTTTCTGCAAATAACACAATGGAACCATGTCAGCTCCAAATAAAGGGTGCATATGTGTCAGGCAGCATGCCAATGGCCAAATATGTGGCCATTGGCAAGGTACCCCAATGCAAATATGAGAAAAAATTAATTTTTTTTTTTTTGGTGATCGCCGATGTTTAAATGCAGCGCAGCCCTGTGCAAATGGGCTGCGCTACATAAAACATAAAAAGTAAGGTTATAAACCCACAAATGTGGGTTTTATGCAATGCATGGATATACAATGCAGGGACCAGCAGACTAAAAACAACATGGCCACCGTTTAGTGGTTGCTAAGGAGGGAAGCTGAGTCTAAGACATGTAACTAAGCATTAGTAGGCAATCATATGTAAATGAGTGTTAGGATACTGAATCCCACTGTCACATAGCAAATGAGCACATTCCGAGTAGTGTAAGAGTTACATAAGGGGGAGGAACAGAGTATGAGATAGGTGACATCACAGGGGGGAATGGCAGAAAGAAATGCAGTTCATTGGAGGTCAGTGTTACGTGACAGATGTCAGACACATATCATGGAAAGAGGAGTGCCACAGGATAAGCATGGGAAAGTCAAGAAATGGAAGGTGTACACTGTTGCCAACACCAAAGTTTCTTGCGGGGCGTGCATCTTGCGCAGCACCAGGAGGCGAGTAGGGCAGTGTGCGCACGTGTAAGGTAGACTGAGCATGTGGGAGCCTGTAGGCAGACTTGTAAGACTGTTTGCACAGTTGTGCGCGCGTTTTAACCCGAATAAGTAGATTCTAAACTGTGTAAGCATGTGTGCGTACATGTAAGCCACTGTGAGTGTGTTTCCACTGGTATGCACGTCGCTCCCCTCCCTGAGGAAACAGAAAGGAAAAAGGAAGCAACAGAAATAGTAGGAAGCTAGCAGGGAATACTGCTGGAGCTAGCAGGTGAAAACAATTAGAAGCAGGCAATTACACAGGCAGAATACTAGCCCAGCCCAGCACTTAAAAGTCTGCAAACAGCAGTGCAGTATGATTCTCTCAAGAGACACTGCAAGACAGGAGTAAGCTATTAGAAGTGAAAACTGAAAAAGCTTCACTCAGACCAAAAATGCTAGGGGCTGCCATAGCTGTCATAAGGAGACATAGGCGACTTGCTGAGGGTGGTGACAATGCAAATGCTGCCAGACAACCCACAGTGAGGAGACGGAGAAGAGTGTACAGGCCCAGGGTCACCTACCAGGGGTTACATGAGCTGGAGATAGTGGAGCACTATAGAGTGGACAGAGACCTCCTGCAGCAAATTGTTGAGCTCTGCAGGCCACGCCTCACACACAGAACCAACAGAGGGGAACCCATCCCAGTGGAAACCAAGGTATGTGTGGCTTAAGAATACTAGCAACAGGTATCTTCCAGAGACCAACTGGTGATATGATGGGGATCTCACAGGCATCAGCATCCAGGGTACTGCACCAGTTCCTGGATGCCATGTCAGCACATGTCGGAGATCATGTATATTTCCCCAATTCCCGTGAGGCATTGGCCAGCAATATGCATCTCTTCAGCAAATAGCAGAACACCCTGAGGTAGTGGGTGCAATAGACTGCACGCATATATGCATCAGAGCACCAGCTGGTGAGTGGGGTAGGGCCTACATTAACCGCAAGGGCTTCCCCTCCATCAACTGCCAGGTCGTGTGTGATGCCCAGGGCATAATAATGAATGTGTGTGCTGGCTGCCCTGGAAGCTACCATGATTCCCATATCTGGCATCTGACACAGCTATACCAGACATTTGCCAGTGGGGACATCCCACATGGTCACTTAGTAGGGGATGCTGGATATGCACTGGAGCCATGGCTGATGACACCCATCAGAAATGCACACACACCTGAACAGGAACGCCATAATGAGGCACACGCACAAACACGAAATGTAATCGAGCGTGTGTTTGGGCTGCTCAAGTCATGGTTCCGGTGCCTGGACACATCTGGTGGAGCCTTGCAGTACTCACCAACTACATGTACCCAAATTGTCATGGTATGTGCTATGCTACATAATATGATTCTGCAAAAACAGCTGCAGCAGGATCAGCATAGGGCTAGGCCAAACAGCCCCCCACCATTGCCAAGTCAATCACAGGCAGAGCGTGACTCGGAGGAGGAGCAACCTGCGCCTGCCCCAGTAGGCAGAAGGAAGTGTGCCCAGTATGCCTTGGCCTTGGCAAAGCGGCAACGCATAGCACATACACTGGCTCAGTAGGGACCCTGGAAATGATACCTCTCCGACTCACACATATAGTAAAAGGGACGCCTAAGTTGACACAACCTGCTTTCAAACATGTACAGGGAGTGTAGTATGTGCATCCAACATAGGCAGCCCTGAAGCACCACCTGAGGTATGATTGCCATGTGTTAAGCAATGTAACACCATGTAGTATATGCAAACTTGATGACCCTGACTAACATCCTACCCTCACCAAGCATGATGCCACAATATGAAGATGAGATGATCAATTGCAATAATTGGCTGAAGTATTGCTGTTAGTCAAAGGGGATCCAATGCGTGCCAGCCTGGGATGACATGCTGAGCACGACATGATGCTCCACCTGCTAGGGGTGGCATGCACCTATCAGTCCTGGCCTTATGGATACTGGTAAAGGCTGTTGTTACCCCCAGCATGCCTTGAATAGGTAAGGCTCAAAACACAAACCCACCTCCATAGGTATCACAAGGGATAAGAACCTAGATGTAATGCTACCCAATGCCAGAAGTCTAAACAGCAAGATGCATGCAGTCTAAACTCCCCTCAGCATGGAGAATGTTGATATCTGTTCTCTAACAGAAAACTGGGTCAAGGCTCACAACAGCACCTTAACACTACCAGGTTACACCTCATACTGTGCTTTACATCCCCAAAACATGGAACAAGCTACAAAAGGAGGGTGACTAGCAATAATTGTCAAGGATAACCACACCCCCATGTTGGTACCACAACAGGAAGTAGCACGGACTAGCCATGGTCAAGTAACAGTGGCTAAAATTGCCTCCCAGTTTATAGCCTGCTACAGACTACCGTCCTAACACCAGGAACTGCACTTGGCCTATGTTGGAATACATGAATATATCAAACTCTCCAAACCACATTATATTGGGTGACTGAAAATACCCAAACATAGACTGGGAGCATTATTCTAGCTCCAACACCCTAGGACAAAGGTTCCTAGAATCCATAAACCAAAATGCTCAGGAACAACGTACCACTCCCACAAGAGGGGTAAGCATACTGAATGTGATAATCAGCAACATGGGTACTGTATGGCCAGATGAGAAGTGTATCCCTCACTGGTAAGATCAGACCATAGAGTAATCACACTGGATATACACATCCTGACCACAGTCCCTGGCCAGAAAACCAAAGTGAAAAACATGTGTAAAGCAAATGTTGCACTCCTCCAAACTGATGTGGAATCCAGTAAAGGCCCTGTGCCTGTGCAAAATATGGGCCACACCTCAGAACCCATTATACATGCATTCCATGAACACTGCCAGGAATGCATGGATTATGCAATCCCAAACAAAACCAAGACACAATGCCATACATGCAGGCATCTGGCATGGTGGACCCCAGCCATTACCAAACCATGCAAGAGAATGAGGAAGCTACTACATGATAGAGCAAACCTAAAAAGGGAAGCAATCTCTGATCAGTATTATGGCAATAAAATATGTCTACTCATACAATCCACTAAGGCCAGCTACAACAAGTTGAATCTGTGAATCTTAAGGCAATGTTACACCTGCCCCATGTACACAGACAACCCTCTCCTCCCCCCAATAAATACAAATATATGTGAGAGATGCAACCATTTATCCAAACTGGAGGCTGAGCTCTCTCAACTCAGTACTGTCAAAACTAGTCAGGAGGAGAAGGTAACCATGCACACCACAAACCCAGTCTCACATAGACCTATCACAACTGCAAACCAAAGACATAAACACAGAAGAACATTCCCGGAGGCTCTAATTACAAACACACCACATCAACAGAGGCCTCCAAAGCAGACACCCAAGCAACCACTACCTCCAAACATAGCACATGCAACACATAGCACACAAAGCTGGTGTGCCAAACAGTCACAGGCCAGAAGAAGAAACAACATGCCTGATACAGTTGTAATAGGTGACTCCATAGTCAGACACACTGCTGACCCGCTCACCAGACTGAACAAGGGAAAGGGTACAGTAAGCTGCCTGTAGGCTGCTACAATACGCCACATAACACAAGCACGCAGGTCACCCCAAAGCAAATACAAATATGATGCAGTCATTGTCCATGCTGGTGTGAATGACCTGAGACGTACCTCCCCGGACTACATGAAAAGAGACATAGATGAGCTCTCCGATTATGTAGGCCAGGCCGGTATGACTCTGACCTTGGGCAGCATCCTACCTTCACCAAGAATGATGCCACAGTACAAACACAGAATGATCAGCTCTAACAAGTGGCACAATTACTGGTGTCATTCCAAGGGGATCCAGTGTCTGTCCGCTTGGGCTGTCATGCTTGACAAGCCATGCTGCTTTGCCAGGGATGGCTTGCACCTGTCACCCCTGGGCATCTGGATATTGGCTAAGGCTCTTGCCACCTCCATAGAGCCTTTTGTAGGCAAGGCTGAAAAGACTAACCCACCTCTCTAGAAAACACAAATGGAAAGGAACATAAGGGTAATGCTGCCCAATGCCAGACGTCTAAACCTCAAGATGCATGCTCCCGAGGCCCTCCCTAGTATGGAGAACATTGATGTCTGTACAGTGACAGAAACCTGCAGCAAGGCTCCTGAGAGCACACCAGCACTACCAGGTTATACCTCATATCATGCGTCTTGGCCCCAAAACCTGGAGCAAACCATAAAAGGAGGGGGAGTATCCATATTCAGCAAAGATACCCACACGTCTAGGTAACTGACAATGCACGAAGCATTGGAGACCACCCATGTGCAACTAGCCATAGGTAAAACTGCTGTACAGTCTGTAGCATGCTACAGACCACACTCTCACACACAGGAACCCCACTCAGCCTTCCTGAAGATACTGGACAGTATGAATGTCTCACCAAATACCAAACAAGGTACTCACAAATAACCACATAGGTGGTAATCCATTACGTATGGAAGGAGTAATCAGGGACCTAGGGACACAAGTGGACAGTAACCTGTCATGTGACACTCACATTGCCAACATGACTAGGAAGACCTTCTATATTGGCCACCTTATCATGAAAGGAATCACATCTACGTCAACAGAGGTCATTGTGCCCCTATACTGTTCTCTTATCAGGCCCATAATTTAGTACAATGCCTCATTTGGGATGTACCTCACCCGACACCTGCAGCAGTTAGAAAGACCTCAAAGGTACCTCACCAAGAGGATAAAGGGTCTCAAATATATGTCATATGCTGCCTGGCTGTAGACACCCCAGCTGTATGCAGTCACATACTGCCTACGCAGAGGCGTTGTATGCCTGTTGTACAAGGCCATGTCCAACACAGGATTAATGGACATGCTCCACCCCAGAAAACCCAAATCCATCAGAGCTGTGAGAGCGAGAGATGTCAACCTCAACACATAATGAAATAAGATGTGCTGGAGGGACAGATACATAACCCAGAGGCTCCCTACACCCCGGAATGGAATCCCACTCCATGTTAGGCAGAGCCCCTCACTGAATCTCTTCAACAGGAATCTTGCCAAGTGGATGGGTGATCGTAGATGTACACTGGGGGTCTTCACTGTGTCACATCTAGACAGAGGCACAGTAAAGTAAATCCTAAATGGCCATAATATTCACATAGCAAGGGGTGGCGAAAGCCACACACACTCTGGCTAGGCTTATAAATGCCCTAGGGCAGATAGCCTAGTATGAACCTATGAACCTATGAAGATACAAATTGTACAGGACACTAAGGATAATCACAAGGCTTTCTTAACTGATGGTAGGAACCTTGTTGGGAATTCACAGATATGCTCTGAATTACTCAAATAATACAAACAATATACCAAACACACACACATTGCCAACATCCAACCTGACAGGTTCAGTGCAAACCCCCCCCCCAAATGCCAAATATCTATCCCAGCAGAGTGCTGGCCCCCTGACATTGCAGATGCTGAGGTAACAGCCAGCATCTACAAAGCAAAACACACAGCATCAATGGTACGAGATGGTGTCCTGGGCTGAGTCCAACATGGACTCCAAGAAGAATGGAACGCCATATAACACTACTGCTCAATGTCAGCCTTACCACAGGATATGTACCCAAAGAGCAGTGTACAACAACAGTGGTCCTTCTCCACAAAGGTGTTGCCTGAATGGATACTGCAAACTACCACCCCAGAATCCTGACAAGCTTGCTCTGCAAAGCTATGGAAAGGATCAGCATGTACCTCAGACATAAAGATATTGGGGACCTACTGACACTGGACCCTACCCAGTGTGGCTTTCTTAAGTGCAGATCCTGCCCCTTAAACATGTTTGACTCATTTGAAACAGTCATTAAGGCCATTGATGAGGGGGAATGTGGTCCACACAGCCTAGCTGGACCTTGCAAAAGGCTTCCATACAATACCCCACGTGTTCATTATAGATAAGCTCACCAGCTTACATATAAACCCCTGTGCCAGTAGAGGGGTTGAAAACCAGCCCAAGGACAGAACTGACATGGTCAGAAATTCTGCAGCCATGTCAGACTGCAAACCAGATACAACTGGCATCCCACAAGGCTCGGTCCTGGGACCTCCCTTGTTTGGTATATATGTCCCATAGGTACAGGCCAACATGGAAGGACTGTGTCTGAACAAGTTTGCAGAGGACTACAAACTGGCCACCATATCTGACCTTCCAGCTGACACAAGCATCCCACAAAAGGGCCACATAGAAACAGACAACTGGTGCCATAGCCATGTCAGCAAGCTAATTGCAGAAAAGTGTATAGTCATCCCCTGTGGATATACAGTAAGTGCTCACCAATTACCACATAGGTGTTAACCCATTAAGTACTGAAGAAGTAATAAGAGACCTGGGGACACAAGTTGATAGATATCTTGCATTGGACAAGCATGTGGCTGTAGTGGTTACAGAAACATACCATATACCCACCTAATCATGAAGGTAGTCAGATCTAGATCAGGGAGGTCATTGTGGCTCTGCAGTCATCCTTCATCAGCCTCACAATTGAGTACAATGGCCCCTGTGGGATGTACCTCAGCAGACACCTCCATCAACTGGAAAGACCCCAAAAGTATCTCACCAGGAGTATCAAAGAGCTCGAACAGATGCCATGTGTTGGCTGATTAAACAAACTGCAGCCTCACAATTGAGTACAATGGCCCCTGTGGGATGTACCGTAGCAGACACCTGCAGCAACTGGAATGACCACACAAATACCCCACCAGGAGGATTGCAGAGCTGTAACAGATGCCATGTATCACCTGAGTAAAGTAACTGCAGCTCCACACAGTGCCATACTGCCTGGCTGGAGGTGAACTGTGCCTGATGTTTAGAGCCATGACCAACCTGGTATCAATGGGCATTTGGCACCATGTAAACACTGAATGCTGGTGACCTATGCAGCTGACAGGCCTGAACCCCAGCACAGACATAAACAGGACATGCTGTACTGATTGGTCCACAACCCAGAAGCTCACTCCACTCACGACTAAACTCCCACTACAGGATATCCAGGGAGTCCCTCAGTGACTGTCATCCAGAGGAATAATGATGACTGGATGGGAGTTGGCAGGTGTACCCTGGATATCACCTGTATGTCATGGGTAGACAGAGGCACAGCACACTAACCGTGACATATGTCATGACAAACACCAGTAAATGTGTGTTGAAGGACAAACACTCTTTGACTAGCATTACAAATGGACTAGGGCACATGGCCATTGTTTGTCACTGTCCACACAAGTTGTGGAATACAATAACAATGTCGGACAATCATGTACTAAGCTGTCCATATCTGAACAAAATGCAACATGGTCATATCTGCACAACTGGCCCTCAACCAGTCTGGTGTGCTCACTATAAACATTACAAGCAGTGATAGGACTGAAACCGATCATACTGTCCACCACAGTGAAAGTTTTGCACCAGTACACTATGCAACAATACAACTGTTTGGTCAGCAGGAAAGGATGATGACAACTGTATGCAAACTATCCCATGGCGACCCTGCAGGCACAGCATAATGCCTGTTAGGTTCAGACACACAGCAGTTGGGCAGTAAGAACACAACCCGATGTCCAACACTCAACTGTACATGTGATATAAAGATGGCGTCCACACACAAACAGAAATGTGGTGGTCCACAGATCCAAACATAAGGAAAGGTCACACTG
This sequence comes from Protopterus annectens, assembly GCF_019279795.1. Lineage (NCBI taxonomy): Eukaryota > Metazoa > Chordata > Ceratodontiformes > Protopteridae > Protopterus > Protopterus annectens. The sequence goes on along the minus strand of NC_056737.1, from coordinate 1,942,214,065 downwards.
GGCATGCTCGCACACTTAGATAAATGAGATGTGGCAGTCAAGAAGCCATACAGACTGTGAACTGGGCATGCTCACACACTTAGGCCATGTCACAGTTCAGCAGTTGCACACACATATCTGGCATTTCTATGTGTTAACACAGGAACCTCCCACAATACAGACATCTGCCCAGTGCACACAGTGAAGTTACAACAGAGACATAAGTAAAGTACTGGATCCCACTCATATGCAAACATTTCCCACAGTACACCCGTTGTTTATAGAGATAGGGAAGGCTATGGCAATAAAGACCCACAAACAGTATATGAGCAACAGATACGTGCATCTGACAGGTAAACATATGGCCGTAGAGTGCAATACCTGACCGTTGTCCCTAGGGAATACAGAAGGCTATCCACAGTGTATTTGGCATCTGCCTCCACAGTACAGTAGGCCACTGTGCCTGTGCAAAGTTAATGCATAGATATGCTCTCCCCCTTACTGATGGATAGTAACAGATGTACATACCTCTTCATCCATAATGATGTCAGCACACTATACATATGTCAGGAGCAGAAATTATACCCAGTAATGTGAATAGCACGCTCCGCTACTGCGTCTCTAACAAGTGTCATAACATAGTTAGGTAGGGGTTTGAATCCTGCAAGTGCCCAGTGTGTGTGTGTGTGTGTGTGTGACTGTGTATGGGGGAGTAGTGTGTGCAATTCCATGTGTATGAGAAATGTCCCTTTTGGCAACTAATACTACACAAAACATGCTGCATATTCCACTGTCTAAACACTGATGATGTCAGCACCCTATAAGTACAGCAGGAGAAAGCAATCCCCCCAGTAATGCAAATAGAGCGCTCTGCTAATGCATCTTTCACTAGTGTCATAACATAGTTAGGTATGCATTTGAATCCTGCAAGTGCCCAGTGTGTGTGTGACTGTGTATGGGGGAGTAGTGTGTACAATTCCATGTGTATGAGAAATGTCCCTTTTGGCAACTAGTACTACACAAAACATGCTGCATATTCCACTGTCTAAACACTGATGATGTCAGCACCCTATAAGTACAGCAGGAGAAAGCAATCCCCCCAGCAATGCAAATAGAGTGCTCTGCTAATGTGACTCTCACAAGTGATCTAACATAGTTAGGTAGGGGTTTGTATCCTACAAATGCCATGTGTAATTTTGTCACACAGTTTGTCCATGTGTGTGGGGTGTTGTTCCCAATATTGCATGACATACATTATATCAGTAATGTCAATGCACACATGATGTATGTGTGTGCCATCTACACATATGTACCTGTGAACTGCAAGAGTTCCCATGTCCGAAGCCTGCCTCATGTGAATACATGGAATATGCATCAGACAACTGTATGACTGGGGTGTTCTGTGCAGGGTCTGCATGTGGTGTGTGACTATACAGTGTGGGTTGTAGATGGTGTCATCCCACCAGCGAGGGATACATGATTGGTCTGGAGCATATAGTCCACATGTTGGTGATGAACAGGTGCAGCATGTTGTCACCACTTGTGGGAGTGGTAACAGGTTGTTCCATAGCAATGCATGGAATGAATGATAAGACACCTTCAGATAGGGTATTGCAGCTAGAATAATGCTCACACTGTATGTTTGGGTAGTTGCAGTACAACCATATAACGGTGTGTGTAGAGACCGTCATATTCCCAGTATTGTCAGGAAGGCCAAGTGGGTTTCCTGGGTATGGGAGTGTGGTGTGTGCCAGGCTATGAACCTGAAGGCAGTCTAACCCAATGTGTGTTGCACATGGAGAGGCTCTGATGCTTTGTGCAGTGCCACCAACCTGGGGGGGTATGTATCTGAGGTGCCTTTGGATACATCCCCCCTGTTCTGTTTTGGAGCATGTGTAAGGGATGACAAGCATGGTATCAGGAATGACCTGGCACTGATGGTGTGCACCTGGGAGCCTTGTACCAGGAGTCTGTTACTGCACGGATATTGCTTTACCCCATGCTAAGGACAGTTTCCACTGCATGCATCTTGAGGTTTACACTGCTGCTGTTGAGTAGCATTGCTATTAGTGTCCCATCCCGTGTGCTACCTGTGTAGGTGGCTATGTAATGTCAGCCTTGCATACAAAGGCAGTATGTGTGTAGCAACAGCCCCTGCCAATATACAATGGCCCATGGGTGACAGGTGCAAGCTGTCCCAAGCAAAGCAATGTGGCATGTCCAGCATGTAATCCCACACTGACAGGCATTGGATCCCCTTTGGATGTCACTGAAAGATACGTTAAGTGCAGAAACCGATGATCCTATCTACATATTGTGGCAGTATTCATGGTGAGGGTGAGATGCTACCCAAAGCCAGGGTCATACCAGCCTGTGCCACAACCTCAGAGAGCCCCTCCATGTCCCCTAACATGTAGTCCAGGGAGGTGCGTCAGAGGTCATACACACTGGCACAGACAATGACTGAGTCATACTGCTACATGCCTTGGAGTGACTGCTTTGCTTGTGTTATATGGTGGATCATAGTGCCCGACGGGCAGCTCAGTGTGACCATCACCTTGTTCAGCCTGGGAGCAGGACCACCATGTACGTGTCAATAGAGGTGCCTCATACAACCATAGCAGGTGTGTTGTCTAGCCATATGGCCTGACACTGTTAGGCACACAGGCTTTGTGAGCTATGTGTCGCATGTGCTCTGCTCTGGCGTAATGTTTGCTTGTGTGTCTGCTTTGCAGGTGTCAGCTGCTCAGGCAGGATGCTATTCTGAGAGCCCAATAATGTACCTGTGTGTGTCTGTGTTTGGATTGTGGTCATGGCAGGTCAATGGGAGACTGGTACTGTATTCACTGTAGTATCTCACTCCACCTGACAGGGAATGCCAGTGCTGTGTAAACAGAGCTTAGCCCCCAGTTTGGCTATGTGGTTGCATCTCTCACATGTGTTGTACATGTATGGGAAGGGAAGAGGGTTGTCTGTGTACATGAGGCAGCTGTAACATTGCCACATGACTCACAGATTCACCAACTGGACCAGAGAGTAGATCGACAGGTGACCTTTGCACATGCTACCATAGCATTGTGACTCCCACACTAAGTAACGACACATAGGGCCAATGGGGAACAAGGTACTCAAGGTGACTATGTGAGGGTGTAGTGCTCCTGAATTGTTAGTGCTGGCATATATGAATGCTGTCTTGAGCAAATGTGAGGTACATCATATGCAATGTGTTACAGGCAAGCTACATGCAAACAGGTCAAACAGTGACGTTCTGTCAAGTGACACATGGACATCAGTACAGTAAGCAACACAGATGTCACTAGGGATCCACAGAGGCACTGTATATCTGCACCACAGATGGAATCAGTGTTTCAGGAACATAACAGGCAAACATGCATACAAACAAAGCTACAGTCAGCAGGCCTGTATGTAGACTATGCTACAACAAACAAGGTGTACGACTTCCAGTATGTAACAGTGCATATATGCAGGCACTCTAAGCCAGAACCCAGACATTCCCAGGTCAGATGGGCTGGGTCCAGCCGCAACCCCCACAAGTGTATAGACCATGTACCTTCGTAATGTTGAATAATTGGCCTGATACCCAAGTGCTCATACCTGTAATAATACATATCTCAAATAACAGACACTGAGCCCTCACTCAGCAGTTCCAGACGTAGTATGATGTATGCTACCTGTTCTGGCACCACAGTATCCTTGACATGTATGGACACTCTCCCTCCTGTCATAGTTAGTTCTGTGTTTTGGTGCTGTTATGCATGGTATTATGTGTGACCTTGTAGTGCTAGTGTGCTCTTGTGAGCCCTGAACCTGCTGTGTAGTACTGCACAGATATCAACATCCTGAAACATCTGCATTGCAGAGTCGTGTGTGGACAGCATGCAACTCGCAGTTGACATGGCCATCATTGAGTATCAATATGTACATTGTTGTATCCCCTGTGCTACCTATGTAGGTGGCCATCCCTTCACAGCCCCACCACCAGTATGCAAAGATGTGCAGACAGAACACTGTGGTAATTAGTATGGGTGTACAAAACAATACAATGGCATTCATACTGTAACTGCATCAGGCATGCTGGTATATACCCACAATGCTATAATTACACTGTACTGTTGTCAACATCATACTATTACAATACATCTATGTAGTCACCCTGTGCATCAGCACCATGTTAACCTGTTCCTGCACCGATCTTACAGATTGCAGGAGGTGGCACAGTTTCATCATATGCACAGGGTGTGTACTTGGTATGCCTGAGTCTGCCACTGATACAACCAATTGACATGTCTGTGTGTGTGTGTTGGTGAGGGACAGCAGTACAAGATGGGGCAATGTTGATGCAGTGTGTGCATGTATGCGGTAGCCCTAGGTGTTATCACTTTGCATGTGTGTATGAATGCACACAGTCCCACCTCATGGCTGCCATATACAGGTGTTTGTGGACAGCCGCAGACTGTACCTGCCAGGACATACAGATCACTGTCTGTGGCCACAGACACGGTACCTGTGCCTGGCAGGGGTGCTACGGACCGTATCAGGTACCAATCCAGACTGGGTACTGTAATCAGAAGCAGGTGTTCGTTGAATGGAGACAGGTCCCTGTTGGGACTGTCCAGCACCACGTGCACGTGGTCTCCTGGGGTGGTCCGATGACAGCACAGACCCAGCATTGCTGGGGCTGCTGCTGACACTATGTGAGCGGCCGCTGCCCTGTTGTCATCCACGATAGCTGCCAGCTGCTGCTGTTGCTGGCATATGGCCACGTCGACGCCTCAACCGTCCACCATTGCCCAGGCTCATGGACATATAGTTGTGGAACAGATCTAATGTGTCCCCCCAACGTCTGTCAATGACCTCGGTGAAGTTGCGGATGGCAGCCGCAACATCACGCATACTGTCACTCATGGCTGTGCGACATGCTCTCAGCTCCCTCAGACCCTGTCTGGTGTACCGTTCCATACGTGACTGTGCCTGCATTGCAGCCCGGAACATAGCTGGGGTTGAAAGATCTCTGTGGGCACATCTGACAGGGGCGGTAAGCCCACGGATGCTCCCACGAGAACCCATGGACGTCTGTCTGTGAGGTACCGTGTCAGGGCCCTGGCCATGGCTGCAGTGTGGGGATGCATGTGCCACCAGTACCACATTACCCTGGTCAATGCCCACTGTATCTTGTCCATCACCTAGGGACATTGGTGACAAAGGATGTATTGGCAGGATGACTGTGCGCATAGATGGGGTCGACAGCTGTGTAGTGTCAATTGGCTGACCAATGTCGGACCCTGGCACACCTACCTGTACCATTACACAGGTATAATCATCACTATCCACAGCAGCTGATTCAGGTTCCCTGCTGCATGACACCAGAGCAGCACCAGAACCTGTGGGAGTAAGACAGGAAACACAGTTTACAATGTGTACACAATGCCACCACTGATGCACACATGCACACATGCACACATGCACACATGCACACATGCACACATGCACACATGCACACATGCGCACATGCGCACATGCACACATGCACACATGGGCACATGCACACATGCACACATGGGCACATGCACACATGCACACACCTCAGTATATGAGATATCAACCCACAGACACAAACACACCTGCAATCAAACACATTGCACTACTGCTTCAGCCTATTATTACTATTAGTATACAGAGTAGTGAAGGTAATGGTATTACACACTCACCAACATGGATAGGCTGCCTTGCTGTTACACCAGAGGGACCTGCGGAAAAGAGACATTCATCGTCAGTGGACACAACTGTGCCATTGATACTGTGGGCATGTTACAGTTCAGTAGTGCAACAGTTAGCTTCCACAGGTGTACTGCAGATAATGAGGTTATCACTAATGCACAATAATTACCAAGATAACAGCTACAAATCGAGGACACACCCCACACATGCAAAACCTAACAGTGTACAGAATGGTCACTATACACATGGCATGTTACCTGCACGCTCTGTGTCCTGCTGCTGTGTGGCTCCAGCCTCCATCATTACACATGTATGCTGTTGTTGTTGCTGCTGTTCTGGAGCCACAACACTCAGGAGTAGTCCCTCCAGTCTGGTGAGGGGGGATGTCTAGCCACCCCACCACCTGTGGCAAGCTGCTGCCTGTGGATATCCGACGCACGCTGACGGACATTTCTAATTAAATCACTGCAGTGATGGCGTACCTGCTCATATGTCCGGTTATGTGTGCCTATGTCATTTACCCAACGGACCAGGTCTTGCCACAGTGCAGCCCTCTCCTGCTGGTTCTGGCTGGTGCTGGAAAAGAGTACAGCGAAATCCCGCACCAGGCTCTGGTGTATCTCCTCCTCTTCTGCAGCGCAGTAGACTGGGTTCCGCTGGTGAACCATGTCCCTGAAAAGGAGAAGGGAAATATGTCAGCAATATCTGTCAGCAGACTATAGCACACATAATACACATTATACTTGACTGCAGTGATATAACTTAGGCACCATATATAGCATCTGTCTGTCTATTGGGGATACACATGTACATGACCAGATATCAGTGCTCATCCGACAACTGTGCAACAGTACCTGGCACACTCCATACAACAGACTAGTATACTGCAGCAGTCAACGCACTGTTTCAGGTACAATACACGACCCCACACTGGGGGTTTGAATCAAGGTACTGTATGGGGAACATTATCAGCCCATGCACTGCACACAATGCACGTTACATATTTCACTGGTACTGCACACTACTCTTACTTGCCATAACCCTACCTACACCACAGTGACATACAGGGTAACACAGCATAACATATGGCAATGTAGTATGTATTGATCGCAATACCCCACACACCTGTCGACACACACTACCATGACAGACAGACAGTCATGGTGAGCAATCACACCAGTACACAACATGCACCCAGTCACTAGCACACTCATTCCACCTCACATATTCCATTTGCAATGTGTTAATCGGTGTGCATTGCATCCTAGGTAGGTAGTGTGCTTTTGGCCCTGGGCCTACAGCAGCATACTGTTATGCTATCCTGCCCCTTGTGACACATGTGTTATGATTGTACCTGCTCCTTACAAACAGTTACACAGGGTGACTCATATGGCATATTACCTATCAGCATAACATTCAGCAGGGGTATGTCTGACATCTACTCATGGGGAGGCTTGCTTCTTAATTCTGTGTGGTCTACTACAGGATATGTCATATCTGTGGGTAGGGTCCCATACCTCCACCATGTGCTCTATACTGCAGTGACAAGGACGACAGATGTAGGTAATTTGTGTTGTGGATGTTGGAGGTGTTACCATGGTTGGGAGACAACTGTCATGGGTGTGACCGAACTATATATATCCAGCAGTGGTAACCTCTATGTAGGTAGTCTGTGTGCGCTCTGTGGTGTTTGAGTGCATTGACACAGTTACTTGCATATGTCTGTGTCCTTCACCATATCTGTAGCTGTCATGGGAAGTACATACCGTGTAGGACATTGTGGGATGTGGAGGGGTACAGTGACCTACATATCCATAGCTGACACACCATGTCCGCTGACACATTCCATGTACAGGTATTACAGGACTAGTGTGTCACTGTGTGTATCGATGTGGAACCTATTGTACACTTGTTGACCCTGTTCCCCCCTGACACATGCAGTGGTGGGCAGGCATGTACATATGTGGTGGTTACTGGTGTCAGTGTTTTTAAATGGGGTATGGTACTCCAGTATCCACACTGGTGTTCACTCCGTGCCTGTGACACCAGGCACCTGTAGCAAGACATCTGCACACATGTGCCTCACACAGTCTATATATGTATATATATATATATATATATATATATATATATATATATATATATATATGTATTGATATATTTATATCTGTATATGGATATATATCTGTTTGTATATATGTATACATCATATGTATATCTAGATGTAGATATATACATATAGATGTGGGGAGAGAGGGGGAGAGAGTGAGAGAGAGACACAGGGTGAGTGTGAGTGGGAGGGGGTGGGACAGAGAATGAGAGATAGTCATATACAGACATGTCTGTTGTCAGTCAGATCTATCTGTATATGTGTAAGTCTCTACAGATATCTATATATGTATGTGTGTATTACATATATCTGTACATACATATTCTACCAATCTCGATGTCTGTGCAGTACGTGAGAACCTGGTCCAAGGCTCCTGAGAGCACACCAGCGGTACCAAGCTATACCCCATATCATGCATTTTGGCCCCAGGACTCGGGACAAAACGGACAGGGAGGGGTGTGTCCATATTCATGGAGGGCACACACACCTCCAGGTTAGTGGCAACACATGAAGCATCACAGACCATCCAGGTGCAGATAACCGTAGGCAAACCTGCTATACAACTGGTAACATGTTACAGACCACACTCCCGATCTCAGGGACCACAGTCGGCCTTCCTGTAGACATTGGAGGATATGAATGTCCCACCACACACCATCATATTGGGATAGTGTGACTACCCTAACATACACTGGGTGCATTATTCTACCCCAAACACCCCAGCCCAAAGGTTCCCGGTATTCACTATGTCAAATGCAATGGAACAGCTAGTCATCTCTCCCACAACAGGAGATAATATACTAGACCTGATCATCACAAACATGGGGACAATGTGCTACACACTGGAAGGATACCCCTCACTAGTCACATCTGAGCACAGACTAATCACCCTGGATATACATATCCCACCTCCCCCACAACACAACAGACTACAGTGGGAGACCTCTCACATGCCGACTTTACACATCTTATAACTGAGTTGGTATCCTGAATGCCCACTGGGCCAGTGTAATCCACTTCCCACAATGCAGACACCCTCACATATGCTTCTACAGACATCTCCAAGAATGCATGGATCATGCAATCACAAATGGAACCATGACCCTCTCCACCAAGGGCAGGCATCCTGTCTGGTGGACCCCAGCATTGAACAACTTGTATAACAACAGATGGTAGCTACTGCATGGCAGAGCATACTTCCATAGAGTTACGGCATCTCTCATCAGCAGTAGTAGACAGATGGGTTTTGTCGTACAAACATGCAAGGCCAACAATGAGAGGGACATTGCTATGGTCACTACAGATAACCACAAGGCCTTCCTCTGCTATGTTACACACCTGGGTGGGAACCCTCAGTTGTGTTCACAGTTAGTTCACAGTGACATACGCTACACTGAACACACAGATAATGCCAACAGTCTGGCAGACAGGTTCAGTGCAGGTTTCTACACTCCCTCACCCACACATGTGGAATTACTTATCCCAGCTGACTGTAACCTCCCTGTCATCTCGGATGTCCAGCTGGGAACCACCCTCAGCAGCGCTGTAAACACAGCAGCAATGGGACCCAACGGTATTGCAGGTTGCATGCTACGTGAACTGCAAGAGGAGCTACACATGCACATTACATGCTATTCAGCCGTAGCCTTACTATAGCATATGTACCTGGACACTGGCATACAGCAAAAGTAGTCCCACTCCACACAGGAGGGACCTCTACAGACCCTGGTAACTACCGCCCCATACGCTTAACCAGCCTGGTCTGCGACACTATGGAGAGGATCATTATGGTACCCATACACAGAGACATTGGGGACTTAGACACTTGTTCCCACCCGATTTGGCTTTGTAGAGGGCAGATCCTGCCTTATGAACCTGGTTGACCTTTTCAAATCAGTCACTATAGCCATTGCTGAGGGCATAGCGGTCCATACAGCCTACCTGGACTTGCCTACAGCATTCGACACAATACCGCACTCTGCCATCATAGACATGATCAACAGCTAACATGTAAATCCATATGTCACATGATGGGTTGCAAACCAGCTAACAGATAGAAACTCTATAGTCAACCTCACTGGTGCCATGTCAGACTCAGAGCCAGTCACATGTGGTGTCCCACAGGGCTCTGTCCTGGGACTACTGATGTTCGGCATATTATTCTCAGATGTGGAAGCAGACATGGTAGGGTAGTGGCTGACAATGTTCAAAGATGACTGCATACTAGGCGCCATAGGCAATACACCTGCTGACACATACATCCTACTGACAGGCCTCACGGACACCAACAACTGGTGGCGGAGTCATGGCCTGACACTGCATGCCACATAATGTATACTCATACCCTTTTGGACGGACAAGGTACCTACATATTATCACATAGACAATAACCCATTGAGTACAGACAAAGCAATCGGAGACCTGGTGACACTGTGCAATGCTGACCTCTCATTTGACACCCACGTTGCCGAAGTGGTTGGATGGACTTCCTACCTTGCCCACCTTATCATGATGGGATTCACATCCACATCAAAAGGGGTCACTGTACCCTTATACTCCTCCCTTATCAGGCCCATGACTGTGTACTATGCCCCATTTGGTATGTACCTCACCTGGCACTTGCAACAGCTAGGGGGACCCCATGAGTGCATCACCAGGTGGATCAAGGGTCTGCAACACCTGTCATATGCTGCCAGACTAACGTAACTCATGCTCTATTCCATAGCATACTGCCTACAGGGTGATCTGTGCCTGATGTAGTAGGCCATGTCCAATCTGGTAGTGATGGACATGTTCCACCTCATACAATCCAAATCCATCAGAAGCATGACAGCTACAGATTTAAACCTCAGCACACATATGAATAGGACATACTGTAGGGACAGATCCATCACTAAGAGGCTTCCCATACTGTGGAACAGGATCCCAGTTCATGTTAGGCAGAGACCCTCACTGACACTCTTCATGTGCATTCTTGACAAGTGGATGGGAGATCATAGTTTTACAGCAGGGGTCATCTCTGTGTCACTACTAGACAGAGGCACAGTACACTAATGCTATTATGCAGGGGGGTCTTCACTCTGTCACTAATATACAGAGGTGCAGGTTTCTAAATCTATTCTATACACTGTCTGCAGATAGCCTAGTACTATACTATGCCACTGTGAAACTATATCTGTCTATGTATTTCTACATCTCTGTCTATCTATGTATACACATATGCATATTATATATATATATACATACATATCTCGATATACATACGTATACACATGTTATATATATATATATATATATATATATATATATATATACTCCTTTTTAGGTCCACATATGTATACACACAGTAACGTACTGCTGAACACCCATTACTGTACCACCTACTTGTACATTGCACTACAACCTACATTGCTATGTGCACATAGCTACCATCACATACATATGTATGTGGAGCCTTCAGTGACAGTTTCAGTATGTCCCCGTCCCTATGCACATCCTCATATACATAGATACAGACCAATAACACATCTGGAGGGCTCACAGTATGTAGAGTATTATAGTAGTACTTTACATTACCTGTGTTTGTTGCAGCTGTTTGTGTAGGCTTGCAGTTGCTTGGCCTGCTGTCTGCCTCTTTGCCTTGATGTTTCAGGTTTGTTATTTCTTTCTCTTTCTTTCTTTCTTTCTTTCTGTCTTTCTTTTTTTTTTTTTTTTTTTTTCTCTCTCTCTCTCTCTCTCTACCTCCAGCGGGTGCAATGATAGTATTGCATGTGTGGACTGGGACTACAGGATGCTTTTGTAGGTATCTGCACATGTCCATGTGATGGCCTCTGCACCAATTGTTAGCCAGCATTTACTAATTGCATGCAGCCTGTTGTGTAGTGATTGCAGTTCTCACTGTGATTACAGGCCTGTGCTATAAAAAGGTCTGTTAGGTAGGCATAGCCCTTTCAGATTATCAGGGTGGGGACCATGCTGGTTTGCTGTGGACACTGTTCTGTGAGTGTAAGGGTTGGTATGTCTCTCATATTTCAGGCTGTGTTGTAGACACTGCAATGCATGTTGTTCTGTAAGCTACTGTTAGTACATTTGGCAGGGTGTCAGTGGGGCACAGTTGACATTTGTTTTCACATCAGGGACATCCCTGTAACTCAGCCACAGTTGCTATGTCTGCACTCTTAACTATTCAACTATGGCTGTGTTTATCCTGCTCTGAGTATGTGTGTGGCTTGCCAGATGCTACTGTGACATTATTACCTAGTAGCTACCAACTAGCATGACTGTTTCTCAGCACACAGTACTATTTTACAAATCCACTAGATTTGACAGTAAATATACATGACATGCTTTGTGTGCTAGACTTTTATATTTCCTTTAAATTAATTCCTACTATTTTATGATATATTTCTTTCAGCACAATGTTCTTGTATAGCACTCATGGCTTAGTGGTAAGTCATGCAGACTAGTCAAGGTCCTGGTTCGAGACTGAGGGAGGTATTTTATTTTGCTACTACAGGCCTTGTCATTCAGAGTGATTAAGGCACTTTTAAGCAGTTGTTAGCACTGGTTTGCGCACACCTGCTTACTACTGCTTAAAAGTGCTTACTCTCGCGCACACCTGCACTATTTTCTTTGAAAGAAAAGAAAATGGGGAGATAGGAAAGTGGTGAAAAAGGGGTCACACAGAGGGTAGGACAGTAGGGAAACAAGCTCAGGTTTTGCAGGAGGGATGTAGGTAAGGCCCATAGCTGCCCATTTCTTCATCAGCAACAGCTGTGCATATGTTTGTAATTTGGTGTGACATTTGAAACCTTCCACCCCTGAGAGAGGTGTAAGGACAACAATAATACTTGTATAACCAATTGTAATTGACAGTTTACATGTCCAGCAGACGTGTGCAAAATGGGCAGCTATGTATGGGCCCTTTTTTTTTTTTTTTTTCAGATGAGAGTGGTATGTCAGGTACAGGAAGTCGGTATAGCTGGGGAGGTAGGGTGAGTAGGTTAACAGACAAGGCAAACAAGACGCATACAGGGGCGGTGTATGACACATGTGGGGGGGTTACACAATTGACGGGGATGGATGTTTGGATATCTTGAGCCCATGAGCCCACAGATGGCAACAGTGGAACTGAGATCCCCACCCATGGGCAGTTGCCACTGTGCCTTCACTGCCCAGGACGGGGCTGTGCTGGGGGTTGTGTAGGCCAGGCTGCAGGCACGCCCGTGAGTTGTGTCACCCATGCCTCTAGCTGGCATAGGGGCCCAAGCACAGCGTGCCGGATCTCCCTACGCACCACAGTCCAGACACTACGGAGGGTGAGTGGATGTTCTCCTCCGGCCACGCTTGCAGAGGGGGGATGAGCCCCATCCTCTGCAGCGCTTCCACCCACAGGTGGCACAGGAGGAGGGTCCGGCCTGGGCACTACTGCCAGGTGCACTTGCCAGCTGAGGTGGGAGAGGTGGGTCCGCTGGAACCCGCCTTCCCTGTCGTCCTATGTTTTGCATTATGTTATGACAGTTTGGGTTAGTAACGTACAATACCATTCACAATTAGTTGTAACAACATGCATTAGTATTCCCATTAACCAAACACCCATATATTCAAGCCATTGAACAGCAAGCATAACACATGCATAATTTGAACAGCAATACACAATCCAACAACATGCAGGGTTGATTGATGGCAACAGGCCATCAGGTTTGGATGTATGAACAGGGCAGATGCATCAACGTACATGCAAATATGTATGAACCAACAGGACAAATGTCCAGGGGTGTTAATTGTGATTGCACATACCAATTTCACGTGGAATGGATTATATGTGGTTATAGGGTAGGGTGAAGAAAATTTAATTAACAACTTCAAATACCAATACATATGCTGTACATTTCTACTAGCTGCAGATATATACACACTACAGTTCTGCCTACAGTTTCCTATGTGATAACTACTTCAGGTTGGTGATAGGAATGTTACTGCTACATCAATATACATTTCATTTTTATTCATACACATTCATATCTGGCTCTGTTCAGCTACATCATCCTGCTACATTTGCTTTATATAGCTATAGACAACTGTGGATGTTTGGTATTTCAGACAACCATACTATCTGCATATTGCAGACTGAGAGCAACATATCCAGATTTTGGGACACACATTCCAGCTGCAGTACTGTTTTCAACACATGTTACTGTTTGGTTCTGCCTGTCACATTCATTTCATTCTGTACTGATTGCAGTATACTTTATTCAGGAGTTATTACTACTTTATTGGTGGATTCATACCTCTTTCTCACACTCTCTCACTTGTTTTATTTTTACAATTCAGGATGGTACTTAATTCTAGGCTTTATTGACATGTTTTACCTGTAGTTATAACAATGCTTTCCTACAGTCTCACTTATGTCATGTTTCTGTATTTCAACAGGGATATATTTCACACATGTGTATTACTCAGCTTCTGCAGCTGTACTTTTCAGCCTGCTGCAGGTTATGTACTATTATATTACAGGTGGGACATCTTTATTTCAGACTTGTTTAATTTTTATGTTTGGATTACAGGCTGCATCACACTTTTGTAATCAAGCAATACTTGCAAACCCTCTTACACTGTTACTTGCACATTTTATTAATTAGTGACTACACTGCACTCTTTTGCTAACTGTCATACTTGTATATTTATTTACAGTTACAGGGAGAGAATTACTGACCTGCCTGGTGGCGCAACCACACCAGCCTATCGCCATAGGCTCAACGGTTCACAGAATGGACACCTGCAGCTGTAATATAAATAAAGTAATATTGGAATACACATCTCCATAATATCAGCTAGGTTAATTTCTTACATAAATAATTGCATGTGACTTACTCAGTAGTGGGGCGTTGGGAATTTGCTGTGCCTCCTGGATCCAACAGTTCAGTTGGTCCTGCTTCCGTCTCTTCAGGTCCGCATGGTGGTGATGGACCTGCTCACCAGTCCTTGGTATTCCTGTGGCACTGGTGAGATCATGTGTCAACCGGTCCCACGCCTCAGCCCTATATGCTCCCCATAGGACCTGGCCCTGCATGAGTTGGGCCTCATGATTATGGACAAGGAGCCAAACCATATATTTGGACTCCTCAACATCCCACCTCTGTGCTCAGAAGCAACTACCCTCACCTACACCTGACATCCTGGCTGCAAGTCGGTTCTACAATCGGTTATGCTGTGTATTCCCGCCTATGAGGCTTATATATGCTGTTTTTCCCGCACTTATCTGTGATTGGCCATTTTGGAATTGTATCAGCTTCACAAAACCTGCTTTGTCATGCTCCTCTTTCTATTCATTCCTATATATATGCTATTACTGCATTTCTAAGTGCAACTGTCATGGCTTAGTGGTTCAGTACTTTGACTATGGTGCATGGTATCCTGGGTTCAAACCTGGCCATTGCTTTTTATATTTTATGACTGTCTACACAGGCTAGGAGGTGTGTCTGTGTAAAGGCAGTTTTGATACAGCTTGCTCAACGTTGCCCGTCGGTTAGCTTGTTGGCATGGTGTGCAGCTCTGCGCAAACGGATCACGCTGGTTTACGCGTGGTTTGGCTGTCAGCATGCACATTACGCTCAACTCAACTACAGGCACACAGTTTCAGCGTGTTAAAATGCTGCTCAACCCCGGGCACTCATTTTACACCTATTAAACCACTGCTCACCTACGGGCACTCATTTTACACCTGTTAAAACACTGCTCACCTACGGGCACTCATTCTACACCTGTTAAAATACTGCTCACCTACGAGCACTCATTTTACACCTGTTAAAACACTGCTCACCTACAAGCAGATATCCTCAACTTGTTAAACTGTAGCTCAGCTATGGGCACATCTCACATTTTTTTTTTTTTTTTTTATCTCACATTTCTTCAAAATACATGGCCCATTTCATTACATTTTACATAAAATATAATTTTATATATGTACATATATGTCAGGGACTTGTTTCGTGCTTATTTCACTAAAAATAAAAATTGATGTGGGGGCTCGAACCATGACTGCCTCCTCTTCAGCCGGCGTCTCTACCGCTACGCTATTGCTTCTTGGCTTACTTTGCATATTTAGTTCTTATATGCTTTTCTACTGACTGCTAACTGTGGCTAAGCGCCGGGCATGCCCGCGCAAATGAGCGCACTCACGGGCAAACATCTTTACAACTTATAAAAAAAAATTATTAGATGTTCATTTCTACATTTTATGTTCATAGTCTGTGGGGGCATGTGTTATGTTGTGTTGTGTTTATTCACATTTACACGGACTCTGTCATGGGGGTTTACTTTCGGGACTTTTACTCTTCTGGGGGCATGTCTGTTAGCAGGGCTCGCCCTATGGACATGCCCCCTACTGTCTTACATGGACCGTGTTAGCCTTAGGTGTGATTCAGCATGCCCTCATGCATATTCATGACATGCTGACGTCACACCGTTTAACTGCAGCCTCCGTGTAAGCCTTGTAACTCTTACACGGAGGCTTCGTGAATCCTGCCCATACGTTTTAGTATAGAGCTCTACCTCCTAATATAACATGGTACCAGACATAGTAGAACATATTTGCTACTGCCAGAAATAGTATATATTTATATATCTATTTATGGAAGTGAAGGAATGTATTTTCTGTCAATAGTTTACAAGATTGGAAGTGCACAAATATAATCAGCAGAATTCAGAGGAATTATGGCTCAGCTGTTCTGCTGGAATACTTGTGGAACAACAAATAAATTTCACTGAAAACAGGAAGATACAGATCTAGTAATATGATTTATTCCTCACTGCTAGTGGATTAGCTCAAAAGTCTGAGTAGGCTCAGCATAGAATCATAGCTAGCTCATCTAGTGCATTGGGCAGTTCCCCAGATCAGCACCCCTCATCCCAAAGTTAACAAACAAAAACAAAAGAAAGAAAGAAGAAAAGTCTTCTGAGAGTTCAGGACCCCCCCCAAGAAAGTCTTCTGTATTCCGTATCTGTAGCACGTAGTTATTTGTGCACACTGAGCTGCCCCGCAAATGAAAACACAGTATTGTAATTTATTTAGGAATCGACTTCACAAATGAATGCCTGTTCTGCCCCATCAGCATCTGTATTATATTTATTTATTTATCTTTTATTGACCATTAGGCTAGTAGCCTCTTTTTAGGGGAGACCCAAGGAGGTGTTTATACTGCTTGGGGATATTTTGCCAGGCATCAGTTAACTTCCCTTACTATTTTTTGATAGCTCAGGTTGATGTAAAAGATCCCACAGCACCTCTCACCAACTCAGATAGATGGGGCCTCATTTTAACATCTCATCTGAAGGATGGCAGGCTCAGGAATGCAGCACCCCCCATGCTGCAAAATCTACAGCAACCACCCCCCCCCATGCTGCAAAATAGTGTCAGCAATCCATCTACCTGGAGTGAAAATGTAACCCACAGCCTTCTGCATCAAAGATGAGCGGGCTAACTGTTGAGCCACTGACACCTACCAATCACACCCTTTAATAACTTGCACCAAGGGTAGCCATTCCCTTTTTCCCACCCTAGCTACAGCTCTGGCCATATAGGTATTCTCTTATTTTCCTTGATGAGAAGAAAGACAAAATAATAACATTGAGTTAAATTCAGCAATAGCTGCCAGTCAAGAAAGAAGTTGTCATTTACTACAATGTTCTTTATTATAGCATAAGGTCCTACAAAGACTGTAAATGTATATATTACTGAGATGAAGAAGAAAGTCAAGATTTGAATTTGATAAGCTGGATGATTATCTACTAAAATAGAATCATTTGTGAAAAAAGAAATGAAACAATGGTCAGGTTTTAAGAGAAAACAGTCCTGATCTTATCAAAAGTTGTGACTGTGCAGTGTAATTTAAATTACTAAAGCACAGTTAAAATAATTAACTGATCAAAAGTCTATGTAAGATAACATAGGAATGAAATGGTAAGAAAAAAATGAGAAATAAAGTGAGGATATTTTATAAAACTAGAGGACGATAAAAACTTGGGTAATAGTAATGAGTCAATGTAGTATAATAAAGAAATGTTCAGAGACTGAGACTACTGGAAACGTAATTAAAGCTTTTGCAGTAGGCATGGTAGAAACATAACAGGAAGGACTGCACAGTTCTTTATTAAGTTTATACAACCTAAGCTATATAAGTACATTTGCAAAGATACACCAAAGCAAAACAAGTGCATTCAAAAGACTTTGCACATTAATGAACATAAATGTGATCATGACCAGGTTTTAATATACTGGAAGTAAAATTACTTGATCCAATAAGATCTGAAAATGCTTTTGATACATATGCAACAGTAAAATAGCAGTACGAGGCAGATAGCTGAAAAGAAATACTGTCATATAATGTACAGAATGTGGACCTTAAATCAGATAGAGGAGATAATACCATTTCAGAAAATATTTTGAAGCTTTAAAGATGGAAAATGGGAGATGTCTGAAGATTGTTAATCTTTTCTGGATACTGAATGGAACTATTACAGCACAAATTTAAGAAACTTAATGTTCTTTCTCAAAATGAAGCTCTTAATTTAACTTTCCTATTATTTTGGGCCGTATCTTGTGAGAACCTAGGAACAGTAAAATAAACAGAAGTTACAGTCTAAAGCAAAGAATCTGTATGTTCAAAATTAATCACAAATGATATGTAAAACATATTAGTAACACACTTCTTATTTATGTACAAGCTTAAGAAGCTTTTTAGGAGCATATAGGAGAATAGTACATACAACTAAAATAGAAATATAGGTATCTCCTTAAGGGTTCATTTGCACATATCCCATGGGCCTCCACTACAGGAGATTTAAGGTATTCCACAATACAGACTCTGTCTTTGATGGCTTGTTGTTGTAGTTTTACTAAATATTTTTATTGTGTTAACTTTTTACCCCATGCTCTAGTTAAAATAAATCCTGATGAAGTGCCAGTGGTTTGTGATAGTAGAAAAGTACCCATACCAAAATAAGATGAGATAAGGTGAAAGGAACTAAAGAGAATGAAAAGAACTGATGTCTCTAAGAAACAATTAAGCCAACAGCATGGCTAGACAGTATGGCAATGTTGTAAGAAAGATAAGATTCACATTTACATTGACCCACAACATCTCAAAACAGGGTCTATATTATATTTTCGAAAGTTTCAAACATCGACCACCATATGGTCGACACCATATGAGCGATGTTCAAAATTTCTAAAATATAATTAAAAAATATATACTTACCTAAACGCTGAAGGCAGGGGGGCAAGCCCCCCTCCACCCCCCACACCCCTGCTATTTAAATATTCCTACTCCGAGCTCGCACTGCATTGAAGTAAAGGGAAAATATTCCCTACAGTGATTTTGGTGTTACGCACGCGACATTTCGACATTTTGACCAATCGGGTTAGCTCAATACGGGTTCGCCATTTCCAATTTTCGATTATGCAATAGGAACCCCTCAAAACAGCATATGTGAAGATGATACAACAGATACGTGGTCAAACCAGCTATAGAAATACAGTACATAAGGAAAGGTGGTGATGGAATGCAGAAGTCCAGAAAGTTATAAAAAAAGGAGTGCAGGATGAAGTGGAAGATAGCAGAACTGGACCAAACTAGGAAGGTATACTGGTCAGCTAAGAAAAATATTAAAGGAACAGTCATAATTAAAAGAAGAAAACATAGAGGAAACTCTATCAACTTCTAGAAAGTGGGTCAGCAGATGGCACAAAGAAGCTCTACCAAGTTGCAAGGCAAAGACAGAAAGATAAAGTAGTTAGTCATCAGATGCCATTCATAAAAGATCCCAGAATAAGTCTGCTAAGTAAGCCAGAGAACATCAAGGGCAGATGAATAGAGTACTTCCACTGGCTTTTGAATGACAAAACCCCCAAAGCTGTACTGCTACATGCACAGCTTATGTTAAAAGGCAAATAACAACCCATTCTAAAAGTGAGAGGGATAGTAGAGAAGAAGTTGGAGATGAGGAAAATGTCCAACTAGGCATTCTTAGACACAGAGTAGGTATATGAGAAGGTCCCCAGAAAGCTGATTTGGACAATTCTGTAATGCTAAAAAATCCATTGGTAGAATTAGTGCAGGTCAGGGGAGCCCACAGGATTTTTTGCAGGGGGTGCAAACCTAGAGTCCCCCCCTACACAACCCCCCCAACTCAGCCATTGCAGTGTCCCATTACATGGTTATTTCTCCCCTGTTGCCATAAACACTGTTCAAAACTCTCAGTGTGCATACTGTTCTATGCTTTACTTTTGCAACGACTACAAATATTTGGATATAATTTACAAATTTTATTTCAAATTGTATAGCACAAACACTGATAGACATTCGTTAAACAAAGCAATAGCTTTACAATGAAAACAGACTTGCATTAAAACTTCTCTACCTTTCAAACTCACATTCCCTAAAACAGCATTGAAACCCACATTCAAAGAAAATGCATCTCGCCAGTGGCGAGTTAAACTTACCTTTGGGCTGTTTTCAAATCATATGCCCCTTGCACACATTTTTAGAACCATGCAAAAGTTCTTTAATACAATCAGGAAGGTGAATCAATTATAATATATACTAATTGAATTATATCCCTTGTATAATACAGTACCACTTGTTAGCGTGTGTTTTAAAGTAATAGTTTTGAACAGTTTGCCAGTAAGGAATGAATCAAAACATATGAACCAATAATGACAAACTGCCCAATTCAGAACATTTCAACCATAAAAGGCCATCCAAATTTCTGTCATTACAATCCACCAATATCAATCAATATGCACAATCTCTGCAGAAGTAAAAGTCATCTGAATAATTCCACATTAAAGAGAGCTGAAACTAATGAAGAGGTTGCTGCTAGAAAACAACTGTATATTTCAGTCTTTCATCTACAAATTCAGTACCTACTGCCCATGAAGAATAAATTGCCTATGTTATGTTAAAAAAATGGTAAGCTGCTATATTGCAATAGGGAATGGGTAGCAAGCTGAAAAACAGATGCATAGTTACTAGACATCTGATCCAAAGGAGGACATATCTGCAACACCCAGCCCTTTAAAATACAAATCTATATGCTGTGGGAGTAGAACCTATAGCCCTCTGCATCAAGTATGCTACATGTTGTGCTACTAACACTGTTTTAAAATTCTATACCACAATAATGATACCATTTGCTAAAAAAAACAGTTGCACATTTTAAACCGACTTAGCATGAGCAGCAGTAAACATCTATTCCCTTGAAGCTCTCAATTCCTGGGGCATTTCACTGTCTCTCACACACACACACACACACACACACACACACACACACACACACACACACACACACACATACAGACACACGCAAACCTTAACCTCTTAGTCCAAAAAATTTAGACAGAGCCTAAAATAAATAGGGACAGATTATAAATATTTCTCTCATGAACTTAGAAAATTGCTAGAATAACAGGATTTGTGTTACTATGCATTTTTCTAAAGAATATGGTGTGTAAAACTCAAATGTCTGTCATTATTTAGTAACTTCAATCCTTTTTAGGAGGAATATGGGGCAAAAATATGGACATTCTGCAAAAACCTGCACAGCTGAGGGGTATTCTACCTCCCTCTTACACACACACACACACACACACACACACACACACACACACACACACACACACACACTATGCGCACACATACACACAGGCCCCAAACTAAGGACACAGTTAGAAAGTTGCTAGAATAACAGGATATCTGTTAGAATGCATTTTCTGAAGGATATGAAGTCTGAAACTCAAATGCATGTGATTATTTAGTAATTTTAATCCTTAGCTCATTCCAGTGATTTGTCAAAAACAGAATTTTTATGAGGAACAGACTAAAAATATAAGGAAAAATCTGGACATTCTGTAAAAATCTGTACAGTTGAGAGGAATGACACACACATACATCCCCCTACCTCCTTAGAAAGTGGATAGAACAACAGGTTTTGCATTAGTATGCATTTTGTGAAAGATATGTAGTCTAAAGGTTAAATGTCTACATTATTTTCTGACTTCAGTCTTCAATGATTTTCCAGAAAAACACAATTTTATGAGAAACAAATAGAAAATAGGCAAACATCTGGATAATTGCGAGGTATGAACCCCCCCCCCCTTACTCACACTCCTACCTCCCTCTTACTTACACACGCACACACACACACACACACACACACACACACACACACACACACACACACACACACACACACCTACATTTACCTACCCACTTCTTACATACACGTATACACACCCCTACCTACCTACTTCTTACATCCACACACCCCCCCTACCTACCAATTTCTTACATACACACACCTCTTAAAACACTTAAAAACACACATGCACACACCTGCCTCTCACTTGTACATTCATCCGTAATCTAAACATCTTCTGGAATTCAAATTTCATGCAGGTGCAGAAGATGAAGATGTAAACCATCGGTTGCACGGACGGAGAAGACGAAAACAGGTCACAAACACCTGTTCCATTTGTGCGACTGGATGCAAAGGGTGTTCTTAAAGAAGAATGCCGTAAAAAAAATATATATATATATATATATATATATATATATATATATATATATATATATATTTTTTTTTATTAAAAGAAAATTAATCTCCTGGCCAGCCAGATTCAAAGGGTGCAAGCCCCCTTGCACCTGCTTGCAGGTGCCCTAGGTGCAGGTTATTTACAAGGATCCAAAAATACAACAAACAGTAGAGAGGTTCCAGTGAGACTGGTGTGTATCAGGGTACTGCTCTGAGCCCACTCTTGTTCATACTACTGATAGATTATATCAGCAAACAGGTCAGAAGGGACAGGTCAATAAAACTGCTGAACATAGACAATTTGGAATTAACAACCAGACATTAAACAAAAACATCAACAATGACAGAGGACACGGATACATAACTGAAGGCACATGGTATAAAACTGAGTATAGACAAGACAGTGGACATGTCAGCAAATGTGAGAGATGAGAAGAAACTGAAATTGAGATAGAAAGGAAAATAGTACAACAGGTTAACACTTTTAAGCATTAGAGAGGTGTGGCTGCGAAGGGAAATCTAAATGAGGTTATAGCTAGAATCAGAGATGGTAGTGTGTGACAGAAAATGCCATAGAATTGAAAAGTAAGGAGTACAAAACAATGGTGCAGCCAGTGCTCCTGTGGTGCAGTAACTTGGGCAATAAAGGCTTAGCAGCTGAGGAAGCTTGAAATGATGAAGATGAAGTGCCTGATATGGGTGGTAGCAGTAGTGTAGCTAGGGTGGGGAGAAAAGGGCAACTGTCCTGGGTTCAAAGCACTGGAGGGGTGATCAGCCAATCCCAATCTCTCTTTAATGTAATCCCAGCTTTTAAAAGTCAGTATTGCCTTTGTGGTTAAGCCATAGTGCTGTAGTGCTCTGCATGTGGTTTTAAACTGTAGCAACAGCAGTTTGCTACAGTTTAAAAGAAGAAAAGTATTTTTTAACAAAATATGTCAAAAGAGAGTTGGGGCAGGAACACAGAAACAGGACCTGAAATGCAGGGGCATGGGAGGACATCTCATGCATCTGGCTTCCTGGTTGATGTGCTAGTAGAAGAAATGTCCATTTTTTTTCTCTTCAATGAAAAAGATGGGGGTGGGCTAGATGGCTTGATCTAACTGTAATAAGCCAACCACTTACAAATGGCTTTTTTTTTGCCCTTCATTTGAAGAGCTGATGGGTTGGTTACACTTCTTGGTGATAGGATGTACACCGTGGGCCAGATAAAGAAATGAGAACATCACAGTGGATGCAAAAGTAACCCCAGCTGTAGCGGTCAAGGAGACTAGATTGCAGTGGTTCATTCACATGTGCAGAAAAACAGAAGGTGAACAGATAAAGCAGATTTGGAAGAGACAGAAAGAAGGCAAGTTGAGGCAAGGACACTCAGGTAAGATATGAATGGACTGTTTGAAAGAAGATTGGCAACAGTCAGACATGACTAACAAAGAAGGTATGACACTGGTTCTGAACTGAGAGTGAGAGAAACATTTGGTGCAATATCTGACCCCATGTAAAAATGGGAAAAAGGGGATTTATGGTGATAATAGTGAATAACAGAATAAAAATTAAAATAAACGTACCCTGGAATTCAATAAACCTCCATGCAAGAATAAATCTATTCTTGCATGGAGTGGATCATGCCGTTGCAACACAGCAGCGTGCCTTGCATATTCATGAAGGCACACTGCTATATAACCTGAACGGACATGATCTGTGAATGAGTGCAGGGGGTGTGTCTGAGCAATGCTCATACAGTAAACATGTCTCCTGCACTCAGGAAGTGCCATACGGCACTTTGTAAACAAAAACAGTGTCTGTGGACACTGTTGCATATCTCTCAACTGTACAGATTTTCACAGAATGAAGATGTTTGCCTCATATGTCAGGTATGTTTCTTCTAAAATCTATACTTGTTTGGCAAAGAGCTGAGGATGGAAATCATTAAATAATGACAAACATTTGAGTCTAAGACTCCACATCCTTTGAAAAAAGTCATGGCTAATGCAAAACCTATTATTCTATCAACTTTCTAAGTTTGTAAGAGCAGTATTTAAAATCTGTCCCTCCTTGTCCCCCATCATGTTAGGTTTTGTCAAGATTTTATGCTCTAAGAGGCTGACAAGTATGACAGTTAGCTATGTGCATATCCCTAAACTAAGACAAATAAAACAAATATTTATTTTTTTCCCATCCCCACTAAAGTTTAAGCATAGCTGAGTGGGTGTGCTCATGGCTCAGCTGTGTTCAGCATAGCATAAACAAATGAAGGAGTGAAATAGAAATATACAGCCAAAATACCCAAAGTACGATAGCGTAGTGGTTACAGCTTTTGCTTAACATGCAATCATTCATGGTTTAAGCCCCAATACAGTCCATTCATTTTTATATGTGAAAGCAGCACTGAAATAACTTTTTTTATAAATAGGTAGTAAATAATATATATTTGTTAACCAGGGTAGTGTAGCAGGTCCAAATGTGAGGGGTCAGTGTAGTACAGATGTGAAACCCCATATAAACACACGTGTCCCATACAGTATAGACACACAAGAATATAATGTAATGAAAGCGCATAGGGGGTGCTTATATTCGTGTATCATAAGATGTCATTAATAAGGAATCAACCCACAATCCTGACAGTCCATAAAATGAAAGCTGAACAACACTAAATGTTGCTCTACTATGCTTAGCTGGTGTAAGCATTGCTTAAATCTAAATGCTTAGCAATAATTAGCATAACTAAGCAGATTTTCCAACTGGCAAGCAGTGCTTAACATCAACACCTTTAAGCAATGCGTATTATAGCTAAGCAGGTTTGCACGTCACTTAGCTTAGCTCAAACATATCCAAAATCAGCCAGTCATGGCAAAAGGTGGGAAATCAGCCCTATTTAAACATTGCAGGTGGGAAAACAGCCCATAATCAGTTGCAGCTTATCACTGCAGGCACTATGGGTGGAGTTGGTGAAGTATCGCACTTTTGGGTGCAGAGCTGGGGCATTCTGGAGTCCAGGGTCATGGTTGGGCTCCTAGTGAAAGACCATGAGGGGAGACTGCTGCAGGGCCAGTACCAGGGCTCGCAATACAAAGTGGAGGCCTGGGACTATCTCACACATGATCTCACCAGTGCCGCTGGCATCCCTCGGACTGGTGAGCAGGTCCGGCACCATTTCATTGATCTGAAGCATAGGAAGAGGGAGCTGTTGGACCAGTGGGTCCAAGATGGATGGGCAGGGAATGTCCCAGACATGTGAAAGTATCAGTATCAATTAGTGTCTGCCAAAGTTCAGCCTGTGTATGTGATGGATAGATATGCATAAATGTTTCTCTATCTCCTGTACAGCTGCAGATGACAGGGCCGTGAATGTGGACGCCCACTCCAGCAGCCTGCTAAGGCTACATCGCAAAGCTGGTGAGTACAAATCTAGCTTGTGGTATTCAGGGCAAATAAATAGAAAGGAGTAGAATGTCACCTGTCAGTATTTAAAAATGTGCATTCTTCGTACTGAATAAATGAGACATTAGCAGAGTAATAGTGATGTACAAGGTATATATATCAATAAAAGTGTCAGTACTTGTCAATAAAACTCAAAACCCCAGACTGGTTGTGTTTACTTTGGTATGTGGTGGTATGAATCTAAATGTGTACAGGTTCTGCACAGCAACTATAGCTCTGAAAGCATTAAATAATTGAGGCTCATCTGACAAAGATTGTGGAGTTGTAAAACAGGAGATTAACTATATGAAATGTTCTGTGCAGCAAGATCTGATACCTGAATAATAATGTTGTGTTAACCAGTGTTTCCCACACTGTACTATGTCAAAGTATGAATACACAGTATAAGAACTACCTGCCATGCATGAATGTCAGAATTACAAGGTCAGATTGTACAACCAATAGAGTATAGTCAAACAAGAGACAGCAGTTCCTCAAAAGCTCACAAAGTTGTTGTATTTTTTTTTTTTTTTGCACAAACAAGCATGGTTCGAATCCTGGGAGTGATAGTAAGCAGTATGCATAATTTCACCCAGGAATATGTGAATATGTATAGAAACAGTCAGGTAGTGTTAATAGAAATTTCCTCCACAGGTATGCCAGGTAAGAAAAAGTATATCTTAGCTGTAAGAAGGCTGTACTTATACACTGTGTATAGCACCATCTGTCCAACCCCAAGGCCGCAAATGACAACAAGAGAAGTACATACACCAAGTAGTCTCCTCCAATAAATGTTCCACAAGTGTCAGGCTGTCACGACTAGTGGTCACTGTTGACAATACCCAGGGTGAATGATAGAAATCAAGACAGAGTATGGCAGTAGAACACACACACACACACACACACACACACACACACACACACACACACACACACACACACACACACACACACACACACACACACACACACACACACACACACGCACACAGTATGAGTGCACATATGTAACCTTGACTATGTGAATATGGGTAGAAACAGTCAGGTAGTGTTAACAGGCATTACCTCCACAGGTCTGCCAGGTAAGGGCATGTTCATATCAGCCTTAGAAAGGCATTATTAATACACTCTGTACAAACATACTGCTGCCCAACCCAAGGTCATAGGTAGATGTAAAGTGATGTCATACCTGGAGAGTAATGAGTAGAGTAATGATCATTACAGTTGTGAGCAATTGAAGCCTATACAGTTGTTAATTGACATCCCTCTCTCTCTCTCCCACCCTATCTGCACCAATAATCTATACATGTATATCAACGGGTATGTTTTTCACCAAACCTACTGTTGGGACATGTGTCCTATTGTTCTACAGATATTTAACCATTTGATTATTAATGTTCCCTGTTCAAATACTATCACTGGTGACCTGTTGCTGTCAATGTAACCTGCATGCTGTTATGTCCACTGTGGTTCCATATATGCATGTGTTCAGTTTGCTATGCAACTGTTTCCAATCCATTTTATAGGGTCAATTGGAACACCCATGCATGGTGTTATAACTAATCCTGGAATGTGTTGTTCATGACTAACCAACATATGTTGTAAAACCTGAATACCATAGCAGTGGATCCACCTGTCCCGCCTCATCTGGCCGTGTCATCGGGCCCCAGCACATATGGGACCCAACCTGAGTTGTCCTTGTCCACTGGTCCTGCACCACCTTCAGGTGGAACCACCTCAGGGGATGGGGCCCATCCCCCCCTGGGAGCGGGTACAGACAAGACACCATCACCCATAGTCAGGTCTGGAGTTTGGTGCATAGCGAGTTCTGAAAGGAGTTTGGAGATCAGCGATGCCAGCTTGAGGGCCGCATGGTGCATCTTGAGGGTCAGCCTGCCCCTTCTGCTCAGCCCCCCAGCACAGCCACCTTTGGGGCCATGAACCATACTTATCCACTTCTTACTGCATGACATCTGGACAAAGCCGGACATTCTTGGGGGACAGAGGCCCAAACACAGGGGCATTATTGACATTTTGTATTGCTGTTATAAACTGAGAAAGTTGCTGGTGTAACAGGGTTTTCTGTAATATATCCATTCTGAGGGATATGAAGTCAGAAACACAAATGGATGTTACCATTTACTGACTCCAATCCCCAGAGTATGCTACTGAATTTCCAAAGACAAAAAATGTGTAACATACCAAATATAGGTGTCCAAACTCTGGCCAGTCTGCAGCTAGCCCTACAATTGAAAGTTATGTCAACCACATAACACTGTTAGACTTAAAATCATGCAGAACAGCCATATCCACAGAAACCCTGTCAAACTAGCAGTACTTCAAATGTATAACAGCAATACTTACATTCAGTCCCTATGTCTAGAACATTCTCCCCCAGATTGTCTGGCTGTCTCCACAGTGTTTGTTGTAAGAGGTATTTCCAACTACCCTCTGTGATGCTGTTTGTCACACACCTCCATGAAGTCCTCATCACAGGCAAGGTAAAGGGCCAGCACCAACATTAAGTACTCAGTTATAGGAGTGTGTTTCCATGCAACTGGCTATTGTAATGATACCATAGCTGTTCTACATGCAATTAGCAAGTGGAGGAAGCTGCTGCCTATGCAAAACTGCTGTATACCCTACATCCTGGAGAGAGAGAGAGAGAGAGAGAGAGAGAGAGGGAGAAACAGACTGAAAAAAAAAACAAACAACAGCAAGCAGGATATAACCTACACTTGAAAAAAAAACAAGTATGTCAAACAAGCATGCATGTAATGGACTGCAGTAGGGGGTATGTAATAATGGGAAAGAGGAAGTTTAACATATATGTCTCAACAAGACTTGCTGTACTGATATATTGCTGATCAGAACCTATGGCCATAGCATCTGTGTCTGCCTGCAGTGACATAGAATACAGCTCAGGCCCCTGAGTCACCCCAGGAAAGGATGGCTCACATATGACTACTACTGGAGTGTGTGTTGAACAATACTGACTATGACACTGCTAGGCCAGCTACTTCCACAGTTATATCATCTGGACCAACAGCCTTTCAATTCTTAAACTTCTTCATAGCTATCCTTACTTCCCCCTTGATACTCTGTTGCACTTCCTGATTCACCATACCTACATCATCCAACAATCTCTCTCCCTCTCTCTCTCTCTCTCTCTCTCTCTCATTCTCCTCATTCAACAGCCCATCAGAGTTGTGTTTCCATCTGCTCTATATACTCTCCTTTCTTGTGAGTATGTTTACACCATTACCCTTTATCACCCTTATTTGCTGAACATCCTTCCTAGCTACTTGCCTCTGTCAAGCCAATTGGTACAGGTCCTATCCTCCATCCTTGGTGTCCAAATTTACATACAACCATTCAGCTGCCCCATCCTTAGCCTTTGCCACCACTATCTTTGCCATGCATGCCATCTCCCTATACTCCTGTCTACTTTCTTCATCTGTCTGACAATCCCACTTCTCCTTTGCCAACCTCTTTCTCTGTATACTCCTCTGTACTCCCTCATTCCACCACCAGGTCTCCTTGTCCTCTTTCCTCTGTCCAGATGGCAAACCAAGCAACATTCTACTCATCTCCCTTACTAGCTCGGATGTAGTTACCCAGATATTTGGTAACTCTTCACTGCCACCCACTGCCTATCGTAACTCTTCCCTGAACCAACCTCGCAATCGCCCTTTTACAGTATCCACTATTTGCTTCATTGTGCTCCCTCACACTCCTCCCCCTTTTCTGGATCACCAACGTCATCCCACAGACCAACAGTCCATGCCTCCTAACTACACTTTAAACTGTCACCACTTTACAGTTTCCATTCCCCTTCAAAGTGGCCCACTTGCATATGAGATAACCCAACTGTGTGCATCTCCCTCCACTCTTGTATGTCACCCTATGCCCCTCGGTCTTGTAAACATACATATTCACCATGTCCAACCTCTTATGCAAACTCCACCACCATCACACCTTCTACATTCCTTGGCTTAACACCATACCTACCCACCACTTCTGCAACCCATCTGTCCCCTTCACCAACTTGCACGTTTAAATCTGCTGCTATCACCAGTCTCTCACCCTTAGGTATACTCATCACCATTTCATCCAACCATTCCAAAGTACTTCTGTCTCACCCATCACACATGCAACTAGCGGAGCATATGTACTAACAGCTGTCATCATTACACTATCAATACCCAGCCTCATAAACATCACTCTACCCAACACTCTTATCACTTCCAAAAACACCCTTGGCATAATGTTCCTTCAGGTTAACCCCTATACCATGTCCAACCCACACATACCACGATAGAACTATTTGTACCCGACTCTGATACACACAGCCTTACCCCCCCTTCCATCTGGTCTCTGGCACACACAATATATCCACCTTTCCTCTGTCCATCATATCAGTTAGCTCTGTCCCCATACCAGTCATATTTGCAACATTAAAAGGTCCTACCCTCACTACCACACTCCTAACCTTTCTCCTCTCTGCCTGCCATATTAGCAGAGGACATCCAGCAGGGTATGTCTGTGAATGCAGACTACTGTACTATCAAATGACATATGTGTGTTATATCAGTATGAAGAAGGTGTCACTAATCTTGGCCCATACCCACACCATGTATGTGCAGCATCCTCCAAATGTCCTGTCCTAACAGGTTGACAGGAATGACTGGGTAGCAATAATGTAATTACATTGTGCCATACTGACATAGAACAGAAATGTATAACAGGTATTACCTGTGCATATGTATGTATGTATGGGTAGGTGTACCTGGCTGCCTCATAACAACTGACATGGAATGAAAAACATCAGGTAAATTAGCTGTACATGTTGTATACATGTGTAACCTTAGTTTCTGTGCATCCAACAGAGTTACACTTATACAGCTACCGGTTGTGGCATTGCCCTGACACAGACATAGGTACTAGAATAAGCATGAGTATCAAGTTGAAATTGTAGAGGTGGCCAACTGTGTTCTGACCCTGTGTCTATGCCTACTACAGACAGATATATGACCACCCACATAGCCGTATGGCCTCAGCAATACCTTACTTGTAAAACCTGTCTCCTCCAAAGTAGAGTAAACCTATTTGCTGGATAGCAGCAATGCTCAAAGCACATAATGTGATGCTATATTGGCTGTACAGGGAAAAGTAGGAGCAGGCACCAACTGGGTAGCATGTCAACCTTTGTCTGAAAGAGCATATTAGGTCACAGGTGGATTATTGTAAGGCTAACTATCAGTACAAATTGGACACATCCACTAAGGGTAATCACAAGGCCATCTTCACATATGTCTGCAGTCTCAGGGGCAACAACCCAACCAACCCTGTAATGGTGGTCAATCACAACACATATACACATACTGTATGCCAAACTGCTGCAGACAGGTTTAGGGCAAACATCACCCCCATGGCTCACCATCAGTATAGGTGGATATGAACAGCACACGCACCCCTCCCCTCATCAACATCATGGATCAGGTGCAAACTGCCTAATCAAAGTTAAGAAAAGCAAGTCCCCTTGGGGCCTGATAACATTCCTGTCTGCATCCTACATGAACCCAGGCATATGCTTCCAGCTCCATTACACACTGTATACAAGCAAATCCTGAGCACCATTGACATCCATCTGCAAAAAACATGGCCACTGTCATCCCTCTACACAAACATGAATGATGAATGGTGGTTTATGCAACAGACTGGCCCTCATTGGGGGGAACATGACACATCAGGACCAGGAGTACAATGCATGTTCATACAGTGCTGCTAGCTACAGGGATATGATGTATTTGTAAGTGGTGGCTAATGATAGTCCATATTCATGGGCTGGCTCTGTAAAGAACTTTTGGGCAATGTCTGAGGTCCTGTGATGTGTTTCCCTGTTTATGTCTTCCAGGTGCCATGCAGTGGCAACAGCCTTACACCGATGTGGAGACAGCAGCCATCACAGAAGCTGTAATCTTAAACCAATTAAATGTCATCCTTTTTGGCCGTAGCCGGCAATATCTGTGGGAGCAGACTGCCCTGTGGGATTAGATCATCCAGAGGGTGAACATCTTGGGCCACCATGGACACACATACGATCAGGTCAGGCATAGAGCAACTGACCTGATACGTTGTGCCTGGCAAAGGGATGCTGCTGTAGTGAAGGACTGTGCTGCTACTGGTGGGAGGCCAGCCACACAGGCCCCACGTACAGTGACAGAGGAGTTCCTTGTCAACCTTGGAGTAACCCCCACACAACCTCAAACACAGGAAACAGCAGTCATTAAGGTGGGTGGCACCCAGGCAACAGACAAGGAGCATCCAGGTAAGGCTAAAGTGCACATTAATGTAATGAGGTAGTATTTAAACTGTTTTCTATAGAGTGTCTAGATGCATATGTCAGTGTAAAATGGATTAGTGGGTGGAGTTTAGTAATGCACACAAGTACACATCTATGGTGAAGGACAACAAATTGTGTAATATCATAGTGTGTACCGTACCTGTGCAGAAATGTAGCATTCATCTTGTACCAATGTGTAATGTGAATCTGCTGACAATACCTCTCCCTCACAACTACATAGGTCCCTCTGGTCTGCACATGGGACAGCAGCCTGAAGCCTGTAAGTATGGGATTTCCTGTTGTGACTCACCAGTACCCCAGGCATACTAAAGTCAATGCATGTGACAATGCACACAACTGTTATACTCAGCCATTTGGCAATATCTGCATGTTCACTTGTGGTGGTGTTTACTGCATTGCACCACGGTGGTCATCACAGGGGCCTATTTGCAGGAGATGTCACATATCTGTAGCATACCTCACAACCTGTCATTGCAGGACATCTGGACAAAGACTGACAAAATGAGGGGACAAATGCCCAAAACTAGGGTCATATTGTATAAATTAGTGGTATACAGTGCATATAAATGGTGTACACACCTGTTAGAATGCCAGGTATTTGTGATGTACAAAAATATGAGCACAATAGACAATTTCAAAATACTGCCAACCTTTCATGTGACCTATAACCTGTACAATTCAGTTGTAAAGCAATCAAATTTGTTAGAGGAACAATAATGACACATAACAATAGTACAACAACCTAGATGCATATGTGTGCACAGGCTGAAGCTAATACTGTGTTGAGGCAGTTTTTGATATAACTACAGCAGTACATCTTATTGGGTACACACCTGCCATCAATTACTGAGACTCTTTGATTAACAGCAAATAACAGTTAGCCGTCCTACCAGGATTATCCTAACATATACCCAGTTGCCTGCTACAGCAACAGCCATGGTTAGCATAGATCTGATGAAGCTGCTAAGGGGCCACATGTTTGAGATGTATCAGCCTGGAGAAAGGTACGGAAACATTTCCACAGCATTGCACATACCATGGAACACAGTGCAGACAGTCAACAAAAGGTGGTGAAAATATGGGGCTACAGTGATATTGCAAAGGAGTGGAAATACCAACAAATTATATGAGAATATAAGACCAAAATTGGGTAGGGAGGCTGCCAGGATCCCTACAGCAACAGTGAAGGAGTAGCAGGAATTTCCAGCAAGTACCGGGTGTGTGCTACAAGTCACTACAATCTTCCATGGTCTCCATATGTTCTGCCTATAGGGTAGGGTTGGAAGATGGCAGAAGTTCCTCACACCAAACAATATCCAGGCCTGGAGAAAGTCTGAAAACAATACATCAGGTCTCCAAAAAGCAAGTTGAAAAATGTTTTATGGTAATATGGTACCATGTTTGAACTCTTTGGCTGCAATTCTGACAGGTGTGTTTGGCACAATAACACCACTGCAAATTACCACAACACCACCCCCATGGTGAAGCATGGTGATGGCAGTGTCCTGCTTTGGAGTTGCTGTTCACAAGCTGTAACTGGGCCTGTAGCCAAGTTGGTGGGGATTATGAACAATTCCAAAAACGGGGCCCTTGTGGCACCAATCCTTCTGGTGTCTGCCACATAGCTGTGGATGGTGAGGAATTCCACCTTTCCACACAACAATGGCCCAAGCCATATATCCAAATCAACAAAAGGATGGCTTCACCAGAACACATGCAACGTTCTGCACTGGCCCAGCCAGAGCCCACACCTATGTCCAATAGGATATACACAGGGTGACCTGAAGAGAGCAGTGCATAGGGGATGCCCTTGTAATCTGACATGGTTGGAGGTGTTTTGCAAGGGAGAGTGTGCAAACATTGGCAAGTCAAGATGTGCCATGCTGATAGACACCTTCCCAAGAGGACTGAATGCTCTAATTAAATAAAAAGGTGCTTTAACAGAGTATTACTTTAAGGGTGTGCACACTCATGCAACCAGCCTATTGTACTTATTTCATTTACCATGGTTTGCCTTTGAATTGTCATCTGCCGTGTGTCTGATGTGCATAACGCCGAAAGTATGGCTGGAAAAAATGAAAATGCCGATTCACCATGTGTTTGAATGGCAAATAAGCGAATGCACATGGATCAAATGTCAGAAATGGATTTCCAGCAAATCATTTTCAAAATGTGATCCTTCAAAGTTCTCCATGTTCTGGTAATACAGGTCACACAACAGGATGATCGCACATACCATGTGTGACAAAACAAAGGTAAATCCATTTACCATATGTTACCTGTAACTGATGTGTATGTTCTTCAGTTGAATTGCACAGGTTATATGTCATATAAAATGATGGCAATGTTATCACCTGATTTCTGAGGTCTCATGTGATATATCACAAAAACCTGGCATGATAGCAGGTGTGTGTACATTTACTAAATCCACTGTAAGCTTGGGAAGTTGTTTGAGTAACTGGCTTTGTTTTAACATACATGTACTGCAGGTTATGCAGTCTGCACCTCAAATTAGGACATTAATTAGTGGCAAAAATCCACAGGTCAACCCAGTAATGTATCAGACAAACACAGGAGTTATGAGGAACAGATATGTAGTCATTCAGCAAAACCCTGTACAGCTGGGAGGTATGTTCTGTAGGAGTTGCCACAGTGCTATACAGGTGAACAGCAATAATTTACATGGGTGCAGTGTGTGCTAGGTGAAGGGCCATCACCTAACACCTCTCACGTATCCCAGAGGTGTATATTAGTAGTAACAGTAATTGGAAAGGGCTGCACTGCATGATGTTGAGGGTCTGTCCAGAGTGTGTATGTTATTGTCTGACTGTGTGTCGTGACTGATCCCAGTTAGCTAATGTGAGGTCTGTATAATGCCTTTGAGGCACCTCATCTGTATGTGCGTGTGTGTGTGTGTGTGTGTGTGTGTGTGTGTGTGTGTGTGTGTGTGTGTGTGTGTGTGTGTGTGTGTGTGTGTCTGTGTACCAGCAAACCTTATAGTGCTGGTAGTAATTTACATATGTGTTTTTTTCCCTCACGGGTGGACATGGTGGCCACAGTCCCTCCCGCTCTGATTCTGATGTCAGTGTCTCTGCAGACTCTGACCATGAAGATACTCATATTGAGGCACAGGTGGGGTTATCAGGGGCTGAATCTGTTCCATTGGTTGGCATCCCACTATTGTCAACCCCATCCCCACACACAGTCACAATGCCCACTACTGTCAACCCCATCCTCGCAGACAGTCACAATGCCCACACATACCCTGTCAGCAGTGACCACAAATACTGGACAGTGGGCTGGTGGTGGCATGGAACACAATACTGTGGTGACTATGGCAAGTGAAGGTGCAGGCACTAGCCATAGCCAGAGTGCTAGCGAGGTCCCACACAGGCAGATGGGCAGGGGTGCTCAGAGGAGGATTGCAGCCCATCATGCCCCTGTTGCAAGTGTCACAGTAGCAGTCACCAGATGCATGTTTCAGGCTGTCATGGAGGCACAGGCATGTAATGAACGTAACACCAGACATATACGCAGGGTCGTGGATGAGCACATCCCTGGTGTCCGTGGTGATATTCGTGAACTCACTGCAGCCATCAGTGAGCATACTGAGGTCATGGATAGATCGTGAGGGGAAACCTTGGCACTCCTCAGTCATGGAATATCTGTGCATGAGCATTTGGCAGATGATGGCCAGCAGCCACATGGACATAGGGCAGCACCAGAATCAGCTGAGAGTCTACATGGCCGTGCACCATCAATTTCCTGTACTGGCAGTACCATCAGCACTACTGAAAGGGTGTGCTGTCTATGCCATGATGCAGCAGGCCATGGGCACATGATCCTGTCCAGTCCCAACAGGGACACAGATCCAGCAGGCAGCAGTCACCATCAGGGAGTAGTACTGCATCTGGACTGGGCCCTGGTGGTGCCGGTGATACCCTTGGCAGGCCCAGTTCCCTTGTCCGTGGCTGTAGATGAAGAACTGTACACCCTGCCATGTACAGCCCACAGCTGTCCAAAATACCCATGTTAAGGGTGCCCACATGGCATGACTGTGTGCACACAAACACACACACATCACTGTCAGACAAGTCACCTTTACACACACACACACACACACACACACACACACACACACACACACACACACACACACACACACACACACACACACGCACACACACACACACACACACACACACACACACAAACACACACCATCCCTGAATAGCCCATTTAATGAACACCCCCCCCAAACACACACACATGATGTCAATCATATGGCCCAGCCTAGGCTTCTGGCAAACCCACACCACACCCTGTTCATATGATGATACCTGTGCCACATCCCTGCCATCCATAGCATCGATGCAGGGACATGCTAATATGGGTCTGATGCACAGGGTGCCTTTAGTAGAGTGTAGCTATTTAATGCTGTGTAAGGTGCTGTCATCTGGCATTTGTAATGTGTACACATCAGAGTGTGTGTGTACCCTTTCAGCCATGATGCATTATTAGTGTTAGTAACACTAAGTGAATGTGTTCTCACATGCTGTATTCTGTTTGTGTTGCAGGTGTCTGTGTGTCAGCAAGATGTGGCCCTGCAGAAATCACAAACAAGGGGTATGGCAGTGTTGTAACACATCGACCATGTCATTGCTGAGGTACAGCTGTATCTGCACACATTTCCCAGGTCTGTGTAACAGTTCTTGCTTGTGCCTCACAGCTTATAGGGCTGAGGGGTTGTATATAAGTCTATGGTGGTTAACATCAGCTCTAGTAGAGTGGACAATGGTAAGTGTGGTAGGTGGTACACACCTCAGATTGTTAACACCCTCAACCCCAGAGGATATTGTGTTGACCAAAGACACAGAGAATACTGTTCACACACACACACACACACACACACACACACACACACACACACACACACACACACACACACACACACACACACACACACACACACACACACACACACACACTCACACACACACACACACACACACACACACACACACACACACACACACACACACACAGTATCACAGTTGCCAGTGTTGTGTTTGGAACACCTACCCATCAGGTTGTGCTGCCACACTATTATGCGGTTATTGCAGGTGACACAGGACTACTAGTGTGATCAGCATTAAAAGATACCTGTAAGATGAATAGCATCACGTGACCTAGTGAGGTATGACAATGGTGGGTGTACAGGGTGTGAGAGTACTCATAATAGTGTCACATACAAATCTACACACTCACAACCACTGCTATACATACCAATGCACACACACACACACACACACACACACACACACACACACACACACACACACACACACACACACACACACACACACACACACACATGTGCCAGTACTGACATTAGCAGACCAACCTATCTTGTTATTCATACCATACTATTCCATACTGTTGCACGGGGCTTATAGGGCTAAAGAGTGTCTACAGATACCAATATGGTTGATGTGAACAGCAGCCCTCCTACAGTAGACCTAGGAATGTGTACTGTGAGTACTGTGGTATAAAATATGAAACCATACCCATCAAATGGATGTCGTTCTCACACAAACACAAGATACTTTTCTCTCACACACATTTGCCAGGACTGAGATTAGAACCACTACCTATCAATTTATTGTTACTACATTGTTATGCATTTATCACATACACCACAGAGGTTATGGGGTGACACTTGTCCAAAGGTACTTCTAAGGTAAGGGACATCATCAGGCCTTGCAAATTATGACAATGGGTGATGTATTGGATGACAGAGGCCACAAAATACTGTAACCTACACATATACATACTTGCACACAGTAATATATACACACAGACACACATTTGCCAGGACTCATATTACAACCCCTAGCTATGTAGGTATTGGTATTCTGGTGTTATGCAGTTACTGCACATACCACAGAGCTTATAGGTTGGGGAGTGTCCCAAGGTACCTATATAGTGAATAACATCTACAGCACTTCTAAGGTATGGCAATAGTAGTTGTACTGGGTGATATGGGCCACCAACTACTTTCAACCACATTTACATACTCACAAACACTTTTATACACACTAATGCACACACACACACACATTTGACAGTACTGAGATCCATAGGTTCAAAGATTCATAGCTGTGTACTTGGCAAATGGCCATGGAGGCTTTACAAGGCTAGCCCATGGGAGTACACTAGCATCATGCAACCTGACGATGCTCCCCAGTGTATCTAATGAGTATAGTCACTGGAGTTATCCCCAAGGTGGGTATTCTATTCCCCATCCACTCCTCCAGATTTCTCTTGAAGACGGCCAGTGATGTCCTCTGCTTGATATGTATGTGACGTCTACTCCATAGCATGGCCAGTCTCTGGGTTGTGAACCTGTCCCTCCAGCATGTCCTGTTGATTGTGAGGATGGGGTTGAGGTATCTGGGGCAGGTTGTGTGGACAGATTGGTTTCTTCAGATGTAGCATTCCTGACAGGGTTGGATCAGACATGGCTGTGTATGTCAGGCAGAGATTGCACCTAAGTAGCCAATATGAGGCAGAGATTCATTGGAGTTGTAGGAGTCTGTCCATATGAGGCAAGTGTGTAGTACCTATGATCCTCTTTGTGAGGTACATTTGCAGCCTCTCCTGTTGATGCAGGTGTCCAGTGGGGTACATGGCAAATGGGCCATAGTACACACTGATTGGCCTACTGAGGGGAGAGTACTGGGAAACACTGTCCTTTTACTTCCCGGATTCAACACCTTAGTCAGGAGAAGTGACACATGGAAGGACATTCAGAAGACAGTGGCACTGTGGTGTTCAACAGAGAGCTGACTGTCAACCTGTGTTCCCAGTTCCCATATGCCAACATCAGTGTTCAGTGGTCTACCATCAATGTATTACTTTATGGGAACCATGTCATACCCAAAGGGGATGGCGGCACATCATCTGGCATTGAGCTTATGTCCAGGGTTATGACAACAATCATAGGTCTCAGAAAGGCCTTTGTAAAGGATGTCAACCTCACATGGGGGGTAATAATAGCACCCACCTTGTAGTCATCTGCAAACATTGTCAACCAGGGCACCTTCATATTGGGTGGGTCCTCAGAGGTGTGGATCCCAAACATAAGGGGGCCCAGGTCCACAACCTGTGGGACTCCACCCATGACTGTTCAGCAGTCTGACATGGAGTCCACTGCTTTCACACTGTGGGTTCTATCTGTGAGCCAGTTTGCAGGCCACCTACTGATGTAGGGTTTGCTGCCTACCTGAGTGTGTTTGTGTATGATTCCTGAGTGGGGAGTGATATCCAAGGATTAGATGGGCTGCCTATCTTGTAATCTATTCCATACTGTCACATAGTTATTGCACATGGCACAATGCTTATAGAGCTGCAGATTCTCTACAGGTCCATCTACAGTGGATGACAACTGTGGGCCTTGTAATGTGGACATTGTGACATGTACTGGGTGGGCAACAGCATAAAATTAGCAAAACCCACCCCCAATGGATATAGTTCTCATACAAGCACAACAACCCCCCCCCCCACAGACAGGATACTGTTCCTACACACACGCACCCACACATGTAAAATCCCTACCTATCTATTTATTGCTACTACAGTGTTATGCATTTATTGCACGCACCACGGAGCTTATAGGGTGAAGGTTGTCCAAAGGTACTTCTAAGGTGAGGAATATCAACAGCCCTTGTACAGTATGACAATGGGTGATGTACTGGGTGAGACAGGCCACAAAATACTTTAAACTATACATATACACACCTACATTGTCCAGAACTGGGATTAGAACTCCTACCGAACTAGTTACTTATAACTATAGTGTTATGCAGTTATCACACCCCACAGAGCTTATAGGGCTGAGCCCTCATGAAGGGACTTCTAAGGTGACTGATATCTGCAGGACTGCTAAAGTAGGGCAATGGGAAGTGTACTGGGTTTGAATGGACCCAAAATCTTTAACTTATAAACACACACACACACACACACACACACACACACACACACACACACACACACTTTTGCATTTACCAGGAATTGGATTAGAACTCCTACCTATCTAGTTATTTGTACTATAGTGTTACATAGTTATCACATGCATCACAGAGCTTATAGGGCTGAGGCCTGAAGAAAGGGACTGGACCCAAAATCTTTAACTTATAAACACACACTTTTACATTGCCAAGACTGAGATTAGAACTCCTACCTAACTAGTTATTTGTACTACAGTATTACACAGTTATCGCACATGCCACAGAGCTTATACAGCTGTGATCTGATGAAAGGGACTTTTAAGGTGACTGATATCTGCAGGACTCCTACAGTAGGGCTCTGGTAAGTGTACTGGGTTTGAATGGACCCAAAATCTTTCACTTATAAACACACGCAGACACTTTTACATTTGTCAGAACTGAGATTAGAACTCCTACCTAACTAGTTATTCGTACTAGGGTGTTAGGCAGTTATCGCATGTGCCACAAAGCTTATAGGGCTGAGGCCTGATGCAAGGTACTTCTATGGTGACAGACATCTTCAAGACTACTAAAGTAGGGCAATGGGAAGTGCACTGGGTGGGAAAGGCCTGTTAATTCCTAGATCCTACTGACAATTTCCTAAGTGTATGAGCATGCCCTGTGTGACCTTCTATAGTAAATGTTGGACTCCATTCCAGGGATTGTTGTACTCCAGTCCGGTTTGTTTTGTGCTACAGCCATACTTCTCAACCTGTTGGTGCAAGATATCTAGAGATAGCCTATAGAAATGGGAAGACAATGGGCCATATGGTGATTGTGACTATTTCTCTTAGTAATGTATGGGTTGGTATGGTGTCAGGGTTTGTTTTAGCAGATATCTGACATATATGACGTTTGATGCTCATGTATTGTTTCAGTACCTCGTGACATACCTCCTCAGGTCATCACAGTGATTTACCAGAGGAATACAGGATGGATGATGCACACACCACTATTATGGGCCAAATGCTAGGTATTCTTGCACAATCCGCCTGTTGTGAGGTGTGCCTACAACCAATTGACTGCTGGAGCTGTGGAAATGGTCCAGCACCTTAGTGACATATTATAATGGTGGAATCTCTGTGCATTTCTGTTCTGGCGTGGTTTCATTTCCAATCCACGGTTGGCTAATAAGTCAGGCAGGATCAGGGTGACAGGCAGACTCCAGATAAATTTGTAGGGGATAAGATATCTGGGGGAAGGATGCCCTGGGTCAGATATATTGGCCTATAGCTACCAGTGCTTTGCATAGGGGTCTTCTCAAAAGTTGACTACACTTGGAGGGTCTTGTATGTGTCAGATTATTTGACCAGCCTGGAGGTGTGTGTGTGTCTCACATATATGTATGGCCCACCTCATTTGGCTTGGCTGGCCACATTTTGGGGTCAGGATGTTGCACAGGATGAGTGATCAGGGAAGGGTGTATTACTCCCCATGGCTGTGGGCCAGGGTTCTGTGGGTGCAGACATGTCACCATCTTCCAGGGTTAGGACTGCCTGCATTTAGTGCATTCCCATGTTTAGACTCCTAGCCCTGCATGTCAATTGTACAGAGAATCACAGAATGTCCAGATTCATGACTCATATATCTGGCTGGTTAACCAAACGAGTGTGCTTTTCAAGGAAAAGTGTTTTGCAAGTCACTCAGAGTTGAAGTCAGATATTACTGAAAGTTGACATTGCAGTTTCAGACTTCATATCCTTCAGACATTCCATGCTAATACAATCATTCCATCAACTTTCTAACATTATTAGAGCAGTATTTCAAAGGTGTCCTTCTCTTTGGACCTTTATCACCCCATTATTCATGGCTTTGTCCAGATTTCTGGCTCTCTGAGGCTGGCAGGTTTGCTCCAAGCAGTAGGCAGCATAGCCTTTCCTTGCATTTTGTAGACTGTATTTTACTGGTGTTATGGACCCCATGACACTCCAAAACAGGGCACTGCGGGTGAGGCAATGGCATTTGCCAGACGCTTGTAGGCTAGGTGTGACAGATGCAGGCCATCTGTAGCAAGGCAGTACATTCTGATGATCATATGTTCCCAGGCTGCCAGGCAGTGGACACCCTTAGGATGGCACCAGTAAGTTGGCTGGGTGTTACAATTGCTTTCTGTTCATGTTGAGCCATCACTCTAGTCTATGGGACTATGGGTGGGGGGGTGACACATCTGTACACAATGTACATTTGCACAGACTGTGCTGATATTTGCTTAACATTTTGGTCCCATTTAGCATACTGGGGTGCCCTATCTTTGAGACTACAGGCATAACAGTATCAACCACAGGTCATATTGTTCTGGCATAAACATTTTTAGTTTCAGATTTCTTACCTTTCAGAGACATACTGCCACTGCCAGACCTGCTGTGATATCACTGTG
Organism: Protopterus annectens; assembly: GCF_019279795.1. Classification (NCBI taxonomy): domain Eukaryota; kingdom Metazoa; phylum Chordata; order Ceratodontiformes; family Protopteridae; genus Protopterus; species Protopterus annectens. The sequence goes on along the minus strand of NC_056737.1, from coordinate 1,942,171,436 downwards.
TAAGTCTGTAGGTGGGAATTTCATGGATGTCGCCATGTGGGGACCTTTTCCAGACATTTCTGTATGGTTTTCTACAGATGATCTGCTGGGTGAGGCTGGGGGTGAGTGTGGGACCCCCATTTTGACATCCATGCATGTGACCTATGACCCCCAGCTATTTGGCTCACCACATATACTGCAGTGGTATTTGTCAACTAGGGTAGTACTGCATAGTGTGGGTAAGCCAGTACTGAGCATACACTTCCTGCTGTCCCACATAATTGTCAGTTGTCTGCTGCTAACCCAGTAAGCCACCCCATTCCCTTGCATGCTTGCATCAATACCATAGATATGCTATCAGAGCATTCTACTCCATTCATTTACTATTAAGAAGAATGAATTATCTTGTGCCTGAGGCAGTTGTGAGGATGGTGCTTGAAGGATGACTATGTCGGGTGCAAGCAGTACACTGCCTATACATGGTAAGGTATTGGTGGTGTGATGTTTGGCATCCATTTTACTGTGTGTGTGAGTCAGAGAGAGGTATCAGTCCCTTGAGCCCTACAGTGTCAGTGTATGTGCTATGTGCTATGTGCTATGTGCTGCCTCTTTGCCAAGGCCAGGGCATACAACAACCGCCTCCATCTGCCTACAGGGGAAGGCTCAGGATGTTCCTCCTCTGAGTCCTTCTGTGCCTGTGAAGACCTTGGCAGTGGTGGGGGGGCTGTGTGGCCCTTCTCCATTTTGTTCCAGCTGCAGCTGTTTCTGCAGGATCATATTGTGTAGCATGGCACATACTATGAACATGTGTGCACATGTGACTGGAGAGTACTGCAAGACTCCAGCGAATATGTCAAGGCATCAGAACTGTGACTTGACCATCCCAAACACACGCTCTATAATGATCCTGGTTTGTGCGTGTGCCTCATTATGGCATTCTTGTGTGGGTATCTGTGCATTTCTGATGGGTGTCATCAGCCACAGCTCTAGTGCATAGCCAGCATTCCCCACCAGATGGCCATATGGGATATCCCCACTGACAAATGCCTGGTACAACTGTGATGAATGCCAGATGAGGGAGTCATGATAGCTTCCAGGGCTGCCAGCACACACATTCATGATAATGCTGTGGGCATCGCACACAACCTGGCAGTTGAAGGAGTGGAACCCCTTGCAGTTTAAATAGACCCTACCCTGGCCACTGGGTGGTGCTTTGATGTAGATGTGCGTGCAGTCTATGGCACCCACTACCTCCAGGTATTCTGCTACACAGTAGAAGAGATGCATATTGCTGGTCCTCTCCTCATGGGTGCTAGGGAAGTAAATGTGCTCAGCGGCATGTGGTTGCATGGCATCCAGGAACAGGTGGAGGTTCCTGGATGCAGATGCCTGTGAGATGCCCATGATATCCCCAGTTGGTCTTTGGAAAGTACCTGTAGCTAATATTATTAAGGCTACATATACCTTGGTATCAGTTGGGATGGGTTCCCCTCTGTTGGTTCTGGGTCTGAGGCAAGGCCGGCACAGCTCAGTGAGTTGCTGAAGTATGTCTCTGTCCACCCTGTAGTGCTCTACTTTCTCCAGATCATGTAGCCTCTGGTAGGTTACTCTGGGTCTGAACACTCTTCTCCTCCTCCTCAGTCTGAGTCGGTTGTCAGCATTATCCTCCTTAGCGCCCTCGGCCTCTTGCACATACTGATAGATCAAAGCCACAGCAGCCTCTAACATTTTTTGCTAGTTTGATCAGTTAAAATTCCCCCGTATGTGTACACCTATGGTGCAGAGTTTTTGGAAAAAAAACAGACTGGAAGGTATTTGCATAGTTTGTAGTGGTGTGCTGCAGATGCTGCCTGTGTGATTGGCTGACTTCGAGACATTCCCCCTGCCAGCTATTTTTATTTTTATTTCCCATTCCCACCCCTTTTAAGCCCCAAGGCGTGGCATGCAAACCTGCTACCTAAATGTAAACAGTGCTGCTATTTCTGTTTTTTTTTTAAAGTCCTAGTGCATACTGTGCATACCCATTTAACTAAGGTAAACACATTTTTAGCAGAAATAGTCCTCCCCTAGATGCAAACACGGTCTTCATTTCATGGAGTAAGACATTACAGCCTCAGACACACACCCCCCCTTGCTTAGCTGCGCTTAGCTAAGCACAAACCCAGGCAACGGAGCTCCAATGTGCTTACAGCAAGCATGACACACCCCCTTTTCATGTTAGCTGCTCCTCCTGCCTACACTGTCCTGTTCTAGCACTTACATGGTTAGGTGCAGTGTGTGGACTTAGAATATTTTATGATTCAGTAAATTTCCTGTAATTTGCATACTTCACTGCCTTAGTCCATAGTTACTGCTCTGACACAGAGCCTTTCCCCTTGACAACCAGTGTTCTTTGGTAATGTTTTGATTCTGCATGCCATTGACTGTAATGGCAAAATGCAGATTTCCCCTAAAATTATGTTTTAATATATATTTTTTTATTTTCGTCACAATCCCATTTTCGCACCACAGCCCTATGCTTAAACAGCTAGATCGGCCAAAAAAAATACTTTGATTTTTTATTAAATTAGACACTTTCCCATGCCAATGGTCATATATTTGGCCATTGGCATGCCTAAAGTTTATAATACATGCCTTTATTTGAGCTGTCATGCCTCCGTTTTGTTATTTGCAGAAATGTGTTCGGTTAGTAACCGAACACATTTCTGCAACTAGCACTGTTCCTGCATGGATGCCTGCCTGCTTCCTGAATCATTAATTCACCTCATTTGCATGGTTTTCACCAGCAAATGAGGTAATTAGCATTCTGCAGGGCTTTCCATGCAGGAAAAGTGTCGGCAGGCTCGTGCACGTCAGATCGGCTATTTCCTAAATCGCTCAGCAGCCATATTCCATGCAGGAATGGCTACACTGTTCTTGTATGGAGATCTTTGTTTAATGAATTCAGTGTTACATTAGTTTTAAGGTGCAAAAATAATAGTCTTTAATCATCAGAAGAAAAGAAATGTTGACAGGATGCATGAATCACATCTTAGAATGCTAAACTGAAAAGAATGTGCAAGAGACATGTTTTGGCTGGGAAAGTCAACACGAAACAGGTAGTATACATTTATTCAGCAGACACAAACCAGAAACTGTTAACACCAGTGCAAGACTCCACAGCAAGCAATGAACTCCAAAGAATTTATTGAAAATCCACCAATAGTAAGTGCTTTCATCAGATAATATAGACTTCTTCAGACCAAGTGAATAAAATGCATGGGCCCCACCTACTATATTTATACCCCTGCTAATCACACACTAACTAAACAATTATAAGCATCAATTAAATGTTAAAAATAAATACTTCATTCTATAAAATGTTATATTTAAAACAATACATATAGATGTATAAAATATGTGTAACTAGCTATATTACAAATTTTTCTCTCTCACATGCTTTCATTTTTAAAACACTACTTATATTAATAATATAATTTAATCCAGGCCAAGCTGAAGCATTCAAGGACAATTCCCTCTGCTCCAAAATAATTACCAAGGGCCACCCCTAGGATGTTTTCCCAATTGTTCCAAAATAAATAAAACACAAATCCATGATCACAATACACCTCCAAATGTTTGGCTAGGGCATTCATAAGTTTATGCTTACTTGCATCATAAAAATGTCTATAAATCCGCTGTTTCAATTTTCTCTCTGTCTTCCCTATATAGAAACTTGGGCATTCTTTACAAAGTTCCACATAAACAACCCCTTCTGTATAACAATTATAGGAACCTTTAGCCTTAATTAGTCTATTCCTAATCTTAACCTCAGCTTCAGCTTGGCATGCATTAAATGATATAATTAGTATAAGTAGTGTTTTAAAAATGAAAGCGTATGAGAGATAAAAATTTGTAATATATATTTAGTTATACATATTTTATACATCTATATGTATTGTTTTAAATATAACATTTTATAAAATGAAGTATATCTTTTTAACATTTAATTGATGTTTGTAATTGTTTAATTAGTGTGTGATTAGCAGGGGTATAAATATAGTAGGTGGGGTCAATGCATTTTATTCACTTGGTCTGAAGAAGTCTGTGTTTTCTGATGAAAGTACTTACTACTGGTGGATTTTCAATAAATTCTTTGGAGTTCATTGCTTGCTGTGGAGTCTTGCATTAGTACACATTTATGCCAAGACCTGATAAAAGTGTTCAGCACCATCCTACAATCAGTAATCCTAGATAAAATTTCTGAGCTAAATGTAAATCCCTATGAAACTCATTGGATAGCAAGTTGACTCTCAAACAGAACCCAGAAAATAAAGGTGGGATGCTCTACCTCCTCCAAAATAGCTGACACTATTGGCGTGCCACATGGTTCATTGCATGTGTCACTCCTCTTAAACATTTACTGCTTGGAGGTCAAAGTTAATGTTAAGGGCCTATGGTTGAACAGTTTTGCAGATGACTGAAAATTTAGTGCCATCATAAACTCCCTAAAGGACACTATGATCTTCGAAGAGGTTCTGTCCCAAACAAATAGCTAGTGACAAAACCATGGACTAAAACCAAAAGCCAAGAAAGGAATAATCATATCGTTCAGCAAGCTTGGCTTCCCTTATAACTATCACATTAACAATACACCCTTGATAATTGACCTCCTTGTCAGGATCTGGAAACCTATATCTACAATAAATTGTCCTTTGATCACCACATATTCACTGTTGTAAGGAAATTATTTTTCACCACACAGCTTATATCTAAAGATACATTATCCAGGTCCATGGATATATCTGCCCAATTTCTTTGCAGCATTTCCTTTTCATTTTCCTTATGATGACAGCCAAACATCAGTTGTGTAGCTGATACTGATAACCTACTTTTCAAACCTCTGCACATCAATACTTGAGATGATAAAAGAAATACAAAAATATTAACATTTTTAATTAAATTCAGCTGCAGTAGTGTTGTCGACTCACAGCAAGACGTTGTCCATTTGATTCTCAGCTAAAGCATCTTCTGCGTGGAGACATGCATGAAGGGGTGTACCTTCCTTGAAGGTTGTGCATCAGAGCTGGTAACTCGGCACGTAAAAATCTTCTACCAATCATTAGCGGACCGGAGTTCCGCTGTGGCAACCCCTAACCAGGAAAAAGCCGAAAGGTACAAACAAGGTACAAACAAACAAACAATGAGCATAATTCCCTATTCAGCATGTACTTTTCCAACCACTTGGCATAACTGGAATGACCACATCACTTCCTCACTTAGGAAATGAAGGGCCTAAATCATAAGGACCATCTCAAAGCTCTCAGTATCATATACGCTACTGACAGGCAGCTTCTGCCTTCAGAATACAGCTTTAACAGATCTTATCCTTTCAGACCTAGTACACATTCATAACCACCTGTTCAGGGATATCAGTCTCTTCTGCATCATGAATAGAACATGTTGTAGGGGCAGATATATATCACAGACCTTTCCAATTCAGTGGAACCACTTCTCTTATTCTATGGATAGATAACTACAAATTCACTCCAGGTTTAGCACCCTTGTCCCTCATTAATAGGGGCAGCATATAAATATATCAATATAAGCTTTTTCTGGCTATCTTTGGGTTATTTGTACACATAATATAAGGGCTCAAAACTACAATGAGAATGTAAGGTTAGGCTTTTAAAGATCCTCCAAGATCAATAGCCTAGTAAGTACATATAAACCTCTGAACCTATGCCATCTGCAACACATGCCATTATAATAATCTAAAATAAGTGTTAGCATAACCAGCTCCAAGATGCTTATGAAGCTAGGTAAGTTCAAATTTATTTTAGTTCTGGGATGTACTGTCTGTCACATGTAGGGATTATTATTACAAGTTTCCTGGAAGAGTTAAACTGACAGACACAGCAAATGGGAGCATGGTTGATGCCTTAAATTATAAATTCCTGAGACAAAGTAAACCTGATTTTCTCATTATCTGACAGTGGCCTGCAATATACAGTTCAGGAATCCTGAAGATCTGTGACTGAAGGGGAACTCATGCATAGTATGTTCACCACACACCAACCTCAGAGCAATGAATACATGAAGAGAACTATTCAGTCACAAAACTCATTAGCAAGACCTTTAGCTGAAGCTATGGGGACTGGATTACAGGAATACTGTACTCTTACCAACTCAAATAGTGATGGGCAGAGGGCTGAAAATTGGAATATTAATATGAGACATATTACTGATGCCTGACTAATAGCATAGAGTAAAGGAAATGCTGGAAAGAAATTAGCTGATAGAGAAATAGTGCCATGATAGAAACTTCAGAAGACTATCAGATGTACAGGTTGGAGACAATGTAAGAATAGAAAAATCATAGGAAATGTATGCTAGGAGATGTTAAAGTTGTCAATAAAATAGTTGATCCAAGAGTCTGTGCAGGTTATGATGAAGATGAGAAGTTGTACAGAAGAAACTGCTGACAAATGCGTTGAATCTGAAGGTACAGGAGGAAGAGCAGTTAGAAGTGTCATAGCCAGTCCATTTGCATAAAAAAAACAGATACTATGTAAATCGAGATAGTCAAGAATTGCAGAGAGAGAGAGAGAAAGACAGAGAGAGACTCCTAAAGTTTGACCCCTAAAAAGCTGTTATGCAATAATTCCATTAAATTCTCCAGATAAAGTAGGCCATTTAAGAAATCAAATAAATTCATGAAATATTCCATAAAATTATTCTGAATGTTGTATTATTTACATTTGTTTTGAAAATGTTCAAAAAATTCACTTTTATTTCAAATATCCCATGACATATGCCAAGGTAAACCCTCAGTGTTCATTTTAATAGAACATGTTTTTTCTTTGTAGATATATCCAACTTTAAAGGAGGGATGTTGAATATTGGGTATGCACTGCTATGTACTAATGATCTGTCTTCAGTAATTTGCATGTTATGTGGTACATATAAATCATTTTTAGTATTGATTGCATGGAGGTTAGACCACCAGATTTACATTTGTACCTTATTAATTAAGCCTTCTGACATGATCAGTTATACCATTGTAAATGTGCGCTGTAGGAGGCGTGAATTAACAAACCTGGAGGGTCTGGAAGAAGAGCAGTGTCTAGGATAGAACAGCGTTCAGTCTAAAGTGGACTATATTCACCTTGCAGCATATACACATGTCAAAAAATGACATATATTCAAGCAATGACATCTCTTCTCTGGATTTACTATACCTCAGTATGTTCTGTATAATCTTATTTATTTCATAATCATGCTATCATAACTAACGCTTACTTAAATGCAAGCAAAACTATTAACAGGTTATGTTTCAATGAGTTACAATAGGCTACAAGCTAATCTAATCTAGAAAACATAATACAGCACCTTTCTGATACAATCAGTACCTGGTTTCTCTTGCAGTAGCTTTCATCCAACAGGAAATGTTGTTAGCCATAAGCTACAAGTCACAAACATAATATGATGTGTTTATATATATATGTATATATATATATAGATATAGATATAGATATATATGTATATATATATATAGATATAGATATAGATATAGATGTATATATCAAAGGGAATGAAGACAAATGATAAAATAGGAAAGATAAAAACCTCTTAATCTGGAAGGGGCAAAGTCTTACCTGTACACCTCAACCTCATCAACCGTAATTTAGTACACTAATTGTAAAGTCACACTGTCACAACAAATGCAGAAAAAAATCTTTTTAGTATGTTTGCATTTAGCCCTCAGTACTGCATCTTGTTCTGTCCATCCTTACCTTGTATATTCTAATTTATGAGGCCAGCCCTCAGCCGTATCCACATCCAAAGAATAAGGTGAGTATTTCAGATGCCCCCCATATTGAAACATCTTCTGATCTTTCAATCTGACCAAAGTATAACTAGTTATGAAGTAAAACTCCATCCTATACATGCTGTGAAACTTATAAAAGTTAAAATTATAAAAAAAATACTTATATATTTATATCATTCTCAGAAATCTGTCTTCTATTTTTTTCTATGTCTTTCCTATTTAGTCATTCTTTATTAAGCATCCAAAGTCTGTACTCTCCAAACTTCTTCTAAACAAAAGAATAATCTACCATCTTTATATAATTTAGAATAACATTGTCGCAGTACCCATAAAAATAATATGCATTAAGTATTTCAGCTTGTCACAATGATCAACTTTTGCAGCTAACATCCAAGTTCTTTAATCCTTTAATAGTAAAAGCATGTTGTGTAGTTTCCATATATACTCATCAACAAGCAGATTATATCTTCATATTCCTTATATTTTATAACTGCCTTAATGGGAATTTGTTATAAATTGGATGCCACAAAAGTTCCACACTCCTAAATTATGATTAAATGCCTGTCATATTCTCTTTCTAGCCTCACTAACTCCTACCTCTAAACTTTACATTCTATTTCTAAATAAAGCATATTAAAAACTTAGTTTCAATACACTTTCACCTCCTTCATACAATTTCCACAGAGTGATCTTTCTACTATACCCATGAATTAAAGTATTTTATTGGTGTATCCTAATTCTTCTCTGGGGGCGGCCACGGTGTTGCAGCGGTTAGCGTTGTCGCCTCACAGCAAGAGGTTCTCCGGTTCGATTCTTGGCTGGGGTGCCTTCTGTGCAGAGTCTGCATGTCCTCCCTGTGGTCGCGTGGGTTTCCTCCGGGTGCTCCGGTTTCCACCCACATCCCAAAGACATGCAGTAGGTGGATTGGACACTCTAAATTGGCCCTAGGTGTGAGTGTGTGCATGTGTATGCCTTCTGTGGAAGGTTGGGTGCCGGGCTGGCAACCTGACACTGTAAAACTCCACTGCCAATCATGAGCGGACAGATGATCCACTGTGGCGACCCCTAACTGGGAAAATCTGAAAGAAGAAGAAGATCCTAATTCTTCTCTGACTTATACTTTTTCAAAAGCTTGCATATTTATGTATCATTACTCTGACTAGTGAACCTTCATTCCATCCTGAATTCTACACAAAAGCTATAAAAAATTCATAGACCAGGTATTTCCTAGCCAGGCCTCTCCTGTCTTTAGGATTATACAACACTCCCCTTTTATAGGAGAGTATCTCAGAGCCCTGTATTTGCTAAAAATATAATCCCATTAATTTTACTTTTAACTTTTCAAGTAACACATAAAAATTTTCGAACTACAATCTCACATCCAGTAATACTGTTTTTATTAATTGTATACCTACTAAAAAAAGATACTGAACACAAATTTTATACCATAAAATTGTCTTAATCTTATCCAAAATCTATCATATTCCTATGTCACTACTTTATGACCCTTATACTAAATTTCCAGAACCTCAGTCTGCTTCCCCAAAGATAAATTCAGCAGTCAGTGGTCCTAACCCCAAAATCTTTGCACTTATCTTTATTCAACAGCACACTTACCAGCTTTAAATCATTGCGCATTATTTGCAATATAGAACCAAACCACCATCCCCCATTGTATCAACAACAATATAACAAACATAGGTCAGAATAAGAAAAGTACTCACTCCACCATAAAACTACCATTCTGCTCTCTGTACCTCTCTTCTCACAATCAACACTGCAACATAAACAAATGTAATCTAACAAAGGTTTGATTTACAGAACAACTTTGTTTTATTACTGACTGTAATCTACACATTAATATTATCTGCACTGTAACACTCTTAGTATTAAGCAATAATTTTCTTCTGTTTGGGATAAAAAGTATTTTAAATTGCTCCATCTATTGTTAATCCAGCGTTGGCATACTTGGGGCAGATTAATTATTTTATAAGTTTGATTTATTTGAAAAGATGGCATTTTTTTATGGAACATGTGTTGGTGACTTTTTTGTATGCAGTGATGAGGAATCAGAATTTGATCAATTTATGTACAAGCTGAATAATTCCACATGTTTAATGTTTATTTGTTCTCAAAAGGAAATTCATGTTGCTTTTTTTGGAGATACTATTATACTAGAGAAGTGATTCTTGTTACTTCAATTCTAAGCCATTTAAAAAAGCTTACTTTTGTAAGTATGTATTTATAGGCAGATAGTATTCACCTCCTGTAACAGCATCCCATGTTGCTTTGAATGATTCAGATTTTATGGATGAGATGACTTTGCTAAAAGAAATGTTTAAGCAGCACTTCCAAACCCAATAAAGACTGAAGAAAAGATTCATTACATACCTTATTGACAAATATAAATTGACCCGAGTCTCGTTCACAATGTCAAATTTTACAAGTTCGAATGCATATGGTCGAAACCTTCAGGTAAGTTTTTTGTGTTTTTTTTTTATTATTACTTTTGTCGAACTTTTAAAGTTCGAACATATGGTGTCGACCATATGGTGTTCGAACTTTTAAAAGTTGGACAACGTGATATAGACCCAATTGACCACTATACCCTCTATAATGGACAGTATACAGATCTGCTGAAACACATCTATCCTTATAGCAGAACTGCTTTATAACAGGTATTCTTTTTGTAAGTTTACATTGTACTGATTCTATATAATTAAACTGTTAATTATTAAGAGTACAGAATACTATATTATATTTTAAAACTGATCTGAGATATAACTTAAATACACTTGCTAAGATCATAACCTCTATTGTTATAAAATTTTTGAGAATCAACTCCATCTGTCTCAAGGCCTTAATAGAGACAGCTCTCACATGATTTTCAAAACAAAACGAGGAATCAATCAGTATACCAAGATCCTTATACTCACTAACTTCCAATAAATCAAATGTAGGAAATATGATAGATCTTCTTAATTTTTGTTCGCCAAAATACATATTACACTTTTTATCACTAAATGAAAGACAAACTGTACTAGCCCATTATCTTTGTGTAGTAAATACTTAATTAATGCTAGTGAAATGATCTTCATTATTAAAAAAAAAATTATAATTAGTGTACTGAACCAACCAGTAATGATCATCAGGTGGATATGATGCAAAATCTATATTAAACAAAACCTCAAGTACAGTTCCCGAGGAACACTTGATCACACCAGTGTTGGATCTGATTTTCTTTCCTTGAATCACTACTCTTTGTATTCTGTGCCAAAAGTCAGTCCATATCCATAAATTTTGATTAACAATATATTGCTCCAAAGCCAAGTCAACAGTGTGGAATGATAGTAAGTCAAAAGCTATAGTGAAATCCAATAGATTATAACTGTGATAATTCCCGTCTCTAGTGCCCTTGAGATGTAATCATAAAAGCCAGACAAATTAGTGAGTGAAGAACGAGCTTTCATAAAAAAACATGTTGAAATATATCAAGCAATGCAAGATTATTTTCTTTAAGTGTGAGTCGACTATTACAGCTCTCAAAGCATTTGCAAAGTATCAGTATTAGATTTACTGGGTGCTAATTTTCTACTGCCATCTTATCTCCAGATTAATTGGAGTAACTAATGATTCCATCCAGGAACTTGGTACGTATCCATTATAGATCATACAATTAAAAGTCCTAGATAATATACTCACGCAATAATATTTTATGTTAACTACCAAAATTACAGGAATACAATCTGGTCTATCTGCTGTATCAGATTAAATTTTATTTAAGTCTCTGAGTAACATCTCTTCAGTAATATTAGATCATTTTGTCTTACAATCAAGTCTTTCTTCCTACAGATCAGGAATAACAATCGTTCATATAAATGCCAAAAAAATTAATTAAATGCATTAGCTATCAATAAATGATCACTAATCATTGATCTGTCTACAAAAATAAAATTAATATGATCTGTTTCATTCTTGAAGGAATTAATGTATTTATAAAGTTTTTTTTGGTGTTTGTGTGATCATTTTCCAACAAATTCTCATATTTTACTTTTTCACTTCTTATACTTGACAATAGTCTCTCACTTCTTATTAAACTTATTTGGAAATATATGGTAAACACATGCGGCCCTCTTTTTCCTATTATATAATCTGTTCATATTATAATTCCACTTTACTGGGAATTTATGTTTGTAATTTTCTGTTCTATATCAAGTTGTCCCAGCCACATTATTATACAATGGAAATTCTATATTATCATAATTCCCAGTAACTGACTGAGCCATGTCTACCAATCCAAAGACAGCAAGTTATTCTTTAACTGATAGTAATCACTAGACTTCACTTATAATGTCTGGTCCATACTATTAGCTTACCCTTAGCAACTATTTCAAATGAGAATGATCAGATAATCCTAAAGGAGGAAAAATCTAAATATTTTCAGTTAAAACTAGATTATCTGTACCTGACAAATCTAGGATATTACTACCTTGAGTCAGTTGCAAAATCAATTGTGTAATATTATAATAATCAAAAATCTTAAATATTTGAACAGCAATTTGAGTCCCCAATTGCTAGTGGTTTAGACAAATATTCCTTTCAACTATCTGCTACCTAAATAAAAGCAGACTCTTCACTGTGTTTATTAATATCTTTCTCTTCACTAATTTACACTCCCAAAAACTCTTCTTTTAAGCTTTCTTACTCATGAGATCTCTTGACATTCTTCATTCTGATTACTAATACAATTACTAATATCATGAGAACAAGGGTTAAACGAAATACTTCCAGTTAAAGAAGAAGAAGAAAGACTTTCCGCCAAATTTAACAAGTACAAAACAAAATCCTCTTTATTAGAATTAATCAAAAATTGATCAAAAGCTGATGTTTACTTACTTTTGTTGAAATATGTTCAGCTTCAGACTCAGGTGACACCTTCTTGCAATAAGGAGATATAGAATCCTCTGTGTAAACCTCTTATGCTTCAAGCTATACTCTTAAACCAAATAAATTATCACTCATATCTTCACTGCAATCTAGTTTCGTTTCATAAACCTAATATCAGTTACACTGTCTACTTTTATAACAAGACTCAGAACATTTTCCCAAATAACTGAGATTGTACTATCATAATGTTCCATCACACAGTTACTTTTATATTTTGAAACATTAGAACAATCAAATTTGCTCATACAAAAACTCTCCACTCCCTTGTCACCTGCATGTATTCCTGAAAGAGGGAAAAAAACTGAAAGAATGAAGAAATGCATTTACGAACACATCTATTAAGTTAGGACACAGGATAGAAATAATGTCTACAGAGTGCAACAATTTAAACAAGTTTAATTTTTGCATTACTAGATAGTATAGATATGACTTATAGGGGTAGAGATTATGATTCCTTGCTGGAATTAAAAGAATTAAAACGGTAATTGTATAAGTATATAATTTGAGTTTAGGGGTGGTTAATCGTTACACTGACAATGAATGTTGTTGCAAATCTATTTTTAAAATATCTAACATGTGAACTCTTACGTACACTTAATTACACAGTTTTAATTTCATTGGTTCAAAGAATCAAATGGTATACAGTCAATCATACTAGGTTAAAAACAGGTTGTGTTTCCAACTGCCATCTAGGTCTAGACAGTCCCATATTTGCTTTTTTTTTTAATTAATAAGGTCTTCCAGTTCTCTTTTGTCTGGTTTTATTTTCATTAACCATCCTTTGGCTGGAATACATTTGGTCCATCATTAACAAAAATGTTCTTTTTGCATTGCCAAGCATAGGTATATGTAAAGTAAATGTCTCCCTGAGGTCAGACTTCTTCCTGACAAAGGCAAGAAAGCATGATATGTTATGCAGTTTTAATACATATGTCTAGAAACTGTTTTGCTAAAAACAGCTGCTTTGAAGATTACAGAAAGGCTAATACAGAAAATCTTTCACTCTGCATTTTAAGGTAACTAGAAATGTAGATGCAATGTACCCCCTTCATCTGAAGTGGGGGGAAGGTCAACATAGCATAGAAAGTAAAGCTGTAACTGGAACAGAAAATGTCAAGTTTCCCAAGAAGCTAAGGTAGGGTGGTGTTAGAGTTAGAGAAAAGGCAAGAGTCGGCGATGCAGTAAGCAGGAGATTTAAAAATTACCTTTGCACTACAGAGAGAGAAGCAGACAATAGGGAAGGACCCACTGTGAATAGTTTAGAATGATGATTTCTGAGTAAATAATTGGAGATTCCAGACAACCTGGGCCTAGAGTAGAGAAGTCCCCAATACCTGAGTGTTAGAGATTCCAGAAGACCTACAGTCCAAAGTGGGAAAGGAGTCCATATTAAATCATTTTTTGGCACTGAACACAATATAGTTTTTAATTCACTACTCATCTGCGTAGTTACTTGCCATTTGAAGGGAAGCAGTGTCTTTGGCTTAAGGCCAATACTCCAAATTTTGTATTCATTTGCATATTTGGTAATCTAAACAATTGAGTTAGTTTTGACATCTGAGAAAAAGATGCAAAAAAGGAATGGCTGTAAGACAGTATTGCTGACATGAAATGCCAATGACAGGAGTCCTCCTATTCTTAACTGTTGTTTATGGCATTGTCACCAATTATGGACCCAACTTATTATAGCGTCACTTATTTAGATCTCTGAGTTTATGCATGATGCTGTTATGGAGCATAGTGTTGAATGCTTTACCAGATCAAGGGAATCTGCATGGCCAGAAAAACTTTCATCCGTGATGGCAATCACTCACTTAAAAAAAAATCATGAGGTTAAGTATACAAGATTTAACTTTGACAAAACCATACTGTGTTATGCCACACCAGAGAATGAGGTTTCCTGTGCCTGCCTAAATAAGTTCCATAATGATTCCCTTGCCCAATGTGTTTGCGAGACTGATTGTCGTGTACCTGCAACTCCCCTGGATAGCCTATTAATATGATTCCTCCAACTCTCTGATATTTGACGACTATTTGAAGGTTCTCTGATAACTGTACATAATTATATGTATATATTCACTATGTGTTTGCACCTGTATATTTCAAAACTGTGCTTGGTATTCACTCTGTAACTGTGTTTTTTGAGATAATTACTGCTATTCTACTTATGTTATTCAACCATTGTTTTTTGTTATTCAACCATTGTTTTTTGTTATTCAACCATTGTTTTTAGTACTTTATTTCTGGAGCGTTTCTCTCTGGGCCTCTGCTGAAAAAGGACATGTGTCCAGTTGGAATTTCCTTGTAAACAAATGTAAAATAAATAAATAATTACTGAGATCTATGGAAGGATCTCACTTGTTGTTTGGGATCATAATAACCTGTTTCCAGTCATTATAAATTTAGACAGTATTTAATGCTCTATTCAGAATATGTTTAACAGTTACACTAGGCTATTTCTCAGTGAACAGATTATACTAGAATGACTTAGGTGTTGCTGTTCTGACTGTCATTAAATGTTATCTCAAAAGATATGGCATTCTTTTTACAGTATAACTATGACAGTCTACTTTAGTGGAGAACAGGATAGTGGTAAACATAAACAAATAAATACTTTGTATATTATAATGGCAGGGGGCAAAATATATTTGGCACTTGTAAATAGTAGCAGTGTCAAGGACATTACCATATATTTTTTTCCTTTTTATGCCCCCCTACACAGACACTGCCTGCCAACCATTGACCATCCTACAATCAGCTACTTTGTTCCCCTGTGGGATGACAATCAGTCATAAGAGACAGTAATCCACATTGCAATTGAGCTTTTCTGTTTTGGGTCCTAAAACATTCACCAATAGCTTGCTATGTCTTCCTTTATGAGGATAATCAAAGACTGACTGGATTTTTTATCCTCATAGTACCCCAGTAGAAGCACCTGCATGTGCATTTTGACCAGTGACTTACCTGACCTGAACATACAGAGCACTCAACAACCTAAAAACAACAATGTTGCAAGTTTGCCTAAAAATACACCTACTTCCCACTCCTCTGAGACAAGGAGAGGCAAACTAAAATACTACCTACTGATCACAATAATAAACTCTGCTCAGCACTCATATGTCTTACAGGCTGTAGTCAGTAAAAATCCATTGCTTAATCTTTTTGTCATCCTAAAGAGAACATCAATGTATATTCCTAAGAAAGGTAAACTGGGTCCAAGTCACTAGGACAATTTATAATTAAAACTTCCTAACCTCCAAACTCCTACAGAACAGAGAGTGTCCCCATCTTGCCTCAAAACTGTGCCCAATAGCTTGATCCCATTTCTTCCAATGAAGACGTCTCCCATCTCATTAGACCCGCCCCCCTTTAAAAATGGCATAGGTGAGAAGGCTTTTATAAAGATTGTTCCATTAGCTTGGAGTGTACTTCCTCAAAAATTTAAGAGATTCAGCAACAACTCTTCCTTTCTGGTATTATTTATTGAACGTCTACAAGCAAAATATAAATATATTGCCTAGGCAATAGCTAGATACTGTAGCAGCTGAGGTAACATCTAATAAATATCAAATAGTATCTCCGGTATTGTACCATTCTTGTAAAACTCTATAAACTGTTGAGGTGTATGTATGTTTTGTATATTGCAGTTTTAAACCAACCATGTAAAGTGGTCATTGTACCTATGGCAATATTCATAATCCTTTCATCCTTAGTGGCTTTTTGAGGTTTGGCTGTATACCATAACTGTTTGGTTTTACGTATATTGTAGATTTACATAATTCTATCTCTTTTGTGTTAATTTTAATCTATATAACTCTCCATCCACAGATCTTTAAGAATAGTTTGTTGCAAGGTCTACTAGTCTGCATGCATTTAAAATGAAAATACTATAAATATTATCTGACTATTGTGTACACATTTGTTGATATTGTATAATGTCACTGCTTTCTTCTTTTTTTTTTATGTCATTACTTTCTTAGCTCAGGTCATGACTGAAAAGGGTTCTCATTCCACCACACCTAACCAGTTAATGATGCAAAATAAAGATGTGCATTCCTGCATATGCCTGTGTATGGGTCGACAGAGCCAAGCACATGTCCCTGGACAAATATATTACATTTATTTATCCACCTGGTACAGGTAATACATTAGACCAAGGCAGACCACATCCCTGCTCTCAGGATGGGTGATACAGTAACATCCTCTCATTTACACCTTCCCCTGTCAGCTCCTACCACACCCAGCCTGTCAGTCAATATAGAAATGTGACACCTGTTTGATGATTAATGCTGCACCTCTCAGTACTACAAACAAGTTATGCTGAAAAACACTATAAACAAACTTCTAGTTGGCCTCATTTTCTCCACAGTTGTGCATTTGTGGAGTTAATATATATGTATGGGGCTGTGGGAGTCTTTCCCATTATCAGGGTGCAGAGGGCTTGCTCCCCTCCCTCACACTTGTTTCAGATACACTGAAATATGATTTCAGCTTAACCAATTTGCAGTAGTTTAGTTCATAGAATCATCACTAATCCATCACTCCTAGTTAATGTGAGTCACAGTCAAGGCCTCATCCCTTTGCACAATGGAACCACCTAGAAATTGTTGTATTTAACTTGCAACAAGTTGCAACTTGCAACAAGAAATGTGAGTTGATCAATAAATTTTAGGATATTTTAAGAGGAATATGTCTGTGTGCCCCTCCTAAAAGTTATGAAGCACTATTATGCAGGGTTTAATAACTGTTTTATTGTCTACTGTTTTACAGCATGCTCTCATTTTTTTTGCTTAAATGTAGTTCTGTTTTAGCATTTAAAGGTGGTAAACTATTATGTGAAACAATTGTAGTGCATTTAAAAGTAATGCTTAAGTTCTCTTTGCATGTGTTTATGCAAGCAATAATGCCCAACAGAGTGTGCATTACTTTGTAAATAATGCCACACCCAGGGGTGTTATGAGGCCCGATGCTGCAGTCAGAGGGTGTCTACATCTCTGGAAGGGTGATATTTGCACAGTGACACTCACTCTGGACAGCATTATCCTACTTAGAGAATGGGCTGTCTGTAAAATTGTTGTGTTTTACTCACATTTTTTTATTACTATGTTTTGTTTTTTTATACATTTTTGACGTAAAATGGTTCCTCCTCCTAATGTTTCAAACTTGCAGTAGTATATAGTGTTGGAGGAAGTATTTTACATTTAAAATATACATTTTTCAAAAGATACCCAGATATTTATTTAATTTTTTTGGTCCCTTACTTCTAAAATGTTTGGTTTTTTTGTAATCATTGGGGGGGTTGAAGTCATTAAATAATGACATACATTTGATTTTCATACTTTATTTCCTTCAGAAAATGCATCCTGTTAGTCAAGCAACTTTGTAATTTCATTAGAGCAATATTTAAAATCTGTTCCTATTTTGGAGTTTTTGTTCCCCTTTATTTTAGACGTTATCAAGATTTCTTGAAATAAGAGGTCAAGAGGTACAGAAACCTCTTAAATGCAGCTGCCAGTAATCAATCAACCTAATGCTGTCTCTGTCTCTCTCTCTCTCTCTCTCTCTCTCTCACACACACACACACACACACACACACACACACACACACACACACGTCTGCTTTCTTGTATGCAAGCACGCATATACTCACACACACAGACAGAAATAAAAACGCAAACATGTACACACACTTTCTTTCTTTTTATGTTTCTTTTTTAATTGTACACTTACTAAACAGCAAAAGTGCTGCTTAGTGAGCATAAAATAATGGCAGCCATTAGCTTTGTTTCAGTCCATGCTCCACGGCAGCTTTATGTTGCTCTGAAGTGGTGGACTAATTTTGCATTGGGCATTATCTGTAAATTAATACCCTGCTGGAGAAAGTTTGTTCCCCAATAAGGGTGATGATGTACAGGCTACCCATTCTCTAAAGTATAATATAAACATTTTAGTTTAAAAATTATTTTTGACATAGTTATAAGTAGATGGATACAGTATGTTATTTTTGTTCTTAAAAAATGGAAAAGTGTTTCTGCCAGAGTTTAATTTTTTTCAATGATTTAAGCTGAGGAAAATACTAACATACAAAAATACAGAAAATAATGAAAACATACCACGAAGCAGTGAGTATACACCAAAACGTATTACCTTAAATGCTTTGTTTTAATGCATAATCTATGTAGATAATGTCAATGCTTTCTTAAACTTGAAATTAGAACTTTAAAAGCATTGTAATTGCTATCAGTTTGCAGAGGAATTCTCAAAAAGACACATAGTAACCGTTCTATAACAGCTAACTTTGTACAAAATTGATAATATGAAACTCAATGCTTTTTCTTTAAGGGTAGTGTCTATAGTGCACTGTGACCAGTTTAAAATGAATTCTGAATAATCCTGCAGCAGATAGTGTTGATAATAATTTAATTTCATAGGCTATTAATCCAATTATTCCCATTTGTAATGCCCAGAATTGTGACATTCATTTAGTTCAGGAAGTATCCCATCTGTCTGTATGACAAAAGCAGCAATTATTATTCAAATTACATTGTTTATCAAACAAATTATGTTGCAACATAATGTAGAGGGTTATGAAGTTGTTATTAATCCATTTAAGGTTAATTCTGTAGTGGAAGCAAGTCACAGTACTTTAATATGCAAGTAGCCACTATATGTAAAACTCTAAGGGGCAAACCTTTTCTTGTAAGTATAAACACACTTCTTTAGTAACTGATTATGATTAAAAACCCTTCAAGCTGATTGTACACTTTGAACAAATCATTTGATTGTCCAAATTATCCACTTTTTTAGAACTATTTAACCACCTGCTGACTTTCTGATATAGCTTGGAAATGGACTTGGTTATAATTCTTCAACTTGGATTAAAGTACACCTGTCTACCTTTTTCAATGGTTATGAAGGTGAAGTGTATGTCCCAACTGATGATTATACATTTACAGACCCAAGTAAAGGTAAATCCATTCTGAAACCCATAATTAGAAAGTCTTGAGACCGCAAAGAGCTACACTACAGACTTTGTTCATTCTGAAAGCTGGATTATACAATGATTTCTCATTAGTATTAAAAAACAGACACTGATCAGCCCAACCAGTGTACCCAGAGTAAATCGAGCATATACCAATAGAAGAAAGTCCGCCCGCTTCCCACTTCAGCAGACATAATTTTCTATTGATATATGCTACTAAGGGCAGACCAAATGCAAGGCAAATTGAGTACTTTCTCTAAAACTAAAAAAACAGAAATGCACCTGATTTTCCTGTCGTACCTCTGCACTATCCAGATGTTTGAAGAATGCCCACATTTTTGCCTTATGTTTAAAAAAAAAAAGCAATGGGGATTATTTTTTCTCCATTGCTTCTGTTCAACAGCACTGATGCACTGTGCAAGTATGGGAACGTAAGTTCCATACGCATGAGTAGTATATCACAAAACATGGAAAAACCAGGAAAAAAACAGAGGAACACTACAGCAGCATTATTCAAAGACGTTATTTAAGAAATGTAAGCAATTTCTTTCTTAAAAAAATTGTATAATATCAGTAACCCACTCATGGGTGTGGGTAATGATGGATTAACCCATGGCTGTCGTTGTTTAATCACTTGGGCTTCACCTTTGTGATCAAACCACACAAACCATGGGTAAATCCAGCACTACCCACAACCAGTCATGGGTTATTGCTTAATTAGTCACAGCTAACAGCAACAATAATGTCAAGCACACAGAACTCTATTTGCAGATGTAGTGGTTAGCATAAATAATCATAAAAATCAAAATGAATGGAACACCTTCAGAATGGTTTGCATTCCAACATTCAAAAAAAAAAAAGCTAAATTTGCTTCACTTAATAATAAATAAATACATACATACATACAAGTTTCAAACAACTTTGTTTGTTCAATGAAATGCCACGTTGGTGACTAAGAATGCCTTTCCAGTCTTAGAGTGACATGTTAAGGTTTCAAGGCAACCGTCACCTTTGCTTTTATGAAATGAATGCAACAGTCACTTTCAGAGGTGGTACTAGAACATATAGAAAGCTCAATGATGGTCTTTCTTAACAGACATTGAATGATGTGAACCCACACATCACAAATGATGTGCTCTGCACCATTATAGCTTAGAGGATTAAGGTTACAAGGTGCTAACAAGTGTCATCCTGAAGTCTTCATTTGAAACCTGCAGTTTCCAAATGGAAATTGTGTTGCTCTGAGTAAGTTACTTACCCTATTCTTCTCAAGCAACACATCTGAAAGGGTCACTTGTGTCCAGTAGAACTGTTAGAATAACAAGTAAAAACATTTAGAAACAAATTTGTTTAAGGGCCTGATGTGTGCTGGGGGAACAGCATAGTGAATTAATAGGAATTGTGCAATCATAGTTTTATAAAGGCTACTAATAAAACAAAATCCTGGGTTAACTACGCTGAGCAGATAAAATAGCGCTTCTCTAATATTATCAAGTTAGGATGGTGTGAAGCAAAAAAATATACCTTCATCTCAGTCCTTGTTTTTCTTCTGCAGTGCTAAGATGTATTTTGTCTAAGCATCTCATGACAAACAGTTGCACAGTATTATAGATCAAGGTTCCTAGCCAAGACTCCCGATGAAGTGACTGTTTCTTGTGAAACCACCTTCTCATCCATCAGTAAAAACTACAGACATTACATATAAAAATGTCCTTGTGCTGATGTCCAGTCAAAACAATTCTGAAGATTTTCTTGTGGCACAGCACTGGTGATATTTTTTCTAATTAGCAATACCTAGAGCACAAAGTCAGAAGTTGTCTGTTGAGCTAATACATACTGATCGGAACATAGACACAAGGATGAAGGTTTTTATTTTTTGGAGTACTGGTTTCCAATAAGCTGCCTCTAACTCTGTAGCACCATGGTTGGATACCATTAATTTTGAAATGAGGTAACGGGACAGACCTTTTAGTCTGTAGCTGTTAAAAAATGGTCTTAGAGTTTTTTTTAAGTTATCCTTTAATTCCTCATACTATGATATTAGTATTCCAAAACACACTTTAATGGTCTTTCTGTCCTCCTCTATCACCTAGGGTCAGGTGAAAAATATTTTCTCTGTTACATTTAGCCACCATTGCATATCCTAACTCTTCTCTTAAGTAAATGATAAAATAAATAAATGTGTTATACCCATTCTGCAATCCTATAACGCAACATTAAATGTCAAATAACCTATCCAATATTCCTGAATTTGAAGGTTTATGCTACTGTTCCAGCCTCCCTGAACTCCCAAATATATATCCACCCTAATGTGTCATCATGGTAGAACTGCACTTTATGAAAAAGACCCCCCCCCCCCCATATAATACACATTGTTTCATTTACCAGCCTAAGGCAAACTAATCCCTGAAGTACTCATAAATCTGCTGGAAAGCCACAGGAAGTGTGACTATGCTCTCCAAGTTATTGACTCCCTCTTGAACTTCCTGATGTGTTTATCATAATAACCTATTTAAAACCAGAAGGAATACATTTACATACAAGTACGATCACACTAAAAACACAGTGTGTAATATTAACTAGTCCAGTTTTATGTTATATTATACTATATTATATTATATTATACTATACTATATTGTGTATGCATGCACGCATGCATATATTTATTTTTTGTTGATCATGTGGGTGAGCTAGTTCTTGAATCCTTTTTTGTTATGACCCTGGTACAGAAGGCACAAAATTACAAGCAAAAAAACTGAAATGCAATATTTCAAAGATTACACAAGTACACAGAATTTGGTTACACATCTTTGTCACAGGGTAAAATCTTTTGTTGTCCAGCAATTTAAAACCATTTAAAGAACCAAGAATTCATACAATGATACCTGTACAGAAATATATTTATTGGCATTTGTTTGCCAGGAAAGTCTGAATGGCCATAGGTGCCTTTTTTCAGTAAAGGCCCAGGGAGAAAATCTCCAACGTATCATATTTAATGCAATCAATATTTACAATAACAAATTTTATAATGCAGTTTTAGTGAATACATAGCATAGTAGTCAGTGTAATAAAATTTGTATTGATATTATTAAATTTATAAGCTTTGTATTGAGACTTTGAAGATAAAAGTGTGGTATATAAGATAGGTACAAGTAATTTAAGAAATACAGCAGAATGAGGTATTAGAGGAGATAAGCACGAGTGTTAATAGAGAAGTAGAGACAGAATAGTAATTTGGTTTTACCAATTATAAGCAGGTATAGTAGTTTAAGAAATAAAATAAAGTGAGGTATTAGAATGAGGCGAATACTGCGGTGGTGGTGCTGCGGTAGTGTTGTCGCCTCACAGTAAGACATTGTCCTGTTCGATTCACAGCTAGAGCATCTTCTGTGTGGAGACATGCGTGAATGGGCGTACCTTCGTTGAAGGTTGTGCGCCAGAGATGGCAACTCGGCACATAAAAATCTACTGCCAATCATTAGCGGACCAGAGTTCCGCTGTGGCGACCCCTAACCGGGAAAAGCCGAAAGACACAACAAGCAAGTTAAATGATTTAGTGCTTTAAAGTGAGGTATAAAAAAGGTGATGAAGGGTGTTAGAGTGCCATGTCCCAGATGAGGAGCAGGAGAAAGGCAGGAGGCAAAAAGGAAATATTTTAGCAATGGTTTGAAAAAATGAAGGTGTCTGACAGACTTGATTAATATAGGAATTTTATTCCAAATTCTTGCTAAACTATTGGAATATAGACTGACAATGGCAGCCCATTGTTGTTTGTAGATGGTAAGCAGTTGTTTATTATTTGACTGAAGGGGATGATTTGGAAGATAGTATTGAAGGGTCTAATTGCTGTACAGACAGATGGAGTATGGATGATTTTATCGGTTAAGGTGAGCTGAGTATAAGATATGAGGTGAAGAAGCTTGAGCCAGTTAATTGTTTTTAGTGCTAGACATCGGTGTATATGGTAAGGTTTTTTGCAAGCGAATCAGGTGACTTTGTTATAACACTGTTCAAGTTTAGAACTAAGTGTAGGTTAGTCATGATAGGGGCTTCATATAGGAGAGAAGGTAAGAGGTAAGTGGTAGCTAGAGTCACCTTGACAGATTCTGTAAGGAATTTATTCTATGTAGGGTGCCTAGTTTTTGATGGGTTTTCTCAATGCTGTTGTGGATATGTAAATCAAATTTAAGATTGTCGTCAATTGTCATGCCAAGTAGTTTTTTTTGCAGGATAACTTTAATCATGGTATTATTTAAGGGAGAAATGTTATTTTTTTTTTCATGGAAATTGGATTTTGGAAAAAAGGGAAGTGTTTTTTTGGGGGGCGGGGTTAGTAGCAGATGATTATCCTGTAGGCAACTTTCAACAGAGTTGACTAATTCTCTGAAGATCTATAAGGTTGTCGTAAAGCGTATTAGGGTAGACTCATCAGCATTCTATATAAGGGAAACTCGCTGAGAGGATTTATGTAAATTGTTAGTGAATGTATTAAAGAATAGAGGGTTGCTAATGGAGCCCTGTGGCATGCCAGTATTGACAGGATGGAAGGGAGAAAAAGAGGAGAGCCATTTAATGGACTGGTATCTATTAGTAAATGTTTCTACATAAGAACAATTTTAGCCAGGAGATGAAAAAGAAGTACAGCCTGGGAACTGAAGAAAGAGTAGAAAGTTAAAAAAGAAGCAGGTAAAGAAGATGAAGAGTTACGATTAGTGGAGTTGGTGTTGTCATTAATGCCTATCTCAATACACCAAAAGCTGCTTTCTCCAGCTTGTCTTCTCTCAAAACCCACAGTCAAGCATGGTGCATGTGAAAGATCTGGATTAACTTATGTCTGCTGAATGCAGCTCATTCCAGGCCATTGTTATGTTGGGATCTGCTACTTTTCAGCAATTAATGGGCATTTCTAGTTTTATACATTGGCACATGGCTGCTTAGCTAAAAAACAAAGACCTTTTCAAAGCCTTAATGTTTTACCACCACTAATTAGGTGTAATGCAAGACTGCTAAGTACTAGTCTCTTTTTTTCTTCTCACCTTCAGTTTGTTAGGTTGGTTTAGAACAGTGTGGCATTAGTTTATTGATTTACGTCTTAATTATCCTGTTAAGGAAGTAGGCGATAGTTCTGTTAAACACTAAGTCCAAAGTTCATTTAGATTTGCTTTCTACCCATCATCTGTACATGGAGCATTTACTACAACATTTTGCAGTTTCTGGTTCTCTACAAGAATCTTTTCTGCAAGAGTTAAACTAGAATTACATCCATGTGTGCATATTATGAATATGTACTATGATATATATATATATATATATATATATATATATATATATATATATATATCTGTGTATGTCCAGCAATAAAATAAATAATCAAAATACGTTATTCAATGTAAAATGCAGTTTAATTGAAAACCCAAATGTACTAAAAATATTTTGAAAGGGCCAAGCATTCTCATGCACCTATCTTGCAAGCCCCTTACATAGCTGCACTAGTTCTGTGATCACAATACTTCAGAAAGGGCAAATGCCACCTGCATGGGTAAATCTATCCCACACCTTTGTCCCCATGTTTCCATCACAAGGTGAAGAACATACAACTTCAGCAGCATTTGGCAAACAAAACACACATGCCAAATAGCAATAAAACTATTATTATTTAAAATGAATGACAATTTCACAGAAAAGCCTAAAATAAAAAAAAATGCCTTCATTTTGAAGGGAACTGCAAAAATACTTAATTGTCATGGTCCCCTATCTATCTTAAGGAAAGAGTGAGAGAGAAAAAAATCAATGTAGTATATAGGTTGTGTGTATATTTGATTGTTTGGAAACTAAATTGCTGATCACAACAAATCAAAACATTAGAATTTGCACTAACAGTGCAGATCAAAAACAGTTGCCTACCTTGAAACTCCCAGACCCCCAGACTTGTGTATATCAACATCACCGTCACACATCTTTGAAGATTAGAGAACTACTCTTCAGCAGTGCACAGACATTTCAATCAATCACTGGGCAATATTGTGCAAGGAGTCACATACACACACCTGCATACACATCAAAGTGAAGTAATGAATTAGCTCAATAATTAATGCTTTAATCATCCAGATTTTTAATGGTGTGGGTTTTACAGCACATGTATGCTTATTTTTATTTAAAAAAGTGAACTGAAAAAGTATGTGGTTTAAATATTTAGACTGAGAACAACAGACAGTTGTTGTTTGTCTTTCGGCTTTTCCCGGTAAGGGGTCGCCTCAGAGGAACTCTGGTCCGCTAGTGATTGGCAGTAGATTTTTACAAAACGCCGAGGTGCCAGCTCGATGCTCAACCTTCAATGAAGGCACGCCCATTGATGCACGCATGTCTTTCGAACGCTACCCAACCACGGGGAGGACATGCAGACTCCACACAGAAGGCACTCCCAAGCCCAGCTGAGAATCGAATGGGAGAACCTCTTGCTGTGAGGTAACAACGCTACCGCCGTACCACCGCGGCATGAGAACAACAGACAGTAACATACATTATTAGTAGATAATCCATAATGGTAGTTTGGAGCTGATAACCTTCTCTTGTTGACCCTGCACTATAATAAATCACATCTGTTAAGAATCAACCTTTCAGAGTGCTTAATCACACCCACCGGACACTTCTCCATCCTTTCAAAACTCAGACACAGTGCCTTCAGAATTACAGCTTAGGCACTTTCACTTGAAATCTGCTTGCAGGTGGGATGACTTTTTCCATATAGTTGCCTGAAGACTCTTCTTCAGAACAATCCCTAAACCAAGAGGTCAGGAGTCTCATTCCCTCCAGAGACAGTGGCAATGATACACATCTGTTCCTCATTAGTTGCTGTGTGTGTGTGTGTGTGTGTGTGTGTGTGTGTGTGTGTGTGTGTGTGTGTGTGTGTGTGTGTGTGTGTGTGTGTGTGTGTGTGTGTGTGTGTGTCTATATGTGTCTATATGCATACATACATATCTATCCAGCTATCTACCTATCTATCCATCTCTCTGTCTATTTATATAGAGAAATAACAATGGACCTAGGAAGTATAGGATGATAATAAAAATGTTAATTCAGATATGACTTGTAAATATCTTTTGTTTGTTGCTACTGTGCCTGTTACATCAGAAATGTATGTGCACTTACCTGCATGATCACCAGTTTATATGCATTCTTCCAGTACCATCAGTGCCACAGATAAAAGCCTTAGCTCTGCTATATATACTAAAAGTAAGAAGAAGAAAAAACATACTGCAAAAATAAAATATACAGGCACACGCGCACACACACACACACACACACACACACACACACACACACACACATGCATATACACACAACACAAACCAAAGAAAACCACTTAATGCAGACCCAAATCCAAACCTAGAATGTTTCTTCATGCATGCAAGGACTTGGAGTATACCATCAGTCTGCAATTTCCAGCTATCATAGAATCATAGGAAGCTACTATGCAAATGACCCTAGGGGTCTTACAAGCCTAGCCAAGTTCTAGCCTTATCTCCATGATCAGCACCTTTTCCCTGTCCAATAGGGTCACAGTTGGAGCCCCTGGGGTGAATTTATGGTTATCCATCCAATCGTCTAGATTGCATTTGAAGAGCGCCAATTAAGTGCTCTGTTTGGCATGAAGTGAAGTCTGTTCCAAAGGTGTGGTAACCTCTGGGAGACAGATCTGTCCCTCAAGCAGGTTCTATTAATGTCACATACCAGCTTAAGGTGTTTAGACCAAGTAACCCGAATACCATTTCATTTATGAATGTGCAGCATTTCCAATAAAGCGGGGTCAGAGATTTCCTTGTATGCATGGCAGAGATTGCCTCTGAGTAGTCTGTATGAAACAGAATAAAGCGACAATGATTTCAGACGATCCACATAAGACAGATGCTGAAGACTTTGAATTTTCCTTGTGAGGACCCATTGTGGTCTCCCCAATTGCTGCAGGTGCTTGGAAAGGTACATACCAAAAGGAACATTGTACGTAACTATTGGCCTAATGATGGAAAAGTACAGGGGGATTATAATTTTTTTTTTCTGGAGGCAATACCCTTACTTATGAGATGAGCAATACAGAATGCCCTTCTTATCACTGTGGAGGCATTGTGGTCAAAGGTAAGGTTGCTGTCAACCTGTGTGCCCAGGTCTCTCACCACTGATTGCATACTTAAGGTGTTGCTATTGATGTGGTAGTTAGCAGGAACATCGCTCTTACTGAATGGGATAATAATACATTTTTTCTTGAGTTTAAGGCCATGACTTTGGCACCAATCATTTATTTGTGTAAGACCCACTTGTAGGATGTTGATATCATTTGGAGATTCTATGACTGCTCCCAGTCTGCAGTCGTCAGCAAACTTTGCCAGCCACAGACCTTTAGTTTTTGCTTGTACTTCAGAGAAATAGATTCCAAACAGTAGAGATCTCAGGACTGATCCATGTGGAACACCAATGGTCACAGCTATGCTGTTGGAGGTGGATTCCCCTATTTTGACTATATGGTTTCTATCAGTGAGCCAGTTAGTGACCCATCTAACAATATAAAAGTTAATACCTATTTGTTTTTTAATTTTTCCAAGTCTTTTTGAGTTTCTAATACCATGACAGAAATGGATCCCATTCCTAAATCAAAGTGCAATTAAAAATCATGAAATTAGTATTGTTTCAATCTTTGATGTCAGCCAGAAGTGTTCTTTGCAACACACGCAATGTGCCCAGTAATGACTCCTTCTGCAATTTGTATGGGGTCACATGTATTGGTAACATATCTAAATACGATTGTAAATTCTTTTTTATTCATTTTTATAAGACCCATTGTGCCTGCTACTATTGGAACTGCTGTCTGGGTATCTTTCTTCTACATTGCTCTCGTTTCTGCCTGCAAATCCTGATATTTTATGACTTTGTATCTCCCTGTATGCAAGGCACTGTAGTCACTGGGTGTGGTGATTTAAATGATCAATGCTTCTTTTGTCTTCTTTTCATGGACCACTATATCTGGTTTTCTAGCATCTATCTTTTGAACTGTTGATAATGGGTGGTCCCATGTGATATAAACTTCATAATTTTCTGTGATGCTTTGTGGCTCATGTTTCCAGTGTTTTTTTAGCCAATTCAGTACCATAATGTTTGACCAATCCCCAGTGCAACAGTCCTGCCACATTATTATTCATTTCACTATACAGTCCTTCTTCTGTCAGTATTTCACAACCAGCAACAAGATGTGCAATTGTTTCCAATTCTGTTTAACAAAACCTACATTTGTCTGTTTCTCTCATATGTTCAATGGACTTTGTAAACCAACATGTATGTATCCCACTATCTTGGGCTGCCAATATTAACCTTTCATCTCTTGGTTTGAATTTGCCTCTCCTTAACCATTCCTGCATTTGATCCTGATCAATATGAGGTTCTTCCAGAAGTTTTGTATATTTGCAACTATATTTACGCATTTTCCATATTTCTTGCCTTCTCATCTGATCCTTCACCTTATATTCTTTCTTTTGTTTTCGGCATATTCAGTTAGTTGCTGCCTGATTTTTATCTACTTCTGATTTGATTTCCATTTCTGCTTGACCCTGATATACTTCTGCTAGATTACGCAGAGAAGTCATCTTAGATTTATTCTCCTCATGTTTCAACATTTTCACTACATTTGGGTCTTGTGAGGTCAGCAGATATGTGTGCAGTCCCATGATTGCAGATATATACATGTAATCAGTTTCAAGGAGGCCTATCCCTCCTTCAGAACGGGGAATATATAATCTTGGTATACACTGATTTTTATAAATCATTTGGTGAGCATTAAGCATCTTTCTTTTTTTCCTGTCTAATCTATCCAACACATTTTGAGGCCAGAGAATCACTCCAAAACTGGACAAGACAGGAAGAGCAAATTGGTTTATAGCTTTAATTTTGTTCCTAGATGTCAACGTTGTTTTCAGGATTAATTTAAGTCATCTAAAGTATTCCGTACTAAGTTTTATTTGCATTTGTTCATGTTTTATTGTTGATCCTTTATCAATTCCCAAATATTTATACACCCCCCTTGCTCAAGTTCTTTGATATCACATTCTTGTCCCAAACTGATGTTTTCTTGGTGCTGCAGTTTTCTTGGTTTAAAGGTTGCTTTTTCACATTTATCAAAACCAAATGACATTCTTATATCATCTGAAAAAGTTTTGACAACTTGCAGTTTTGCTTTCAGTTCCTCATCTGATGAGCTGTACAGTTCTAAATCATCGGCAAAGAGAAGATGAGAAGTATTCACACTTTGTTGCTTTCTAGGAGCCAAATTATAGCCATGGCCTAAGCTGTTAAGTAAACAGCTTAATGGGTTATGGGCAAGGCATAATAGCAGGGGTGACAAAGAGTCACCTTTGAATATCCATCTTTGAATTTTTATCCCTGGAATAATAATTTGTCCTTTATCATGGCTTAATTGCAAAGTGGTCTGCCACTGTTTCATGGTCAATGTAATGTAGTTGATCAGTGTAGGATGTATCTTATACATTTTAAGCATTTTTTATCCATGAATATGGGATACTATCAAATGCTTTTTGTAGTCAATCCATGCAATACTTGGATTCTTCCCCTTTTACAGTTCTCCACTATGACTTTATTTAACAACAAATGATCCTTTGTTCCATATGACTTTCTTTTATTGCCCTTTTGTTCTACTGCCATAATTGAGTTTTCTTCTAAATGACTATAGACTCTGTTGGCATCTATTCCAGTGTATAGTTTATATGTTATGGAGTCCGAACGGAGAGATAAGTCATCAAGCAAAGGAGAGTAGTAATTCTGAAACTGAATTCATATAGTTGATACCTAGCTGGGTGAGTTTGTCAATGATGCCTGAGTGGAGGATAATGTCAAATGCCTTGGCTAAGTCTAGGTAGGCTGCATGCACAGAATTCCCCTCGTCCAGGACCATGATGACTGTCTCGAAGAAGTCCATCAGGTTTAACAGACATGATCTCCCTTTGATAAATCCAAACTGAGTAGGGTTATGTGTTTGGAGATTACTTATATCTTTGTTGATAAAGTCCATGTTGATTTGCTCCATGGCCTTGCAGATAAGGCTAGCTAGACTAATAGGTCTATAGTTTCCAGGGTCCATGGAAGCACCACCTTTGTGCAAGAGAATAATGGTGGCTGTTTTCCATTCAGCTGGGATGAAGCCAGTGCTTAAACTATAATTGCAGAGAGTACCCAATGCTAATTCTTGTTGGAGCCCATGTTGGATACAGCCTGGGATGTTATCAGGTCCCATAGATGCTGTTTTTTTGGCCTTATAAAGGGCATTTACAACCTGCTCTTTAGAAATACAAGGTAGGGGACAGGTGGTATGGATGTCATGGAATACGTGTGCTGGGAACAGGGAAGTGAAGTTTTCACAGAACCTGTTGGCCAACAGGTTACCTATGTCCACAGGCTCAGTATATGTGGTATCATTAACTACCAGTTCGGCACAAATCTGGGCCTTTCCTTTTAGGTTACAGATGTAACTAAAGAATGCCATATGGCTATCAGTTGAGCAAGCTAATTTGGATTTGTAGTTTGAGTTGGAGGACTTCACAAGAAGTTTTATTTCCTTGTTTAAGGTGAGAAGGGAGTGTTTCCAGTTTAGGGCTCACTACCTCTTACTCTAAGATAGCAATTTCTTCTTATAGGTTCATAGGTTTATACCCTATATTTTATATATGCAGCCTATTTGCCTCTTGTAGCTCTGTGCCCTGGTCACCCAGTGATGATAAAATGATTAAAACCTAACACAATCCCATCCACATGTTCTTTCTCTGAGACAGACTCAACAGATCCTAGAGATGCTCTCCAACCACCCCTCAGATCCATCTAGCACCATTTTAGGAGTCTCTGAGTGATAAATCTGACTCCTCCCAGCACGTCATTTTTATTTATATTCAGCAGGGGTTTAGTGGCTCTGCTTCAGTGGTTTTGGTGGGAGGATTTTTGATCTGGAGGAGTAGATTAATTTGCCGGTTGATTTGGATTTTGGAGTCAGGCACATAGTTATAAATGAGCAGACTTGTTCGGGTTGGACATGGCTGGAGTTTCTTCATCTCTGGTCGGTAGCAGGACATGAAGAGACAGGCTTCTTTTTCTTGAACTTTGATGTTTTGGATCCTAGATCCTTTTGCTATGACAGATTGAGGGTCATCTTTTGTGGGGCCTCAATTGCTGCGAGATACACAATAAAGGGAGACAAGTAAGGGGGAGATCAGATGGACTCATCTCTCATGAGTGAAGTGAAGAATACAGAAGGTCAATCTCACCACTTTATGAGGATGTGATTAGAAAAGATGGGCAATGTTCTTATCTTCCTAACTCACGTCCCCAGGTCCCTTGGGAGTGCTGCTGCACTGGTGGCCAAGGCTCCCCACTGATAACCTCTTGTGTTATTAACCTTTTCTTTGTAATATGGTTGCTTGGGGTTACCTTTTTTTCCAGAGCAATTATGACTATTTTTTTTTGATTTTAACTTCAGGCCATGGCTCTGGGGCCAGCTATCTGTTTCCGTGAGTCTCAGTTTGAAGTTTATCCCCGTCCGATGCACCTTCCACTATGGCGCCCAGTTTGCAGTGGGCTCAAAAACTTTGTACTTCTTCCTCCAGTCAATTGGCACTGATGGGCGGGATGATGCCAAACAGAAGGACACAGGTGAACCCAGCAGGGGCTCCACTGGACACCACCCAGTGACCTACCCCGCCAACTCTAACCCAGTTCAGTGTGGTTTCTGACTTGTGGCAGTTTGTTTACAATCTTGTGGTTTATGGGTTTACATTTAAGCTAGTATTATTTTTTCTGCAAAAGGTGTTGGTGGGTATTGTGTCAAAGGTCAAGGTCAGCTCATGGTGGGCCTTGGTGATCCACCTCATCAATAGCCTTGGTGAAAAAGAAAAAGATCAAATTCAAACTCAGTTCAGGCATGATCTTGGCTTGACCAAGTCAAACTTGTCATTATATCTTTGTTCCCTCTCCTTTATATATGCAACTCATGATCTTCTCAGCTAGCTTTTGGACTAGACTTGTATAATTGTGTGGAAGTATTACCAGGTGGAGGTCCAGGCTGCGCGCCGCCAGGGTGGGACGGTTGCCGCCGTGCCTTGTATTGATGATGAGTGGCACGATCCTGTGGGCTGGCTGAGATTAAAACAGCTGCCGCTGTGTGGTTTTAATTCCTCATTTAGTGTAGCACACAGCACAGCCAGACACCGGTCCCCATCCCATGTGTTTTTAGTTTTTAGTTTTAGAGAGAGCAGCTTTTGAGATGTCCGAGGAGGCACTCGGCTGGGATAGGTATCTCTTATTTTCTCCTTTAGGGGGGAGGAAGTTTGCACTTGCATGTTGGCAATGGCAATGTGTGTGGGTTGTTGATTTTGTTTTTTTTTCATTATTCATGATTTCTTCTGGGCATTTCTGAGTTTTTCCCCAGGTAGCTGAAAAAAAAAAGGTCTTATGATTGTCCTTTGAATCCATGGCAATTTTCTCAAAAATGGCCTTAGTTTTTTTTATATTTACTTATATTTTTTTACTAATAATGATCAGGGGACTTTCCTTTTAGTAGGGCTTCCCAGCGGCTTCAGGTTTGTGGTTTCCTCTGGGGGCAGGGGAAGGATACACACCAGTCTTTGAGTAGTGTGAAGTTTGCTTTAGAGAAGTTCTTGGTCTTTTGGGGGGCGGGGTGGGGATGATGTGGAGATTAGTTTATATGATCATCTCTCACCAATGAGGGATATACTTCCGTGTGGAGCATTTTGTCCCCATGTTTGTGACAATGATCTAGTATATTTTTTTCTTCTCGTGGGAACAGTGACAACCGTTGGGCTAAAAAGTAGGGGCTGAATGTTCCCAGTCTATAATATTCGGGGTAGTTGAAGTCACCAATATGATGGTGTTTGGACATACATTTATACCTGTGCTTGGTGAGAGGGTGGCCTGAGCCTTTTAGAGCAATTTTTGTAGATGGTTAGTTGCACCTGGATGGTTTCCTATGTTTTGTGCTCCCACCTGGTGGGTTGACTGGAGGTTATCCTTATGGAATATGGATACACCAATCCTTATTTGTGGTGTGGTTTGGATCCGGTTTGGGGTGCATGATATGAGGTAAAACTAATAAGTGTGGGGGTGCTCTCTCTCAGGAGCTCACAGGCCAGGTTTCACACACAGACATCGATGTTCTCCATACTGAGAAGGGCAGGGAAAATAAGTGCATTTTGAGATTTAGACTTCTGGCATTGAGCAGCATGCAGCGTACCTTCCCATTTTTGTTTTTTAGGGGTGGTGGGTTTTTTATTTGAGCCTTGCCTAAAAAGGCACTATGGGGGGTGGAAGGCCTTAGCCAATAATCAAAATCCAGGGGTGACAGGTGGTGCAAGTCCCTTCTTGCGAAGCAAGCGTTGTCAAGCATGTCATCCCAGGCAGACAGACACTGGATCCCCTTTGAACCTTTGAAGACATTAAGCCAATTGTTAAAGCTGATCATCTGATCATCTCTTCTGGCATGCATCATTGGTGAAGAAGGAAGGACTGCTCTCAGTTAGGTCATACCTGCCTGGGCTACATATATAATCAGAGCTCTCCCTCTCTCTTTTCATGTAGTCCAGGGAGGTACGTCTCAGGTCGTTCACACAAGCCTGTTAATGACAGTTGTCCACCAGGCAGATTTGCTCTTCGCCGAGGAGAATCTCAAAAAATGGGCAGCAAAACCAGTTCTGTACCCCCTCAGAGGGAGACTAGATTCTTAAAAATAATTTTCAAAGCAAACCAATCACATTTGTAAAAGCCTTGCAGGAGGACATGATGATTAATGCAACAAGTAAGTAAAGGGCTAGATCTGTTTCCTTTTCCCCTTCTAAATCTCTGTCATGGAAAAACTGGAGGGAAGCACTGCCAGACAGCAAGATTTATTTGGGTCTTAACTGACAGACAAATAACAAGCAAACAAAACATACCTCCCATAGTGTTGTGATTGTAACAGGTGTGCAGCTTTAGCTGAAGTACCTGATGAGTGTGAGGATGGTCAGGACATGATGTTAATTTCTCAGACCCGTATATATCTATGAAAGTGTTAGAAAGCCTGGAAAACTCATAGCGGATCTCACAATCAAGTTCCATTGACCTTGCAGGAGCTACACTCACTGATCTAACACCGCCTGTTATATAACCAAGAAGGAAAAATGGCTGACAATAGGCACCTGTGTCCAGGGTACCTACCACAGTGACTGTATACAATGCGCCACTGTATGTGGGAACTGTGAGCTACTCAGTAACTAAATCTCTTTTCTGGACTTCCTGGTTAATTGAATTGTTTGCTTGTGTGATCACCTTACTGCTGCTTATATGAGAAGCAGGATATAAAGGGGCACCAATAATGTGGCACTGCACCATTGCCTGTCTTCTGACAGCAAAGGAAAGTTGTTTACTAGATTTAATGTGGCTCTTAAATATGCTTATGGGTAAGGGATCACAAGCATGTGAGCGGGATTATGTCACATTCTGGATGTTTGGGAGTTTGGTTGGCTGTACTAGATTATAAAAGAGTGTATGTGGAAGTCTGCTGCAGTTAATGTTCTAGTTTGGGTACCATATTTATGTCTTAAATCAATGTGCTTTTTATTTTTTATGCCTTCTTTCTCCTAGGATGTGATCATGGCTGCAGGCAAAACAATTGGAAGTTATCCTTCATTACAGACCCTGCATGATCTTCTGCAGCCTTTTTTTGGAAGGTGACTAGTGAATGACAGAAGTACTGCGCCTACAGTAGACATAACTTCTGGTGTTATGTTAGGAATCAATTTCAAGGTTCTCTTTAAGGATTTATTTTATTCTGTACTATTGCTGCACTGATCAGCATACATTTAGGCCAGAGTCTCGTAATTCCATCAACTCCCAGGTCTTTTCATCTTCTGTCACCTTGTAATCCTTTCTGAGTTATTAGGCACCTATCATGGAATGTGAAGGGAGTTTTTATGATGATCAAAGCCAATGCCATTCAGTGCACATTAGAGAAAGTGAATGCCCATTACTTTTATTGCAGAAAACTAAACTCAAGCATAAACGAGAAAGCAGGGCATTTGAAAAATTGAGGGGAACTGTCTGTTTGCTAGTTCTTCATCAGTGAATAGGGGAGTGGCTATTCTTTAGCATTCATCATCACATTGAATGAAAAAATAAATTGTTAGGGATGAATTAGGGAAATGGAGTAACTGCTGTCTTTCCAACCCTACATCATAGCATTATAGCTGTCAACTTTTATGGCCCTTATGATAATGATGTCAGGCCTATTACTAACTTTCACAAAGCCATTCATACAGTTCATAAGTGTTATTGCCATTAATAATAGGAGAAGATTCTAATGTAGTGATGGACCCTGCTGTGAATATGGTTCTGCCAGAAGAGTGTGTTTGCCTAAGATCAGAAGGACACTTGGGAATATGGAGAATGATCACCAGCTGGAGGATGTACTGTAAGTGTTCTATTCTGAGTGTTGGATTATACACTTTATGCAAAGGGGTAGTGAGCCATATTGTTTTGGGCTGATTAACATGAATCTTTTAAGCATGGTTCATGGTGCTCAGATAGAGTAAGGACTATTATCAGATCATTTTGTGGTAACCATTATCACCCAAATAGGACGAGGACAGCAAAAAACCTCATTGTGGGGATCTGATCCACTTTTATTAAAGGGGGGTTACTGGAAGCACTGTAATGGGAACAATGAAGACATGTGGGAGAGCTGGGTGGATTTTACAGAAAAGTATAAAGAATGTGCATGGGTTCTCAAATCTAGATGAGAAAAGGATATTATATTACAACTGGATGAAATCTGAAACAAAATCAGGCAGGCTGAATATCAACGTAGACAGAGTGATTGTCAAGATACAGAAATATGGCGGGTAATTAAGATGGCCAAACTGGACTAAGGTGGCCCAAGATAGTGGACTATGTACATACTGGATTACAAAGTCAACTGAACATGTGGGAGAAACAAACAAATGCAGGTTCTGTAAAACAGAACTGGAAACAGTTGCACATCTTGTTGCTGGGTGTGATGCAGTAATAGCAAAAGCCCTTTGTAAACTGACAGGAATAATAATTTGGCCAGGATGTTGCATTGGTGAGTGTGCAAACCTTACAATGCTGAAGTAGCTGAGAAGCATTGGGAAAATGAGCTACAAAGAATTATAGAAAATTATGAAGTTTATATTACATGGGATCACCCATTTCAACAGTTCAAAAAAAAAAAAACGATGCGAGAAAAACAGATATAGTAGTACATGAAAAGAAGAACATAAAGTAGCAGTGATCATTGAAATTGCTATACCCAGTTTTGCAGTGTCTTATGTACAGAGCTTGTCATAAAAATACCAGGATTTGCAGGCAGAAATGAGAGCAATGTAGAAGAAGGTTATTGAGACAGTTCCAATAGTAGTAGGAGCAACAGGTCTCATAAAAAAGAATTTAAAATCATATTTAGATATGGTACTGATACATGTAACTCCATATGAATTACAGAAGGAGTTGGTTCTGGGCACATTGCGGGAGCTGTGAAGAGCGCTACTGACTAACATCAAAGATTGAAACAGTACTAATTTCATGAACTTTAATTATACCTTGATTTATGAGTGGGGTCCATTCCCATTATGGTATTAGAAATCCGAAAGAGTTGTAGAAATTAAACCATGAGAGTCTATAAGAAAGTGCAATTTTTTAAGATAACAGACAAATGGAAAAGAATCAAAATGTTTCATTGGGCAAAAGGTTTAGTATCTAATAAGCGGGTCTATATTAGAACACCGAAGTTTCAGAACTTCGAGTGTTCTAATATCGAACCCTATTAATCGAAAATTTAAAACATCGAACATACAGTACAGTGAATTTTTTCCTAGGAAAAAAATTTGCTGTTCCAAAACACATACACACAACACAAGCACACCAAACAAACAGCAATCCACAGACATACACCTAAACTCTTACACCTAACCCTGCACTAAACTATACATACACCACTTACTATCCACTTACCTTAACCCAAACCCTAACCCTACGGTCCGTCACCATCACACAGTCACCTCACCCGCGCCCTAACCCTAACTCACCTATCCCGTCCTAACCCTCATGTCCACACAATCGCACACTTCCCTGAACCCAACCTGTAACTTTCCACCACAGCGCTGAAAATACTGAAGCAACACAAATGGACAACCAAATTCTTTCCCTAGGAATAAATTCAGTTTTCTGTTTCTTCGATATTTCAGCATTCGCTGAAAACGGGTTGATATTAGAGCATTCAAAGTTTTGAAACTTTGGTGTTCTAATATAGACCCTAATAAGCTACCATCAAAAAATATAGAGAAAGAGAAAAAGAGCTTTATTATCTGGGATCTCAGGGATAATAAGGGTCATCTTACTATGGATCTAGTCAAAGCGGTGGACATCTTGGCAGAGCAGTATAAGCACTCATTTCAGCCCTACTACACCATCATTAGTATGGGGAGGAACAACTAGGGATAGGCTGGCTCCCCACTCTATTTAGCAGAAATTCTAGTTGCTATGCTACAGAAACCCAGCTCCTTGCAGGAAGTATGTCAGGCAATTAGGATTAGATGATTTAAATGCTGATTTCTGTAAATATTTTAACTAACAGCTGATCTCACCCCTCCTCAGGTTATACAGGCAGGCTATAGTGAACTGAAGGTTCCCAGAAACGCTGGTCAGTGTCAAGGTAATAATGTTACCTAAACCGGATAGTGACCCAGAAAAAGAAGATTTTAATTATTGGGTAATTCCTGTTTTAGAAACGGATCTTAAGATTTTTTGCCAAGTCAATAGCTCAATGAGTGGAAACTTGCCTTCAATAGATTATTAGGAGCAACAACCTGGGTTTCATTAAAGGAAGATGGGAGGGGGTGTTGGATGCAGTTAGAATATTGCTAAATAATCAAGCTGTTTGTTAGTGGCATAATTTTCCACTGAGGGTCTATTAATAGATTTCCATAAGGTCCTTGATTGCATCAAATGGCCCTTTATGTGGCTAACTGTTAACTATCAGGGCATCCCTAACAATTACATTTCATAATGTCATTTCCTGTATACCAATCCCATGGCAATAATAAAGATGAATAGCAGCTTCTCAGAGGTTATTGCCTTGAATCAGTGAACAAGACAGGAGTGCCCTCTGTCT
The DNA here is from genome assembly GCF_019279795.1 of Protopterus annectens. Taxonomy (NCBI): domain Eukaryota; kingdom Metazoa; phylum Chordata; order Ceratodontiformes; family Protopteridae; genus Protopterus; species Protopterus annectens. The sequence continues at coordinate 1,942,132,493 of NC_056737.1, read as the reverse complement.
CCTCTGTTATTTGTAGTGATAATGGCCATGCTGGAAGGTTACCTGGAAAGTACCCTGCAACCTGTTAAAATTGGATATGATGCATCCCAGCAATATTTAATAACGGTTTGCTGACAGTTACGTTCTTTGGTTAAATGAGCCTCATGTACATCCTTACCAGTCTTTGAGGTTTTGGAAAGTTTAGTTCGGATCACTGGGCAAAAGGCTGACAAAGAAAAAATAGGCTTAAACCATCTTATGCAGGTATTTGTATCACTCTGTGGGAAGGTAGCTAACTCGTACTGTAAAATAATTGCCCACTTTAGCTATTTAGAGGTCAAACTTAGTCTGGATTTTGGCACATTGATGGTAAACAATTTCTAGCCATTCCTCACAACGTTCAAGAATAAAGTGGGTAGATGGAAAACATTATTCTTACCCTTCTTGAATAAAATTCAGCTGTTTAAAATGTGGATCCTCAACAAATGTTTCTTTCTATTTCTGCATCTACCTCATGCTACATTTGCTTTGGAAGTTAATAAGATCCAACTTGTTATGGAATAATGGTATGTAGGAAAAGATTATATATTTCCAATTCCTTTGGTTTGGAGCTCCATACCTTAGTGGCTATAAGACAGCATCAATAGGATCATTCTTTATTAGGGTCAGACAGGATAAAGATATCCCAAGGACTGATACAAACGTTTGGCTTGGGATGCAGGAGAAGTATGGGAAGGTGGTTCCACCTTCACACAAGGTATGGAATACAGGGAAACTAGATCTCTGGTTTCATTGCTGGCTCATCACAGGTATTAAGAGGGCAAAGAAGGTCTCTATATGAGCCTGTTTATGGAATAGCCCACTAATCCAGGTAGATGGCCAATCTGTCTACTAGAAGAAATGGATAAGGGCAGGTATTTTATTTGTCAAGGATGTGTGGGATCTGGAAGACTCTTGTCCTTCTACCTGAGAATATCGTACATACATTTTCCAGTTTAAAACATATTGGTGGCAATATCTGCAACTTAGAGAAAGCCTGCTGCATCTAGTAAAGTGGAATATTTTATCACACAATGGTGACAACACATTTGTTGTACTACATGAGGAGATATCTCTGGATAGCGTCTCATCAAAGATGAAAGTGATTTGTAACATGGTGTTAGATGCCTTCTTCTGGCTGCTAACTGATCTGTTGCCTAAAAGGAATGGCAAGCGTATGAATCTGGTAGATTTAGAAAATAGGATCAAGTGTCACTGCAAGCTTCATGTAGGGGATTTGCCAACCTGAGCAAGATTTGTCTAGATGAAAATGTGCCATTTATGGCAATTAACCCCCCCCCCCAACCAATGTTTATAAGAGATTGAGAGGACAAAGCTCCTGTTGTCATTGTGGTAAGGAGAATTCTAATTATTTTCATCTTGTATGGACTTGTCAAGCAGTTCAGATAAGGTGGCATATGATTATGCAGGCTGTGGAATGCTCTCTAAGAACTAATATATCAGAGACAGATGATTACAGATTTTGGTTATTTGGCATTGCAAATTCAAAGGTCAAGTTATTCTCTGCGACATATACCTGTACTTTTAACATGAAATGTCAGGATCCGTTAGAGTGAGTCCCAAAACATGGAGACTGAATGGCCAAAAAAAATCAGGCTTACATATACCAAGAAAAAAATGGCCATTTCCCAGAATATTTGCTTTTCTCTGAGGTATGGCAATCTCAGAGTTGGCATATATAAGTTAAGGGATGTGGCGGCTTGCCTCCCTGCAAAAAAAGAAGTTTAGATGAGAAGAACAATGTTCAATATAAACTCTTCTCTTTTATTCAAGTTTTTGTCTTTTTTTCGGCATATCGGCAGTCAGCATTTTGAGTGCCGACATTTTAGTAGGCAGCCGAAACATATCCTATTTATGTCACAGGCAAGGTTTAAGTCTCTGGATTGGGCAGTTCTGATGTTATCTGTCTTGCAGATATGAAAAAACACCATCAGAGTAGGATCCAAAAATACATTGTATGCTAAGCATTGACTGCCCCTCAATAGTCTGTAGGAGACAGAGTATAAGGATAAATCTTTTAGGCAATCCACATAGGACATGTTGAAAAAAATTAGCAGAATAGGGTTGATCCAAATCACCGTGTGTTTACTTATCCACATTCCCATTTTGACATTCTCAGTAAAAAGCTGTTTCTGTATTCCGCACACACCCACTCTGAAAAGCTTGTTTGTTGCGCTGAAAATATGCATTTCGAATGCGGAATGCACACCATAACTCTCCATAATCTGTTAATCATAACTGTTAACAAGCTCCATAACGCCTGCGCTCTGTTCACCACTTGTACACTTGTTAATTGAGTTTCAGACGCTCATTCTGAACCATTGGGAACCCTCAACAACCATAACGGTCAAGGAAGTACAAACCTCGTAAATAGTATAAAATTATAAAAAAAAATAAAGTAAAATAATATCCAAATCGAAAAAATCCAGCAGAATAGAAAAAGATCAGTCATTTTGCCCAAAACAAGGTTATTGTGTGAGTCACCTGCTTGAGGACATGCAGATTTCTCCATAAACAGGCATAAGATTAAATAAGATTAAACTTAAATACTTATTTTTAAATACTAATTTTAATTAAAAAATTTAATTATAAACTTAAAAAATACCAACTCTATTAAAATACTTAAAGTACAAAATGTTAGTACAATAATACAAATATGCTGATTAATTTGACAAATACATAGATGTTCTGAAAGAGTATGCTTCATATATAAAATATGTATATATATAATATATACTGCATAAAAAATGCAAAAAATGCAAAAAATGCAAAAGATACATAAGAATAGTGCATGAAGTTTATTGTTGTATGTTGTTTACACCCTGTATTCTTTTTGTAAGGAATCTATGTGAGTGTTCTAGCTGCCTCATGTACCTGGACAGGTACATACTGAAAGGGGCATTATGCTCAATAATGGCTTTGATAAAGCTGAATATAGCATAACAATGACTTCCTTGGAAGTTGGGCAATATAGAATGAGTTCTTTACTACCTTGAACACATGTTGGTTAAAAGTAAGGATACTGTCTACATACATCCACAAATTCCTAACTACTGGGTCTACTCTGAGGTGTGTTATAAAGTAGGCAGTTTCCCCTAGTCAGCTGACCTGTCAAGGGGTACTCATACATTTTTTAGCATTGAGTTTTAAACTGTGGCACTGTTACCATTTATTTATCTGTGATAGGCCTAACTGGAGAATATTTGGGTCTTGGTGGAATGTATGATTGCTCCTAGTTTGCAATCATCTGCAGACTTCATTAGGTAGAGGCCCTTGATGTTTGCCTTGACTAATGAGAAGTAGATGCCAAAAAAGGACAGGACCCAGCACAGATCCCTGAGGGACTCCATTAGTGACAAGCCTCTTTGTGGAGGTGAATTCCCCTATCCTGACTCCAACTTCCTGGATCCTATCTGAGAGATCCAGCAAGTGATGTAGGGTTTTTTGGTTAGTTCTGTAAGTTTGCATATGATCCCTGAGTGGGGGATTTTCAAATGTCTTAGCAAGGTCAAGGTATGTCGTATGTCCTGTTTTTCCCTTCTCCATTGTCTTGGTGACCCTCTTAAGAAAGTCTACTGAGCTGAGTGGCCATGAACTGCCCTTGATGAAACCAATCTGGGTTTGATATAGTGTCTGGTTTTCTATGTCATTGTTAATCATTTCCATGATAATTGTTTCTGTGGCTTTGCATATGAGACTATGCAGACTGATGGTTCTGTAGTTTCTGGCTTCTATTGGATGGCCTGCCTTATACAGAAGGATGACTGTTGCAGTTCTCCATTCACATGGCATGAGGTCAGACCAGAGGCTGTGGTTAAATAGTGACTCCAGCAGTCCTGATAGGTCATGTTTCATGCTACTTAGGAAGCATTCTAGGATACTATCAGGGCTCATTGATGCTGTGCTCTTAGCTATAGAGAGTGCATTAAGTACCTGATCCTTAGTGGTGGTTGGGGAGCTATGTTTGATGGTATTTTCTGAGGGAGGCCATGGTGGAGGGGAATAAACTTGGAGCTGAATTTATCTGCCAGTTGATTTTCTATATCTTCTGTTCCATGTAGTTCAAGCCATTTACAATTAGTTCTGCACGTTGCTATCTACTGCCTTTGAGTTTGCAGACAGAGCTAAAGAAAGCCTTGTGGTTGTCCTTGGCCTGGAAGGCTACTTTTACCTCAAAATTTGCTTTGATAGACTTGATTTGCCCTCTGAGTTGTTTGTTTAGTTTGATCAGTTTTTATCCTGTTGGGTGTTGCATTTCCTAACTTTTGTCGTAATTTTCTTCCTTTTGTTGTACAATCTATTGATACTGGGATTCCACCAGGGTGGTTTGTGTTTTATTTTTAGTTTGTTCTGAGTTTATTTTGGGTAGGCATAGCTGTCTCCATGCATGCATTAACATGACTGTACAGAGTTTCTTTGAATTCTGCATAGGCAGCTGGCTTTTCAGGTTTGGGGGTGTGAAATTATTCCAGGGTATTTTTTAATAATATGAAGTTTGTCTTAGAATAGTTCCTAACTGCTACAGGGTTAGTAGGGGGCATGGGATTTATTTTTATTTCAAAGGAGAGAGCTTTAAGATCTGACCTTTCTAGAGAGGACATTACAATAGGGGGGTGCAGCTCTCACCCATATTTGTGAGGACCAAGTCTTGCATGTTTGTACTCCTAGTGGGCATATGCACTATTTGGTCCAAGATGTTTGTGTTTACAAAATTGAGGGGTCTGTACACTTGGAATTGTGCATGATGGGCAGTTTACAGTGGGGTAGATGAAGTTGCCCAAGAATATGCTATTGGATTGGGTGCTGGCTGCAGTAGGATTAAATGTGGATTATGGGTTTCCTGAGTCATAGTGGGAGGCCTATAACATACAAAGAAAAGGTAAGGTATTTTGCCTTTGGTGACTTAGATGTGAAGAAGCTCAAGCACATTGTCCAGTTTGACTGCCTTCAGGTATATTCATGTTTTATGAAAATTGAGACACCTCCACCTTTAGTCACTTCCTGTGTAGTGACTGATCTAGATGTGTGAAAGGGATTATAACCTTGCATCTCTGGGGTACCTTCCATGGCTTGAAGCCATGTCTTAGTGACCGCACAGATGTCAGCATCCTCTAGGGTGAGGAAGGCTTCTAGGGAGTGGAATTTCTTGTTTAGACTTCTGGCATTGAGCAATAACACGTTTAGATTTTCCTTGTTTGTATTTGCTATTTGGAAATATTGTCAGGATGGCACTGCCTAAAAATGCACTAATGGGGAAGGACAATGTTTCAGCTAATATTCAAAAGACTAGAGGGGATAGGTACAGACTATCCCTGGCAAAGACTGTAGTTTGTTAACCATCTCTTTCAGTCTGACAAATATTGCACCCCCTTACAATGACACCAGAAGCTAACCCAATTATTAAAATCAGTCAATTTCTGCTCTTATTGTGACATCATACTTTGTTTAGGTAAAATGCTGCTCAGTGCTAGTCTCATACTAGCCTGAGATACATGTTCTGAGAGATCCACCATGTCTCTATTCATATAGTCTAGGAAGTTATGTTTCAGGTCATTTACACCCACATAGACTATGACTGAGTCATATTGGAGCTTGTCCTTCACTAACATGAGTGTATGCTTAATGTGGTGGATCCTGGTCACTTATAAACAATTAACCATGAAGTTCTCCTTACTCAGCCTGGAGAGAGGATATCAGTGTGTCACAATGCAGTTGCCAGTGACCAGAATGTTGGGTTGTGTGGTAGCTTTCCTTATGGACATAGAGGTAGAGGCTCTGTGAGATGTGGAACTATAATTTCAACAAGTATTACAATAAAAAAAGAGAACTTTCACCAAAAAAAGAAGATAAATACTCTGAATGCAAGAGCCCTCATCACTGAAATAAGCAAACAACTTAGGAGCTTAATACAATTCACCAAGTTTGAGGCTTAAATAGGTACCCAAGCCAAAGACAATCATAAGGCCTTTTTTATTTATATTTGTAACAAAAGCACAATGCAGCAGTGCACTGAGCCTATTGTTAATGATGCTACCTACACTGCGGCTGAAGACACAGCCAACTTACTGGTTGTTAGCTGTAATTTACCGCTTACTCTTTCCATCTGTCCCTCAAGATATAGCTGAAACTGGCTCATCCACAGCTATCACACAAGGCCATGTCCTAAAAGCACTATCAAAAACTAAAAATACTGCATTGATGGAGCCTGACAATATCCCTGGATGCATCATAAATAGCATGAAGCACGATTTAGACACTTTCCAATAACCCTGTACAACCTTATCCTCCTTACAGGCTTTGTACCAAGTGAATGAAGAACAGTTATAGTCATTCCCCTGCATAAGGGAGGACCTTTTACAGACCCAGGGAATTGCAGACATATAAGTCTGACCACCTCATTTGCAAAGTCATGGAAAGTCATATCATGGAAGCAAGGACATAGGGAACCTCCAAACACTGGCCCTGTTTATGTTTATATTTGTTAAGGGCAAGTCAGGCTTACTCAACCTAGTGGACGTTTTTGAAAAAGTCAGCAAAGCAATGGATAAAGGTAAACACGCTGCATATCTTGACATTGCCAACGCTTTTGACACAATTCCCTACTCAGAAATAGCAGAAAAGCTAAATAAATTGTGAATAACCCCCAATATCACCCTCTGGATTACTAACTGGATCATAGATAAAATGGAAAAAATCAAAATAAGAGAATTTACCTCCACAGAGAAACCAGTCAACAGTGGAGTCCCCCATGGTTCTGTGCTGGGACCTCTCCTGTTTGGCAACTCCTTCTCTGATGTAAAAGCCAACACCAAGGGGCTCTGGCTGACTGTGTTTGCAGATGTCTGCAAGCTAGGAGCAGTCAATGAATTCTAAAATGATTTAGTCATCCTACAGGAAGGTTTATCCCAAATAAATAACTGGTGCCAAAATCATGGACTAAAATTAAATGCCAAAAATGCATTATCTTATCCTTTGGGAAGTAATATACCCAAAGGAACTACCACATTGACAATATGCCCCTAGAAATTGACCCACCTGTTTGTGATTTGGGAACTTATGTGGTCAGTGACCTAAGTTTTTATCAACATGTGTCCATTATCATAAGAAAGTCCTATACTGTGCACCTTATAAACAAAGGACTTGTGTCTGGATTTAGGGATGTCATTGTTCTCCCTTTGCTTAGCCCTCATTAGGCCAGTCATTGAGTATACTGCTCCCTTTGGCATCTATCTGTCCAGCCACATGTAACAATGGGAACTACCACAGAGATAACTTAATAAAAGGATACAAGGCCTAAACAATATGTTCTTTATGGACTGACTCAAAGCCCTGTCATGTTACTCGGTATCCTAAAGACTGCTAATAGTTTTCCTGTATCTGGCATACAAGACATCCTCTGAACCAAGGCTGATGAATTTACTGCATGTCAGCAAGTCAAATTGCATTAAAATACTCTGTCTTGGGATCTAAACCTCTTTTGCAACATCAACAGAATGTATTAGAGGGACAGGTATATCTCTCAGAGGATCTCACTGCTGTGGAGTAGACTCCCCATCCCTGTAAGGCAAAGCTCACTCCTATCCATCCTGGATGGAATAGGATTCAACAAGCAATTCTTTCGTCAGTTGTGTAGTTAAACATTTGGGAGCTCTGAGATAAGGAGCCGAGCAATGCGCAAATGTGATGACTTTATAGAGGAAAAGAAAATACAAAACAAACAAGCTAGCCCTCTGGCCAATAGCAGTCAAACACTTAGAGGTCACAATCAGCTATTCCCAGACTGGACTTGAGTACTCACTACTGGTAATAGAGAGCAAAACAAAGCCTTCTTAATATAAAAGCACTGCCTGGGGTCACCCAAGGTGCTGGACTAAGGCAACATAGAAAACCAAACCAAGACAGAAATTGCTGGGATTCACAGTAACACACCTTGGCAATAGTCCAAGGAACCAAAAAAATAAAACTAAGAACAAGAAACAGCAAAATATGCAGAGATATTTAAGTGGCACACTGAAATTACAGTATAAAGTGCAGTTTTACCAAACAGGAATTACAATATTCTTCTTGATGGCACTAGATATAGAAAACAATAGGACACAGTCTTAGAACTTATAGTTCAGTCTGATTTAAATACTTTTCTGTATTCTTAGTGTTGTTGAGAATTGTTACATTTAGAATTGATTTAACAGGTTATCCTCTGGTGAGGGAAGTGGACGCTGCTGTTGTACTTTGAGAAATTTGCTACTGGTTGCGAGCGTGTGGTGTTTGAATGGTCTGTGTGTTCTGGTTTGTTCTTCAAATTCAGGATGCCTGTGGATGTTGTTGCTCTACTCTGCTGGGCTATGAATACAAGAGGATGCCTGAGGATACCTAATCGGACTTGACCTAAGAACCAAACATCTTTACATCTGGGAATCATAGCTCTCAACCTTCCTTTTAAGCAATGTAGAGCACTGCCTCTCATAATGTGGAGCAAATGGGCAAAATGTAGAAAACACTAACAGATTACTAACAACATCAACTAGAAAGTTAATAGGATGGCTAATTTTATACTTGTAGAACATTTTTTTCATGAATTAGTATGATTCAGTTTTATTTACCATGGATATCAGTTAAAAAAATTAGTAACACTGAATATCTGACAGACCCTGTCAATGTGGAACTGTGAGGAACATGGACGTTTTAACAGTCAAAATGAGAAACATTCCTCAAATGGGAAGTATAAGTTACTGATATTGTCCTTAAATTTGAATGTGTTAGCGCTTATTTAAATACTCTTCTGTATTCTTTGTGCAATGGTGGATTTCTGCATTTAGTACTGGTTTATTGGATTATCTCCTAGTAAGAAAAGGGCATGTTGTTATTATTCTAGGTGAAGTTTTCTACTGCTTAAAGGGCAGTTTTCTGTTTGATTTGCCTGTGTGCTCCAATTTGTTCTTTAAACTCAGGGAGTATGTGGACATCGACACTGTATGCTGCTGGCTCTGACTACGAGAATACCTGAAGTTACCTAATCAGACTCAGCTTTAGAACCAGACCTCACCTCATCTGAAAAGTGCCGCATATTCTGCAGAAGGGTTGTGCACTGTTGTGAACTTTTTATGACAGTTCCAAGTTTTGTGCTCACACCCGATTCAAATCATTTATACTGATCTATTGTGCTGGCAGCCGAGTCATTGTGCTGGTACCTGATCTAAATCATTTATACTGATCCGTTGTGCTGGTACTTGAGCCAAATCATTTATACTGGTTTGTTATGCTTGTACCTAAGCCAAATCATTTATACTGATCTGTTGGGCTAACAACTGAGCCAAATCATTTATACAGATCTTTGTGTTGGTACCTGAGCCAAATCATTTATACTGATTTGTTGTGTTGGTACCTGAGCCAAATCATTTATACTGATCTGTTGGCCTTGCACCTGAGCTGAATCATTTATACTGATCCATTGTGATGGTACTTGAGCCAAATCATTTATATTGATCCGTTGTGCTGGTACTTGAGCCAAATCATTTATACTGGTTTGTTACACTTGTACCTAAGCCAAATAATTTATACTGATCTGTTGTGCTAACAACTGAGCCAAATCATTTATACAGATCTGTTGTGTTGGTACCTGAGCCAAATCATTTATACTGATTTGTTGTGCTGGTACCTGAGCCAAATCATTTATACTGATCTGTTGCCCTGGCACCTGAGCTGAATCATTTATACTGATCCATTGTGATGGAACCTGAGCCAAACCATTTATACTGATCTGTTGTGCTGGTACTTGAGCCAAATCATTTATACTGATCTGTTGCCCTGGCACCTGAGCTGAATCATTTATACTGATCCATTGTGCTGGTACCTTAGCCAAATCACTTACACTATTTTGTTATGCTTGTACCTGAGCCAAATCATTTATACTGATTTGTTGTGCTGACAACCGAGCCAAATCATTCTCACTAATCTATTGCTGTGACACTTGAGTCAAATCACTAGGACTAAGTGGGAAGTCACTGCTTCACATATCCTTTAGCTGGCATTATACTTTTACTGATATTTGTTCCCTTCATTTATTGATACTATACATATAAAATCAAAACTCTGATGCTCTGACTCCCTGCTTATCCTAGTTTTCTAGGATGTAGACCCTTCCTCTAAATTCATTTCATTAACACTCACTAGTAGTTTCTATTTTGCAAGGCACTACATATTGTAATGGCACAGTTTACCTCATTGTCTGTTGCTAGCCTGAACACTGAGGCAACATAAGAACTTCCTCATTTTCACTACTAACTGTTTAATTCTTGTTATAAATTATTCCATAAGCAAAAGTTGTGACTATCTACTAACTTTGGAGGCCAATCTCTCTTCAAAGTCTGCAGACTGTAAGTAGCATTTTGTTATTTCTGATACCCAACTCACACAACTATGCCCACTGTGTCCTTTACAAACAAATAAGCCTTTTTATGCTAAGGTACTTAAAAGTCCCTGCCTAGGATTAGAGAGTTAGTACAATGGTTACAGTGTTTACTTTGCAGACACAAGGTACAGGCTTTAATTCTCACCTTGGAAAGGGAAGTTAGCGAGGCTTAAAATGACCCACAAGGGCAGCTAGCGTACTGCTTGCCTATGAACCACAGAGGTCTCCTAGATAAAGGTTTGGTATGCAGGACACTCAGCATCACATAGGTTCATAGAATGGTACTAGGCTATCGGCCCTAAAGCCTATACAAGCCTAGCCATAACAATTCCCTGGCTATTTCTTCCCACACTATTTACTTCCCTGGACCCCTGTCTAGCAGGGTGACTGATGTGATCCCCGGGGTGAATTTCCTTTCTCCCATCCAGTTATCAAGGTTCCATTTGAAGAGGGCCAAAGAGGCCATTTGACATGTATGGGCAGTCTATTCCGGAGTCTGGGGAGTCTCAGGGTCAGGAACCTATCCCTCCAGCATGTTTTGTATTATTGTGATGACAAGGTTTAGATCCCTGGAGCATGTGGCTCTGAGGAATTGGGATTTCTTTATATATAGCATGTCCAATAACTCTGGGTTTGACATGGCCTTGTTTGTTAAGCAGAGACGATATGTGACAGAGTATAGCTGGAGTTTTTTAAGGCAGTCAGAGTAGGGCATCTGCTTTAGGCCTGTGATTCTTTTAGTGAGGTATTTCTGTGGCCTTTCCAGTTGTTGCAGATGTCTTGAGAGGTACATACCAAACGGGGCATTGTATTCTATAATGGGTCTAATGAGGATGAGTACAGTGGGACAATGACCTCCTTTTTTCTGGATGAAAAGCCCTTAGTAATGAAGTGTGCCACATAGAAGGATTTCCTAACTCTTGTGGTGATGTGGTTATTGAAGGTGAGACCACTGTCCACCTGTGTCCCTAAGTTTCTTATCACACTTTCGGTGTTTAGTGCACTGCCACCTATGTGGTAATTCTTGGGTACATGTTTTTTTCCCAAAGGGGATAACTATACATTTCTTGGCATTGAGCTTGAGCCCATGGCTCTGGCACCAAGCATCTGTTTCTGTAAGGCCCTTCTGTAGAGTATCTACATCATTTCGGGATTCAGTAATGGCTCCCAGTTTGCAGTCATCTGTGAACTTTGTTAGCCAGAGTCCCTTAGTGTTGGCCTGTACTTCAGAGAAGTAGATGCCAAACAAGGGCGGTCCCAGGACTGAACCATGAGGTATTCTACTTGTTACTTGTCACACTAACAGAAAAACAACATACTCAGAGACTACAAAAAGGGCTCACTCAACTGGCAGGCTAAAGCCCTTAAGGCAGCAAAGTTGAGATAGTACATCTGATAATGTCTTAGTTAGAAGTGATTCTACAATCAGACACACAGATGCAATCCTCACCAGGCACAGCAGTGATGGTTAGCTGTCTTTCATGACCAGGATTCACAGTGTCACCAGGGCCCTTGTGTCCCTACACCCTAAAGGCACAGGTGACATGGTCATTGTGCATGTGAGAATGAATGATTTGAAACATAACTCCTTGGATCACATGAACAGAGACATGATTGAGCGCTCAGAATATGTATTTGAAATTTATGTGAAAAGTGTGTTGAGCGATATCCTACTATCACCAAGAATGATGCCACAATGCAAACAAAAGATAACAAACTTCAATTACTGATTTAGCTAGAGGCATCATTCTAAGCAGATTCAGATTCAGTACATACATATTAGCCTGGGAGGAGATGATCAACAACCATGTATGCTTTGCTAGGAATGGCCTGCACCTCTCTTTTCTCTCAATTTTTTTTATTTTTCAAATACATTTGAATGAATTCCATAGTATTTATACATAACATCTTAATAACTATGTACACTATTTGCATTAGCCTGACACTATAACAGATCTTAATGTATACAGTTACTTTATAAGTATGTCCAATCCATTATCAGAGTGTCTGATCCATTATTGTATAGTGTCAATCAATAAGACTTTTCCCCAAGGGTTGTTGATAAATGGCTTTGGATAAATTCTTACTTCTTTAATTTTAATGTTCAATAATGCTGTGGTCTTCAGTAGGCTGTAGAAGTCTTCCAACATTGGTATTGTGTTTGTATTCCATCTTCTTGTTATACACTTCCTTGAAATTGCAAGTATAGTCCATACTAGATACATGTTTGACCTATTCAAATGAGGACCTTTGTTCACATTTAATAATACAAGAGCTTTAGTTAAATAAAATGATTCATTAAATAAAGCTTGTAGAAAGTTATTAATACAGTTCTGAAATGGCTTAATTTTAACACAATCAAAGAAAATGTGATTCCAATCTGCATTGTGTACTTGCTCACATCTCCAACATATTCCTTTTATGGAAGAACTAATTTTACTGATTCTGTCTGGGGTTAAGAATGCTCTGTGCAAGTTTTTCCAATTAAAAACATTCCAGTATTGTGTAAAGGATGTATAGCTTACCGATAATAATATATTTGTTTTAATATCTTCAGTTAACTGTATTGAGTGTCCTTTTGTTATATATTTCCAATATGAGGTTTTGGGTGTTGTTTTATAGTTTATCAATGTTTTTTTAAAATTTTGAAATACTGTTTCCCATGTCAAAGTCATTATATATGATTTTATATATGTATTTTGTAAATTTAGGTATTTCTTTAAATGAAATATTGTTAATTATTCTACCTAAATCTTGTGAATATGACATAATACTGTTAGCCAGTCCTGTTGTGGAATTTTGTATGTTGATTTTATTTCTTGCATATCTAAAACTTTTACTTCTTTGATACATTAGAGCCAACAAACAAATCATTTCTGTTCCCAGGAATTAATAATTTCTCTATATACTTTATGTGGAAAGTTCTTTGTGACTATAAATGGTGTTAAAAGATCAAACCAGATTTTTAAATCTATATTTGCATTAATTATTTTCCTAAATGAGTCAATGTAATAATTAATCATATGAGTTTTAGTGGGTTTAGTTATGTTATATTGCATATTAATACATAATATGTGCCATGGCAAATTGTTTTTATCTGTTATTTGAAATTCCTTTTGCAAATCAAATTAATTTATTGATATTACAGTTAGTAATTCTTTACAATCTGCAGAGTAATTTAGACTTATCCAATCTGAGATTGTTTTAGATATTGATGCTTTTATATATGTTTCTATATCAGGAAAGTTTAATCCTCCCTGTTTCCATGGTCTTATATAATGTATTAAAGCTATTCTGTTTCTTTAGGGAAACCATAAAAATGTTATTAGCCATGAATTTATTTTTTAAGTATATTCTTTCCTGTAACAGTTGTATTGCCAAGGCTATATATGGGCTCTTGGGCAGTAAAACCTTTTTTATTAACTGTAGTGTATCTTCAAATGTTAATATTATTTTGTTCCATTTTTCCACAGAGATTTTAATTGTATTGATGATATTATTTGTAGTTTTTTTAAAATTTTGATTTTGATTTATTGAATTTTATTGTCAATTAATCCTGAAGTATATGAAATTTGTCAATTAATAATGTCTCTTTGTGTCTCTTTGTTAAATGTTTTTTAAAAATAATATGTTTTCTTTGAAAATTGTTTTTTTTGCATATTCCTGTTATTTTTATTTATTTTTTATATTTGAATAATTAAGATCTGCTAATGCTAATAGCAAGAGCAAATTGTTTGGTGACCTCCTACATTATTGTTTAATTTATATGTATCTATACAGATTGATAGGTAAAAGGATTGTGAACTTAAATTCTTTGTTTATATGTTCTTTAGGATATATAAAAAGGATTAGCAGAAAAATAAATAGTCCAGTATTTTGGATTGGAAGAGTGTTATTTAGAATTCCTGCACCTTTGTTTCATGGCTTTCATGTTACATTCCTAGTATTAGCCTTTGTTATAATCCTCCTTTAGACAAGATTCAGCCTCAATCACCTCAAATCTGTAATGTAATCCACAATCCAATAAAAGAAAAATAAAGAAGTGCAAAGAAGCCCTTACAAAAACAAAAATAACTAAAGCATTTTTAACTGCTGAAAATACAGATGTACATGCTACTAAATATGGTTGAAAGAATTTTGATAAAGAGTGAAAGGTTCAATGTTTCAATGCTTTCAAATTAAAGGAACCCAAAGGGAAAAATGACTGCATTACTAGGGGTAGGAGCATGATTCATAAGCCAGGAAAATTACCATGAACATTTTCATATCCTTTCACCACAGTAAAGATCATACACTTACTAATCAGTTTACTCCATATCCCTCCATGTCAACAAGAACTGACCACCCTTTACATCCCTTCTCTTATGTCTCCTACTGTTCTCTACTATCCATTTCAACTATCCATCCATTAATGGAGTGGCACTTCAAATAAATAAATATGCACAAAGATTTCTGATTCTAATAAACATACCTAGACAATTGGTTCAGTGGGGGTCTTGGGGTTCAAAAATATTGAACCTTTTTGTTACAATAACTTGGTACTCATACTCAACACTCACAGATTATTTATTTATTTTGACATTAGGTTTTGTTAAGGGAGACCATTTTTTTGGTTTGACCCGAGGAAAAAAAAGCAAATACAAAGAAAAGATGAATATATATAAAAAAAAAAAAAAAAAAAAAAAAAGAGGGAGAGAGAGAAAGAAAAGAAAATAACAATAAATAAGTGTAAAGTAGATAAAGTCTAAAACAAGAAAATTGAATATATAAAACATGTAATGTAAATATTATTTTATTTTTTTTTTATTTGTTAACATTTGTGTCTGGCTAGACCAAAAGCCACTTTTCAGCAGAGGCCGGGAGGAGGAAAAACTCCACAAAGAAGAAAAATTTATTTATTTATTTATTAGACACGATCAGTATACCACAAATTACAAAATGTTTACATTTTACAGTGGTATGCACATCAACAGTTACAGTGGGAGAAAAACAAAAAAAAAATTAAAAAAAAAAAAAAAATATATTAAATGTGTACAGCTGAAATTTGGAACATGGGGAATAGGTAATACATGGTCCACAATACACATACAGTACAGCACAGCAGTTGTTTGTTTGTGAGTTTTTGTGAAAACTATTAAAACTATCAAGTCTATTAGATTTATTTATACCTATCACTCTAGCTTACTAGCAGCGAAGACAGTGCATTGGCAACTCTAAGATGTTAGATGTTGCCTGATCTAAAATGAGGGCTTTGGAGGAGGATTTTTTTTTGAATGCTAGTGGGACAGAGTTCCATTTTGCCACTGAACTACTACTATAGTGCATCCAAAGTTATTGTAGCTGTTGGTTGTCATCATCTCGTAGTAGTTTTAGGATCTAAGAGAGCTTTTTTTAGCTGAGTGATGTTGTGCTAGGTTTGAAGGGGAGGGCAGGACATGGGGGAGGTAATAGAATGACAGAGGCAGAGCTGATTTGTGGTTAGAGGAGGGGCAGCAGAGCCAGTGGACCTTTCTCAAAGCAGTACAGTGATGAGTTCTATATGAGCAATTTGCAGCAAAGCAGGTAATTCTGTTATAGCAGGCTTCCATTTTGCTTAGTTAAGTTTTGTTGAGATTAGTCAGAATGGGAGATGCATAGAGTAGGGTAGATAGAAGTTGGGAGTGAGCAATGGCTGATCTTGTGCTGTTGTAAGAAATTATTTGATTCGGTACAGTGATCCCAGTTTGGCATGTACTTTTTTAATAGTTAAGTTGAGATGACTATCAAATTTTAGGTGGGAGTCTATGGTTATTCCCAATAGCTTAGCCTGTGCCACTGGAGCGACTGGAGTAGCATTTGTGGAGTAGATAGTGAATTGACTGTTATCAGTGTTTTTGTTAGAACTGGTTATAATCATAAGCTGAGTTTTCTTTGGATTGAGGATACGTTGGGCTTTGGTAACGTCAGAGAATGCTATTTGAGTTGTTTGTTGGAGGGCGGGAATGTTTTGTGCAGCACAGATTAAGGTAGTGTCATCTGCATACTGAATGATAGATGCATGCTGTGTGGAGGTATGGAGGTCATTTGTGAAGACTGTGAAAAGTAGTGGTCCTAAGATAGAACCCTGTGGGACTCCTATAGTTATGGGCAGCTGAGGAGAGAGAGAATTTTTCCATTTCACAGCTTGGTACCTGTCAGTTAAGTAGCTTTGGAACCAGGTAAGAGTGGAATTTGATAGGTGATATTGGTTTAGTTTGTTTAGCAGGATGTAGTACGAGACTGTGTCAAATGCTTTGGACATATCCAAAAAAAGAGTTGACACCTGTAGGCCTTCATTTTTGAGATGGTTTACTGTGTCTGTGAAGCAGAGGAGGGCTGTAGTGGTACTATGGACAGGCGTGAAGCCATGCTGAGTAGGCGACAGGATGTTGCTGTCTAGGAGATAGTTTAGCATCTGGGTATGGATGCATTTTTCTAGGATTTTGGGAGGGGGGAGAGTAAAGCAATGGGTCTGTAGTTATTAAGTTCAGTGGAGTTCCCACCTTTATGTATGGGTGTAACATACAATATTTTTCAGAGTTTGGGCACATAGTTTTCAACAATTGATCTGTTTATGTAAGTAGAGACTGGGCTAGCAATAGCATCTGCTGTGAGTTTCAAGAAATAGCTGAGGAGTAGGCCGGCTGCTGTTAATGAGGTTTTTAGTTTGGAGAGCATGCTTTTGATTGAAGTGGTGGAAACTGTTTTGAGGGTAAAGTTTGGATTAGTGTTATTTGTGTTGGGGGGGATAGTGAGGAATGAACTGTCCTGTGATACTAAGGATGGAATTGAGTTCACAAAGTGGGAGTTGAATTGTGTTTCGATGGGAACTTTAGTGTCAGGGGTGGTTGGTTTGGGGGTAGCCTTTTGGGCAGATTTTAGTAGCTGGTTTACATTTTTCCAAATTTTTGGGGGTTGTGTTGGTATTTAGTTTGTAATGTTGTGTAGTAGGATTTTTTCTCCAGCCTAATGCATTTTTTTGCACAGTTGCACAGTTCTTGGTACTTAGTTAGGCTTTGTGTTTGTTTTTTTGATAGTAAAGCCAGGCAGTTTCTCTGGACTTGAGGATTTGTTTGGTTTCTTTACTGAGCCAGGGGTCTGTAGATGTTCTAATCTTGAATTTGCGCAATGGAGCGACAGTGTCTAGGTGTTGTAGAAATGTTTTGTTGAAATATGCTACAGCCTGGTCAAGTGGGAGGGTTTTTAGGGGGGTCCAGTCACAGTTACTGAGTAAATTGTTGAGGACCTCAGGAGAGAATTTTTTTGTGTTTCTAGTGGATATATAGTTAGTGGTTTTTCATATGCTTGTTCTACTACATATAAAGTATATTATGTTGTGGTCACTTAAGGTGTCTGGGAGACTGCCTGTGTGAGGGTACAATGTGGGGTTGTTAGTTAGGACCCAGTCAAGGATGGATTCCCTTTTAGATTTTTTATCACATCTAGTTGGAATTTGGACTAGCTGCTGGTGGCCATGGAGATTTATTAGATTACTTGGTGGCTCTGATATACAGGTGAACCAGTCTAGGTTGAAGTCCCCCAGATGAACACCAGGATAAGAAGTCTTCAAGGCTAGCAGGTGTATTACCAGGTGGAATATAGATCACAATTGTGGTGATGACCTTTTTAGGGTGAAGTTGAAGTTGTGAGATAAGTATGTCCCAATTATTGGGGGAGGGGTAGGAGTTTGGTAATTGATGGACAGTTAAGTTGAACTTGTACAGTAAGGCAGTTCCACCCCCTTTACGAAGTGGTCTGTCTTGTCTAATGGTATTGTAGCTGGTAGGGAGAACTTCTGAGTTAGCTATGTTTTTATTTAGCCAGGTTTCTGTTAGAGCAACTATGTCTGGGGAGTAGTGAGCTATTGTGGCCTGGAGTTCAGTTATTTTATTTTTGATACTTCTAATATTAATATTTAGCATTAAAAGATGGTTGGTTTTGCTGCTGTTGTTGATTTGCCCAGGGATGTAGAAAGTGGGGGTGTTATGTTCTGACATTTGTGTTGGAGCAGTTTGTGTTGGACAGGAGGGATTTGGGCCTGAGTTGGGGTGGATATCCCCAATTAGGGTGAGCCTGGTCTTAAAATGGTGATACAGATGTTGGGGTTTGGTGAGGAATGTGAGAAAGTATTGTGTTTTTTTGGAGTAGGAACGAGAGCATATGTGTTTAGTTCTGAATTGGTCCGTTATGTAGTTCTTAAACAATTGTGGACAGATACTATTATAGTGTGTGGTGTCTGTATATGAGAGTGCATAATGTAGTGTTGTGCTACTAAGTTTAGGGATATTGCTAGAGTGATAACTTGTAGTGTTGTAAAGAATTATGAGAAGACAGACTAGACTTAGTTGTGTGATAATCATGGTTATAAAGTTAAAGTTGGTTCTAAGTGGGGGGTCTGAATAGGAATTATAGGGTTGCACTATATGTGGGTGGGGAAGTAGTGTGGGTGATGTAAAAAATGCCTAAAGGGAATGAAAGTGATTGGGAATATTTTGTGTGGGGCAAGTTGATGTGGTATAATGTGATATGACTTGAGGAGCTTTGATTGGTGGAGTTGATGTGAGGGTGAGATGTGGGTGTGGCTGTGATTACTATAAATGTAGAGGTAGTGGGGGCAGGAGGGAATAGGGGGAAGGGCAGGGGAGCAGAGAGAGCCCGAGCATTAGCGAGGGTGAACAGAGCAGGGCAGAGCCCACCAAGGCCAGAGAAAAAAGTAAGTATTACTTTACAAATTTGAACACTATAAACAAATTCCTAAGGTCTAATGGCTTACCAGCAAGCAGAATGTAATTGCTGAAGAGCCTTTGTGTCCTGGTGGGAGACTAGAAATTTAAAGATGGCTCCATACTCAGCAAGATTCTAATATAGACTTAGTGTTGGGGGAGGGAGATAGCACAAGGGGTGTAAACCAGGTAGAATGCAAAGAAACCAGAGAGGCAATCAGTGGAAATCAGTAGAGAAGAGACAGCAAAGTTTATTAAGGTTGGGAGTGTGTCTTCACATTGACTTGCTGATTAGTAACCAGTTTGTGCACAGATTAGAGTAAGGAGATACATTAGCAGTGAAGGGGAATGTATAGAGATGCAAATAAACAGGTGGGCCTCCAAGTGATACAAACTAAGGCAGAAAGCACTGAGAGGGCTGCTTGATGGTTAATAGAGGTTAATATAGAATTGAGATATACCTTTATATATGGTACATTACATAAGAAATTGAGGTAAGCAGATTAAGACATAACATAATGGAAGTATTTGCAGAAGCCACAGTAGTGCAGCGGTAGCATTGTCGCCTCACAGCAAGAGGTTCTCCTGTTTGTTTCTCAGCTGGAGCACCTTCTGTGTGGAGTCTGCATGCACTCCCTGCAGTTGAGTGGCATTCAAAAGACATGCAAGAATGGACATGCCTTCGTTAAAGGTTGGGCATTGAGCTGGCACCTTGGCACCATAAAAAATCAACTGCTAATCATTAGCGGACCGGAGTTCCGCTGTGGCGACCCCTAACCAGGAAAAGCTGAAAGAAAAACAACAACATAATGAAAGTATTTGCACATAGTAATATCGGGGTGAAACATCACATCATTTAGTGAGATATAGATTAATGTGGTGAAGTGGAGAGAGTAGAGGATGTAGAAATAATAGAGCAATTAAATTACAAGTAAAGGAGGAGGTGAAGGTTTGTGTGGGGTCCTGACAAGGGCATATTCAAGAGTTAGGAAGTTTTTTAGTTCTTTTTTGAAGCTACTGGAGTGTGCAATGCTTCTTATGTTGAGAAGGATTTTCTTCCAAGTGTGAGATACTGAAAATTTATATAACGTTTTACCAAGTGTTTTTTTTTTTTTTTTGGGGGGGGGGTTGTATATCTATAGGAAATGTTAATCTGTGCTATGGAGAGGACGAGTAGGGGTGTAGTAGGTCACAAGATCAGATAAGGAGGGAAAGGCTGTGGGTTTGTTGAGTATGAAGTGTGTTATGTGGAGGTTGGAAAGTTTTGTTGTTGGGGGAATTCTACCCACTGTAGGTTCTTTAGTGCAAGGCAATGGTGAGAAGTATGGGGTTGATTTGCAGCAGGTCTCGTAATTTTGTTGTGTACCTGTTCAAGCTTGGTGGTTATGGTAGAGTGAAGGTTGGTAAGGATTGGTGCAGCATATAGGAGGCTTGGAAGTAGATAAGCTTGAGTCAAAGAGCATCTATCAAAGAGACTCTATAGTCTAAAGAAAGGAATTTTTTGTTCCTATAGAGGAGACCCAGTTTCTGATTAGTTTTTTTGATGGATAGTTGGACGTGGAGTCGAATTTTAATTTGTCATCTATTATGATACCAAGGAACTTTGTGTGGGATTCTACATTAATGATATCTTTATTTAGTGATGTGATGGTGAAGGTAGTTTTGATATGAGAGAGTTATTTTGAAAGAAAAAGTAGAAATTTGGTCTTTTTAGGATTTAAAATGAGCTGATTTTCAGTGAGCCATCTTTCTACATAAAAGGAAAGAGTTTTTGATGAGTGTGTGAAGTTGAGAGATATTTTCAGAGGAGGAGATGAGCATGGAATCATCTGCATACTGAATAACAGAGGAGTAGCTGCACAATGTGTAAAGGTTGTTAGTGAAGATATTAAATAGGAGGGGGTCTAAGGATGGAGCCCTAGGGGACACCCGTATGGATGGATATAGGGGGAATGAGGAAGCATGCCATTTGACAGACTGCAGCCTGTTTGATGGATAGCTGGAAAACCATTCAAGGGTGGAAGTAGAGAGGTTGAGGTCAGATAATTTTGTTAAACGTTTTGAGTAGCATACTGTGTTGAAGGCTTTTGAAAAGTCTAAGAATAGACAAAAGACAGGTTTGTTGTTATCACAGGCTTCTGCAACTGTACTTGTGAAAGATAAGAGAGCAGTAGCAGTACTATGGTTTGGACAGAAACCATGTTGAAAAGGTGTCAGAAGGTTTTCTTGGGTGAGAAATTTGAGCAGCTGAGTGTGTATACATTTTTCAAGAATTTTTGATAGAGAGGAGAGAATAGCTATGGGTCTAAAAGTAGAGGGGTCAGTGGAGTTTCCTCCTTTGTGTAGGGGTATAGCATGGAATGATTTCCAAATATCAGGAACTGTGGATTCCCGAACTGATCTATTAATTAGTATAGAAACTGAATAAGCTATAGAGTTAGTGGTGAGCTTGAGAAAGAGGGTCAGTAGATTATCAGTAAAAGGAGAATGTGGTGTCAGTTTCTAGAGGAGTGATTTTATATAAGCAGTAGGGACAGGTTGAAGTGAGAAGGGAGTTTTGTTCGTAGATGTTTGTGGAGTAATAGGAGGGTTGGAGTTGTTGGTCAGATTGCAGACGGATTCAATAAAGTAGTGGTTGAGAAGGGATGCAATTTGCTGTGTTGAGTTGTTTGAGTAGGGATTTGGTGTTGGACGGCTTCTGGGGTGAAGCATTGAGTTAGTAGTTCTCCAGAACATTTTGGGATTGGAGTGATGGTTTGATTTGGCCTTATAGTAGAATTTTTGTTGTCATTGTTGGTTTGTTTTTTGGTACGGTTTCTAAGTTTTTTATAATTTTGAAGGTGAGTAGGGATTTGGATTTTAGCCAGGTTTTCCAAGCAGAATCTCTTTGATGCATAAGGGAACATGTGCCTTTTGCAAGCCAGGGAGCATAATCTGATTTTATCCTGATTTTTCATACGGGTGCTAGCATTTTGAGAATGACTAGAAAGATGTGGTTGTCAGTTGTCACATCACTAGTCAAATCTGACCACCATTCAGTAACAATGAGGGCAAAACCTGACTAACCACAAAACCCTTCTGTCTGCAGAGACTACTCTAAGGCAAACCTAATCCATCCAGCTGATGACCTGAAGAAATTTAAACATGCTCCTCACACTGATGACCCCATCTCACATGCTACCACACTTGTAGATATTTTCTGTGCTCTCCTCAAAGCATACACTGGGGCTTTTTATCCCCATAAGACATAAATACAGTGTCAGATTCTGGAATAAACCATTATTGTAGAACCCTAGTTTATGAAAACTATACAAGAAGATGAAAAAACTCATAGCCTGCAAACTTAATACCCCATCATTTAGAAGTGAACTCAGAAAGACCAGAAAATAGCTCATAAACAAAAGCAAATCCTCCAAAAGTAAGTGTGACTTGAGAATTGCCACCTCTGCTGAGGATAACCATAAAGTGTCCCTCAGGTATGTCATAAACCTTAGAGGTAATGACAATCAATGCTCATAGCTAATATACAATAACAGGACCAGAAACGCTAGTTCCATGGGTCTTGACATTTTGCCAGGCTGCCTTTTTGTCAGCACCAAACACTAACACTGTCTGGTAGACTCGCTACTAAGTCTATTCAGTTTTAGCTTCTCCACTGGATTCATGCCAGAAGAATGGAGAAGTGTGGCAGGTATCCTCACCACAAGGGGGATCCAGTGAGTCAATAAACTATAGACCTATAAGCTTTACAAGCTTTGTATGCAAAACAATGGAACAGATCATTATGGAAATGATTAACAAAGACACAGGTGGTCTACAAGCCCTGAACTCAAGCTAGTTTGGGTTTGTTAAAATGACATAATGTCTACTGAGTCTGGTGAGCTTCTTTGAGCAAGTCACTGATGCATTAAACTCAGGCAAACCTGTTCGCACTGCTTACCTAGACCTTGCCAAAGCCTTTGATACATCCCACATTCTGACATTATCGATAAGCCAATCCAACTAAATGTAAATCGCTGTGTTACCCACTGCATAGCAAACTGACAGAACAAAATCTATTAGTGTGAGAGGCATGCTGTCTTTGAAACGAGTACTCACCAGTGGTATCCTCCAGGGATGACATCTAAGACCGCTTCTGTTCAGTAGGTACTTCATTGATGTCAAGGCTGATGCCCCATCATGTAGAGCTGATCTCAGAAATGTCAATAAAGAGCTGTCTGCAAACTTGAAGCTGCCCTTAACTCCCCATCTTGCATCCAGATTCTTCAGCGAGATTTAACATGTACCAATAAGTGGTGCCTGGACAATGGCCTAAAACTAAATGCCAAAAAATGCAGCATAACTGACACCAATTTGAAAGTTGACTCACTCATTAGGCACATGAACAGGCACTTTTATTGAAACTGGGGGGTGTGGAGAGCATAGCTTGATTTTACCGAACAATATAAATCTAAACCGGACAATATAAAACCAAATTAGGTGGAGGGCTATGCCACCCACACTCACCTAACTATGTATACTAACTCCAGGATCATACTACAGTGGGGAAAAGGACATATACCTTTTACTTGTCTTACAGTACTCTGCACACTACCAGTACTAATTGTCAGTGAAATGAGTTTTAGGTGAAGTGAACTTTAGGTGATTTGGTCTCTCTGAAATCACTGTCAGTGAAATGAGTTTTAGGTGAAGTGAAGTAGACCCATATATATATATATATATATATATATATATATATATATATATATATATATATATAAATATTTGTCTCTGTGTATATTGCATATTTGTCTTAATGTATATGCACACACGCGTGCACACACACACACACACACACACTCACACACACACACACACACACACACACACACACACACACACACACACACACACACACACACACACACACACACACACACACACACACACACACACACACACACACACACACCACTGAAACAAACACCACGTGTACATGGAGTAAACCAGTTTCTGATTTCAGTGAAAATCATGTAGCAGAACTGTAGAAGATACACACACACACACACACACACACACACACACACACACACACACACACATATGCATATTTTCATGTGCATACTAAGCAGAGCACTAGTTTACAGTGCATTTATAAGCGATCATCCTAGTAATTGGTAACTCCATTGTTTGGTACCCCGATTCTTACTCACCAGGCTGAACAATCACAGGGTTACAGTTAGCTGATTGCTGATATTTCAAGATCCGTTAAATCTCTCCTTTAATAATTATAACTTTGACCTGATCACAATCCATGCTGCAGTGAATTACGTGACATGAAAACCCATTAAAAACATGCATTAAGGATATAGGATCCTCATCTTGAGTAGTACCCTCCTCCCGTCACTTAAAATGATGTCCAGATTCAAAGAAAAGTAACTGATTTCAGCAGCTAGCTAAGTAAGTGATGTCATTCTAGTGGGGTCTGATATGTGTCTCCCTGGGATGGCATCATTGACAGCCATACTTGCTTTGCTTTCATCTAATGAACATTCCAACCTAACCAACAATCAAATAATAAATAAGACATTAAGGTGGCCCTTCTTGATGCCAAGATTCTAGAAAACAAACTGTCCAGTCTGGAGGTACTTCCACTTCTGGAATTAGTCCATTTTTATGTAGTGACTTAGAAATCATTCACCGTCAGAACAACTTCTCCCTTTATTAACAATACCACCCACTTCAGAAACTTCAGAAAAGTGAACCCTTTTTAACTGTGACAAAACTGCAAAATTCTGCCATGGTAACCCTATAATGGAGCAGATATATACAGCCACCTATTCCAGGGATCTTTATGGTTATTTAGATAAATGCATTACTAGGACTGTGTCCTCAAGACCAAATACAGGCAACGGTCACATTCAGGACAATAAAGCCAAACTCCACTAGCTGTGGACATGCGTGTTTCAGCCTTTTTATAGCATCATCAACACAGCATAACTGGAAAGTTTGGCTAACCTTTAAAAACACTGGGTTGTTGTACACAGTGGAATGTCTAGCCTTGCTAGATTTTTCTTTGGGTTTTTATATGATATGATGTGGAAATGTCCTGTTTAACAAAGTGAGCTCAACTTAGTTTGAAACTGTTGTCTATGCACCAGCTGTTATTATAGTCTAGATACTGCTGGTGTAATTCTAACCTAGTGGAGGAACAAATACTGACACTCAATGTGCAGTTGTCTGCAAACATAGATAGCCATAGATCAGGTGTGTTGCATTGAAAGTCTGAGAAATGGGTGTCATATAGAAGAACTCCTAACACTGAGCTCTGTGGCATACCACTGGTAACTTTTTTTTTTTTTTTTACTTTCAGAGGTGGCATCTCTATCTGTTAACTCATGGGTTCTCTCAGTCAACCAGCTAGCTATTCATCATACAATGTATGGATTGCATATTCAATTTTTTAAGTCTGTTAATAATGTCCACATGGAGAATAATGCCTCTAAGGTCTTAGTTTCATAGTTTCATAGTTAAGTACTAGGCTATCTGCCCTGGGGCATTTGTAAGCCTAGCCAAAGTGATATGACTTTTGCCACCCCATGTAGTGGTACCGAATAGAATTATAATACTGTGCCTCTGTCTAGTAGTGACACAGTGAAATTACCCTTACATAAATGAATTAGTTTACTGTGCCCCTGTCTAGTAGTGACACAGAGGTGACCCCTGGGGTAAACCTACGATCTCCCATCCAATCATCAAGGTTTCTCTTGAAGAGTGTCAGTGAGGGGCTCTGCCTAACATGAACTGGGATTCTGTTCCAGAGCATAGGAAGCCTCTGGGTTATGAATCTATCCCTCCAGCATGTTCTATTTATACTAGTGCCGAGGTTTAAGTCTTTGGCTCTTGTGGTTCTGATGGATTTGGATCTTTTGAGGTGGAGCATGTCCATCAGATCCTGATTGGACATGGCCTTGTATGTCAGGCACAGATCACCTCTGAGCAGGCGGTATGTTACTGAATAGAGCTGGAGTTTCTTTAGTCTGGCAGAATAAGACATATGTTGGAGACCCTTGATCCTCTTGGTGAGGTACTTTTGTGGTCTCTCCAGCTGCTGCAGGTGCCGGGTGAGGTACATACCAAATGGGGCATTGTACTCAATCATGGGTCTGATAAGGGAGGAGTATAGGGGTACAATGACCTCTTTTAATCTGGATGTGAATCCCTTCATGATAAGGTGGGCAAGGTAGAATGTCTTTCTAACCACTTTGGCAACGTGGGTGTCAAATGAGAGGTTGCTGTCGACTTGAGTCCCCAGGTCTCTGATTACTTTTTCCATACTCAGTGGGTTACTGTCTATGTGATAATTTGTGGGTACCTTGTTTTTCCCAAAGGGGATGACTATACATTTTTTGGCATTTAGTTTAAGGCCATGACTCCGGCACCAGTTGTCCGTTTCTGTGAGGCCATTCTGTAGGATGTATGTGTCAGCTGGTGTATCGACTATGGTGCCTAGTTTGCAGTCATCTGCGAACTTCGTCAGCCACAACCCTCCCATGTTTGCTTTAACATCTGAGAAATAAATGCCGAACAAGAGGGGTCCCAGGACAGAGCCCTGTGGGACACCACTTGTGACTGGCTTTGAGTCTGACAAGGCTCCAGCAATTTTGACTTTATGGGTTCTGTCCTTTAGCCAGTTTGCAACCCATCTAGTGACATATGGGTTTACATTTAAGCTGCTGAGCTTATCTATGATGCCTGAGTGGGGTATTGTGTTGAAGGCCTTAGCTAAGTCCAGGTAGGCTGTATGGACTGCTTTGCCCTCATCAATGGCTCTAGTGACTGTTTTGAAAAAATCAACCAGGTTCAAAAGGCAGGATCTGCCCTTTACAAAGCCGAACTGGGTGGGATCAAGTGTCTGTAGGTCCCCAATGTCTCTGTTTATGAGTTCCATAATGATTTTTTCTATAGCTTTGCAGACCAGGCTGGTTAAGCATATGGGGCGGTAGTTTCCAGGGTCTGTAGAGATGCCTCCTTTGTGGAGTGGGACCACTGTTACTGTACGCCAGTGTTCAGGTACATATCCTGTGGTAAGGCTAAGGTTAAATAGCATTTTTATGTGCGAGTTAAGCTCCTCTTGGAGTTTACGTAGCACGCAACCCGGGATGCTGTCAGGTCCCATTGATGCTGTGTTTTTAGCTTTGCTGAGGGCTGCTGTCACCTGGACATCTGAGATGACAGGGAGATTACATTCAGCTGGGATAAGTATTTAATCTTTTGGTGGTGAGGGAGGGGAGAAATTTGTACTGAACCTGTCAGCCAGAATGTTGGCAATATCTGTGGGTTCAGTGTATGTTTTGTCATTGTGGACTAACTCTGAGCATATCTGAGGGTTTCCGCCCAGGTTTCTAACATAACTGAAGAAGGCCTTGTGGTTATCTTTAGTATCCTTAGCGATTTTTCTCTCAAAGTTGGCCTTGGATGTTTTTATGAGGGAATGTAGCTTTCTGCTAGTGTTGGTCAGAGATGCCTTCCCTTTATGGGATTTAGCTCTGCCGTGCAGTAGCTTTCTTCTTTTGTTATACAATTTGTTTATGGCTGAGGTCCACCAGACAGGACGCTTGCCCTTGGTGGAGAGGGTCTTGGATTTATTTGGGATTGCATGATCCATGCATTCTTGGAGATGTCCATATAACGCATTTGTGAAGGATTCAGCATTGTGGGATGTGGTTTCCACTGGCCCAGTGGGCTTAAAGGATACCATCTCAGTCTTAAGAAGAGTGAAGTCGGCTTTTGAGAAGCTTTTCACTATAGTCTTTTGTGCTGGGGGTGTAGGTGGGATATGTATATCCAGGGTAATTAGTTTGTGGTCAGATCTCACTATTGAGGGGTATACGTCCGGTGTGGAGCATTTTGTCCCCATGTTTGTGATGATCAGGTCTAGTATATTATCTCCCCTAGTGGGAGATGTGACTAGCTGTTCCAGTGCATTTGAATTTATGAATTCCAGGAACCTCTGGGCCAGGGTGTTAGGGCTAGAATAATGCACCCAATCTATGTTAGGGTAGTTGAAATCTCCCAGTATGATGGTATTTGGTGATACATTGATATCCTCCAGTGTCTTCAGGAAGGCTGAATGGGGTTCCTGAGATTGGGAGGGTAGTCTGTAACATGCTACCAGTTGTATAGCAGTATTGCCTATGGTTAGTTGCACCTGTATGGTCTCCGATGCTTCATGTGTTGCTACTAACCTGGAGGTGTGGGTGTCATTGATGAATATGGACACTCCCCCTCCCTTTGTGGTTCGGCCTGGGTTTTGGGGTCGAAAAGCATGATACGAGGTATAGCCTGGTAGTGCCGGGGTGAACTCAGGAGCCTTGAACCAGGTTTCCATTACTGCACAGACGTCAATGTTCTCCATACTGAGGAGTGCTTCGAGAGCCTGCATCTTGAAATTTAAACTTCTGGCATTGAGCAGCATTACCCTTAGTTCTTTTCCATTTTTGTTTTCTAAGGAGGTGGGTTTGTCTTTTGAGCCTTGCCTAAAAAAGGCACTATGGGGGTGGCAAGAGCCTTAGCCAATGTCCGGAAGCCCAGTGGTGACAGGTGTAAGCTGTCCCTTGCGAAGCAGCCTGTCTTGTCCAACATGTCATCCCAAGCAGACAGACATTGGATCCCCTTAGAATGACACCAGTACTTGAGCCAATTATTAAAGCTGATCATCTTGTCATTGTATTGAGGCATCATTCTTGGTGAGGGCAAGATGCTGCTCAGGGTCAGGGTCATACCAGCCTGGGCTACATAATCAGAGAGCTCCTCTATGTCTCTTTTCATGTACTCCAGGGAGGTATGTCTCAGGTCATTCACGCCAGCATGGACAATGACGGAGTCATATTTGTACTTGCTTTGGAGTGACCTGTGTGCGTGTATTATGTGGCAGATCCTAGCTCCCGACAGGCATCTCAGAGTCACCCTCTCCTTGCTCAGCCTGGTAAGTGGGACGTCAGTGTGTCTGACTATAGAGTCATCTATTACTAGTGTATCAGGCATGGTGTTTGGCCTTAAGGGCTGTGATTGCTTGGCACACTGATTTATTGAAGTATGTGTTGCATGTGTTATGTTTTGAGGTGGTGGATTTTTGGGTGTCTGCTTCGGGGGCCTCTGTTGTTTTGGTAAGTTTTTTATTAGAGCCTCTGAGTATGTCTTTGTGTTGTTGTGTTGTTATGTGATTGGTTTGCAGTTGGGGTAGGTCTATGTGGGACTGGATTTGTTGTGTGTGTTACCATCTCCTCCTGTCTGGTCTTGCCAGCCTTGAGTTGAGAGAGTTCAGCCTCCAGTTTGGCTATATAGCTGCATATCTCACATGTATTTGTGTTTGTTGGGAGGAGGAGAGGGTTGTCTGTGTACATGAGACAATTGTAACATTGTCTCAAGATTCCCAGATTAACCAGCTGAACCAGAGAGGATGCCAGCACTCCACTCGACATGCTAGAATAGTATAAGGGAGTGTTGTGCCTTTAAGGGATGTGGGTATTCACAGGGGTGGATGTAGTGCTTACTTTAGTTTGAGAGTGCTTACTTATAAGAGAGGTTTTGAGAACAAGTACTAGGCTTATAATATAGCGAGTAGACTGATTATACAAAGAGTAGAGCTTTCTTAAGGGAAAATTTGAAGAGCAGACTTGGCGGAGCCAGAAGAAGTTTAGCCTTGTTTAACAAACGCGGATTTTAAACAGGGAACTTCAAAAGAGCTAGAAATGGTCCAAAACAACCAATTACTACAGCTCTTGTACTGAGGTCACTTCCTTCAAGGACAGGTAGGCTGCTCAAGGCTCCCCACTCCCACTGGTGAGCAGAGGTCTTGGTGGGTCCAGATATGCTGTATGTACAACTTAACCACTGTATACTGTTTCAGGGAAATTTTCAAAGTAAACGATGAGGTTAAAGAGGAAGGACCATTCCCTTGACCAGGCTGAATCAATAAGGCTCTAGGGTTCAGATATTTTCAATGTCCAGATTAATGAAATCAGATACAATACATTTTATAGCTTTGCATGTGAGACTAGTGAGACTAACGGGCCTATAGATACCAGGCCCTATACTTGGGCCATCCTTGTGTAATGACATTATGATGGCTGTTTTCTGGGCTTCAAGAATATTGCCCGTGGAATGACTTAGATTATACAGAATAAGTAGGAGTTATGATAGCCCATATTTTGTATTGATAATCATTCACCCTGGTATGTTATCGGAGCCTATAGGTGAAGTGTTCTTAATTTTTTGAGAGGAATTGTAAGATAGTAATTACAGGGTTCAAGCAGGATTGTGGAATCTGGTGAATAGTTAAAACTGTTGTAGAGTAAATATTCCACTGTATTTATTCATGATAATATTAGCTATTTCCTTTTGGCCAGAGTGGGTAGTATTATTGTTGGCTAGCTATGGAAATTGCTGTGTATTACTCCCTAACTTCTTTACATAGCTAAAGAAAGAGTTATAGTTATTTGTTTTTGTTTTGTTTTCAGTAGCTATTTTAACTACATAGTCAGCCTTGAGCCCCAAATGATACGATTAAGATCTCTGCTAGTTTACTCAAGTCTGCTCTTAAGGTTTTTAGAATGGAACCTCTTAGAAGCAATAAGTCATTTCTCTTGCTATAAAAATAAGTATGTCACCATACTTGCTTTTAAATTTCTCATAGGTTCATAGGTAAGCACTAGTCTATCTGCCCTTATGGGTCATTTTAAGTCTCACTCATTTCCCTGTATGTGCTTGAAGTAACCTATCCCATTAGGTTAGAGAATGGCCTTGCCCATCTTATGGTCAATAATTATATATTACCCTTAAAGAGAATAGCTCATTGTTGCAGATAGTGACATCCTTATCAAGATAGCTGTTCAAATGTGAGTAAGGGTCAGAGGTATAGGTGTCAGCTTTAACAACAGTATCCTTTTGAGAAGAACTGGAATAGAATTTCTTTAAGTCATCAAGTAATTTAAAGTTTGGTTTTAAGAAGTCTCTAATTACAGAGGTGTTCATAGGGGAAGGTCCACCAGTTATAAAAGAGTTCAATATTTATGGATTGATTTAATGAGGGAAGATGATCTTTATGGAAGGGTGCAAGAAGTAGTCATATTTATGAGAGTTAGATCAAGGTATTTGGGCTCTTAGATGTTTAACTATATGTACAAATTAATTAGTACTGAAAATGTGAATGAAGTAGAACATGTTGACCATTGGCTCTATAGATCAGTCCGTTTGTTGACAGATAGCTGAAGTCCGTCAATATAACTGCATTGAGATTAATGAGGACTCTAGCTAAGACATAAAGATAGCTATCATAATCAGACAAGGACATAGAGCATGTTCTATAGCTAGCTAGCTATGTGGTGGTAATTAATCTTGTTTGGAATGATTTGGGTATATGAGAGTTCATATCTGAGGTTCTGAGGAATCATTTGAGAGGTAATAATACTTTGAAAAATATTGATACTCTGTCATAATTCCAGTGGGTCTGAATGCATGATAGACACTAAACTCATAAATACAAGCAGTGACTTCATGGCCTTGAATCCATATCTTTTTAAATACATATATAGGAATGTGCTGAAGTTTTCTGCTGATCTTTTCCTTCTTCAGTTTCAGTCACTAATGGAATCCTGCTTAGTTTTTTCTCCTCTTAGAAATATGCTAAATTCAGCCAGTAACCACATCTGTTTTGGGGTCATATGCTGAGCTGATGTGGTCACAGAGAACTCTTTCCATGCAACAACACACCTCTGATAAAGGAACATTATCACCTGGTCCACTGTAGGAGAACAACCACAACCGCCAGTGCAAGGGTAGAAGTGGAGCAGTGGAGGTAGGTCACCGGTGAGGCAGACACATCTGATATAATGTTAGAATTTCCATGTGATCAACAGCTGGTGGCCTCAAATTGCAAGGGAAACATGCTTCACCTCACCAGAACCAAAAACCAGAAGAACCACAATCCTGCACAAATGTAAGGAGACAAAGGTTTTAGACACACTGCAGATCCCAGAGAGACTCCCATGTTATTGCAAGGGGCTGTCATTTTGCCTTGTCTTTCTTTCTGAGAGCAGTTCACATTGGGCTTACCTGACACCCCAACCATGCTCTTGGAGAAGAAACTCATAGTGTTGTTGAAGACACATTGACTCTTAAACAGGCATAGCCCCAGGAATAAGCTGGAGTTACAAGATGCAATTGAACTGACAGTAATCTGTGCCTATGATTTATATCATTTTTGAATCTCTTTGTCATCATTAATGCATGAGCCAAGTGATCCACAACTCAGAGCTTTTTGTTTTCCAGTTACCCAGTAGCTACACAGACAGAGCTAGTAGATGTTAGCATCCCTGCCCACACAAGAGTCAACATGAGAAAAACAGGTGAGGTTTCTCAAAAGTTATCATGGATGAATGGCCTGAGGTTACTGATTCTGTACCAGAGGAGGATGTGTCCTCCTACATTGACTAGTGAGTCATCCTTCTGGCAGAGGGACAGCATCATGTGGACTACTGTGTCTTTAAACCACTGCCTAGCAAAACATGGGTCATCCTTACAGTACCTTTAAACAAGACAAAGGAAATGTGTGAGCTATCAGAAGAGCAACCCTCACAGGTAGGAAAGAAGTCCAAGCTTTATTCTCCACATTTGTGGGTCAACCCACAATGTGGTGTTCCGCAGATGACACCCTGATAAGTTATCCTGTCCATTGGTGCCTCTCAGTGACCGTGTCCAACACATGCCACTCATTACTGCCATTAGGGGGTAGAAAGTAAGAACCACATCATTCTTCCAGGTATTGAGACTCCTGGTCAAGGCCAGAAGCTGCACAGCTCACCCCAGAAGTTGTGGGCATAGTCTTGCCAGGCTCCACAGGGGTACATGGCATGACAGAAAAAGCATCACTAATGACACCGGCCTAGAGCCACAATATTAAAGATCATTTCACAAGTTAATCTATGGAAACCTTGTCACCACTTCTGCTTTATCTAGACAGTGAAGACTGGTTGAGTTCTGACTCCAGTGGAGCCAATTCAAAGTCCACACAGAATAATTGGGTAGGTAATATTGATGGATGGTATGCACAAAGAACAAGAATGTAACATGAGCTTATGAGCTACAGTTACTGAGAATTCTTCTTTCATGAGGAATACCTGCAATTTCTAGTTCTCATCATTAACGGGGTTCAGCTGATTACTGAGGTCTGTAAGCCAATGGTAGACATATTATGATCCATTCATTGCAGATGCATGCAGCTTTAGACATATAAGTGCATCATAAACCTGTTATTGCTCCATAAGAAGATGGAAAAGATTGTATAAGACTGCACAAGTTGCTTGCATTTCAGAATGTCATTCATTATCAGAATTAACCACACAAGTCACTCCAACAACTATGAATGGCCATGCAACGCAAAACACAGAATTATGAATGAGCCATCCATCTGTCAGCTCTTTCTATCTCTGACCTGGGTAAGATTTCCCATGTGATTCAAAGTAAGATACAAGCTCTATTTCTGGTTGTGCACTTCCATCAATTCCTTTATGTCTTAGCTTTACAACCATATTCCTCTGGAAACCAAAGACTTTATTTTCCAAGAAGCTGCACAACAGTTTATGGAAATAAGATCACCACATTGCATCTGAGCATTATTTGTGGCCAGAATAACAAATGATAACTTCTGATGTTCATTCTTGATTAATTGAAACATTCCTGGAAAATGCTTTCACTTGTCTGCATTGTGCACCTGTCCAAGAGTTTCAACTCTGTTCTCACATTGCGATTGTCCTTTGTGTCCCTTTTAATCATGGGCCCAGTTCTGAAAACAAACAAAAGAGAACTTCAGTCTTATTCCATTATTCTTAACTGATGTACACAAGTAATTGGCCTCCAGTGAACACTTTGTTTTAAGTAAATGTTTTGGACTGTGAAACAGTCAGTTAAGAGCATCAAGGGGAGACTGAAAGGAAGCAGCTAAGAGTGGTGGTTGCTCAACTCATAGCAGGCCACAGGCTCAATTCAAAGATCCAGCCATGAATGTTTTTAACTACAGCAATGTTAATATGTACTATTGGATCTGGAGTTACCATGGCTGTTAGCACCAGTATCCCTCCCCACCCCATCATAGATCCTCATTTAAGGATTTAAAAGTGTAGTCATTTTAATACAGAACCCCAAATAATTCCTGGATTATTATTTTCATCACTACATACTTGTGTCACAAGTTGCTAATTTGCATGCCTGCTGTCACCTTGGTATTGGTAGATATTTCTCTGCCTTTCTGGAACTGAACCCTGATTCCCATTTACCCTTAGTCACCATGGCAGGCATCTATAATACCATTAAAAGCTGATAGGAATGACATTCAAATGTCATATAACTAGCATGACAGCATGAATTGGACCAAGTTTATCTAGGGTTACAGTAGTTACTGGCCATGACTCACATTGATTTTGGTCTAATGAATGCATGTATCCATGGAGGTCAGTGCCCATCTGCATGTATTATTAGCTCTAAAAATATCACAGCCATCCAAATAATGGCAGAGCAATCAAAGGAACCATAACAATTTAAGTAGACAGTCACAGTTTCAAATCGCTGTTTGTACTCATATCTGCATAGCTTATTCTTTGAGACAACCATATATCTCTGGGTGTAATTGATAAGGGACTGGATTCACAACCTCTGCTACCAAATGGGCATCTGATTATGGAGGAAACTCAAGATGCTAGTCAGAGTGCATCTGTATACTCTGGAGGGCCACTAGGTGGTGATTCTTAAAATCAACCTTGTGGAACATCAATGATCAAAGAGTCTCCTCTGCAAAGGTGACTGCAACAGAGTGGCAGGGCTATCATCATCAGTGTACCACATCCCACGGCAAGACAGGGCCCCTTCACTACAGCCTTTTCTTGTCATTCTCACCTTGAGTCTTGGGACTACTGACTGCCCTAGAACCCAAAAGACATGTTCCTAGTTAGGGAAGTCAGTTTTACGTGCAGTGACCACAATACCCATGGAAAGGAGAACCTACAGCAGTTGGAAATAATTAGCTATTTCAACCACAGGGTAGAACATCATAGATGCCTCACACACAACAGCACCTATCTAGCCATGACATGACACAATGGACTACCAGAAGAAGCAATGATTATGAATGGTTAAAGGGCCAAGCCTAAGGGAAGCAACTTTACCCTGTGAAGAGATATACAGAACATTCATTAAAAACAGGCATTCTGTCTTGGCAGGACTGGTGAAACCACCCATCTTGCATAACTCCTGTACATTGCCGAACCACATTTGATCAACTGTGCATGCAAGTCCTTCTGGGGCTCTCTCGTTGGGCCTCCATAGATAGTCTTCTACCAGGAAAGGGGTTATGGATGAAAGGAACCAAGCCCAACTGCAGTTATCTTGGCCCAGTAAAGACACCTGCATGATACTCATTGAGAAAGAGTGCAATGTCTTTGCAAAGCTCACAAAACTACACATCTTCCTATTTCTTCTGTCAGCTACTTAGTCGTGTCATATCACTAGTGTCTGTAATTCCACTGCCACCTGCCACATCGGGCCAAGCTCATGCAGCTCCTTTCACTCATATGTGGCCAGATCTCCTTCTATTTGGATGTTTTTTCCTGATTTAATGATCTAGTTTATTCTGTGAGACTTATTTACGTCAGGTCAGATAGGCTCAGACTGGCACAGACTCACCACTTGCGGGACCAAACATACATACTACACTCTCTTGTGGGTACGGACTGGCCACTAATTCTCCCAAACATTCATTGTTATGGAGGCTGCCTAATCCATTACATATGTATGTTCTTGACTCCTTCAGACTGTCAACCTCAACCACTTTAGCCAAGCTTATGTAACTCCCCCTCAGCTGAGGGCAGATTAATCCACTCTCATCATTCTAACCATTATATTTTGAGGGACTTAGTTATGTTTCCAACATGAAGAACAGGCACCCACTACTTTACATGACCAAAAGCCCATGCCATCCACTCTCATGGGAAAGGACTGGGTCATCAACTCTCTATTCTCCTGCTATGGCATAAACATATCACAGCATAGCTGCCTTCAGCTCCTTTGGGGGGTTAATCCCATCACCTTGGATGACCACATGGAATTCCCATTAACAGTAGCAGGTAGGCATACCAACTTAAAACAGGACTTGCACACACTGTACCTAGTCTCTAAAGGAAAGGCATGGACTTTAAGGTGTAAGCCAGTGCCTACATCTCTCTGTTACATGCATCCACATAGTAAGACAGGCACGCCCCTTTCAGGACTGATGTGCATGTTACACAGCTGACCTAATCTGCCTTGTCCAGGTATGTTAATCAATCACTTTGGTTGAAACATGTATCAACATCACCCTTACTCTGCTTCCAACCATGGATCCCAACATGTATGCTACAGATATGGGGACAGGAGTATTTCTCTGAAAGGGAATTGTATGTGAAAATTGTATACTTACACAGCTTTTGCAAACATTTCTGATATATTTGTTTAATGGTTAAGGTGTTTATCTCAAAGGCACATGCTACAAAGTTTGAATCTTATCTTTTAAAGGGAAATTGGCTTGGCTTAAAATGGCCTACAATGACAGCTAGCCTAGTACTTACCTATGAACCTTTTCGGATGGGGATTGGCATAATGGTTAAAGTGTTCACCTTACTGCCACAAGGTACAGGGTTTGAATCTAATCTTTGAGTGAAATTGACTAGGCTTAAAATGGCCCACAAGAGCAGCTAGAATAGTACTTGCAAATGAACCTATATATTTTTGGGGTGGGTTTGGCATAATGGTTAAGTTCGTCACTTCAAAACACAAAGTGCAGGGTTTGATTCTGACCTCAAATTATTAACTAGGTTTAAAAATGTCCCTTCATGTCAGTTAGCCTAGTACTCACCTGTGAACCCATGAACAACATTTCACCATCAATATACAAGTACAGGCTATACATAGTGGCCCTGTTAGTTTTAGCTGCCAATCAAAACTATGAGCCTCTCAACTTCAATATTCATCAGAGGTTGATAAACCATGCTGCATTACAACTGACCTTGACCCCTTCACGGTGGTCAAACTCACCATCTTGGCTGACTTTATGGAAATCATCCTAGAGACAGTTAGGAAGATCCACTTTCATCTGCGCTTCATAATCTCAGTTTAGGTGGTCCAGTACAGATCAAGAGACTTTGCAACATTTTGAACTTGATGGTCAGAATATGATCAGCTGCATGAATAAATACCAATGCCATCCTCTTCTGTAGTCCTTTGGAATTGACAGATTAGGCTTGCCTCCTAGACCTTTCATTCTCCTGGAGGCTGCTAACTGATTAGATCGTGTATGCCTTCAATCCTTCACAAGGTCAAACCCATCATGTCAGCTGACCTTGTGGCACTCCCCTTGGGTGAATGCAAGTAGATCTGCTCTCATATAGACTTCTGGATCACTGATTTTATGTGTCAATTACAGGCCAAAGGACTATGCAACGTTTCAGATCCAAAATGCAGAGGCTTAGCACCATTAGAATCAAAGGCACATAACATTCCCTCCTGTGTCATATACAGGACTGTCTTCCCTCTCTAACCCTCCAGTCTCATAAAGTTTGCTTAACAATGACTGGTCATGACTGTCCTCGACCAGTTCAAGGGGTTGAATGCACTACCCTCTCTGGACTTGCAGTACTCCTATTTGTTACAGGCAAGAAGAACTGCTCTCATTTAAGTTTCCAGATCTACAGTTTTACTGGTCAGCTGTTCAAGTCCAAGCAGGCAAACGCTATAACAATTCAGATGCTATGAGCAAAGGCCTGGCACCACTCCAGGACCAAATGCCCATGCCATTTGATTGAAACAGTTTAACATGGAAGCCACTAACACTGACATCAAAAGATCAGCAATGCAAATGCTGGTACATCACTATGCATATGCTTTGAAAAACCCTCAAAGCATGCAAATACATCTACAAAAAAGGTAAAAGCATTATTTTTACAGAGTAGCAAACCCCCCTGCATCTCCACACACACTGCTAACTGTATATAGTAATTATGACATCGCACAATAGTCAGTCTCACACACCTGTTGAACATGTGTTTAGTCAACTAAATTAGGGGTTAATACAAATACATAGAGTATGAGCTGGTGTGTGCATTTTAGACAGTTGTGATTTTTGATGTTATCGACTGTGCTGTGGTCAACTAAATGCAAGATTTAGGTGTGTTGTACTAGCAGTTGTATGAGCATGTCGTTGTTTTATACAAGAGAGCATGGGGGGGAAGTCCCCACATTGGGGGTTGTGGAGAAATGAGCTCACAAATGTAAATAGAGTGTTTTTACTTCCATGTACAATTGGGTGAATCACATATGGTTGAATTCAAGCTTTATATAGTGTAGGTATGCATGACTGTGCAGGAAAGTGAAAGTTTGACCCGTTCCAACCTCCTGGGTCCTATCAGTGAGTCAACTAGCTATCCAATGAGTTATAAAGGGGTTTATACCTAGTTCCATACGTTTGCTGACAGTGCCTGAGTAGGGTATTGTATCAAATGCTTTAGTCAGATTTAGGTAGGCAGTATGCACCATTTTCCCCTCATCCACTGCCTTAGTGACATTGTCAAAGAAGTCCACCAGATTCAGTAAGCATGACCGTCCTTTGGCAAAGCCAAACTGGGATGGATCCAGTATTTTGAGGTCTGCTATGTCTTTACTGATAATTTCCATGATGATTCTTTCCATGGCTTTGTAAATAAGACTAGTCAGATTAATGGGTCTGCAGTTTCAAGGATCCATTGAAGGCCCTCCCTTATGAAGGAGGATGACCACTGCAGTCTTCCATTAATGTGGCACAAAGCCTGTTTTAAAAATATAGTTAAATAATGGCTGGGTCCTGATAATTCATATTTTACGATATTCGGCAGGCATCCAGGGATGTTATCAGGGTCCATTGAGGCAATGTTCTTGCATTTAGTGAGTGCAGCCAGTACATGCTCCTTTGTTACAGCTGGAGGGGTTATGTTTGAAGCTATTTTTACGGGATGGTTGGGGGTGAGAGGGGGGTAAAGTTGGAAATGAATTTGTTCACTAACAGGTTTGTTTTATTGCCAGGCTCAGTGAATGTGGTAGCATTAACCACCAGTTCAGCACATTGCTGGGCGCTGCCATTGAGATTTCTGACACACCTGTAGAAGACCTTATGGTTATCTTTCACCTGGAAGGGACTCTTAACCTCAAAGTCAGCTTTACTTAACCTAATTAGCCCTTTTAGTTGCCTATTTACTTTGATGAGAAAGTTTCTATTTTATGGGAATTACCCTTCTTGATTTTTGCCATACTTTTTTTTCCTTTTGTTGTATATCCTGTTTAATTTAAAACCTATTAAACCTATTATATCTCAACCAACTCACAATTTGCCATTCCATCATCTACCTACCTGATTTGGTATATACTTCTCAAGACATCTGCAACAACTGGAAAGGCCACAGAAATACCTCACTAAAAGAATCACAGGCCTAAAGCAGATGCCCTACTCTGACTGCCTTAAAAAACTCCAGCTTTACTCGGTCGCATACCGCCTACTCAGAGGCGATCTCTGCCTAATATACAAAGCTATGTCAAACCCAGAGCTGTTGGACATGCTACACTTAAAGAAATCCCAATCCCTCAGAGCCACAGGCTCCAGAGATCTAAACCTTGTCATCACAATAAACAAAACATGCTGGAGGGATAGGTTCCTGACCCAGAGACT
This sequence comes from Protopterus annectens, assembly GCF_019279795.1. Taxonomy (NCBI): domain Eukaryota; kingdom Metazoa; phylum Chordata; order Ceratodontiformes; family Protopteridae; genus Protopterus; species Protopterus annectens. Next base: position 1,942,092,544 of record NC_056737.1, on the reverse strand, counting down.
CCCCAGACTCTGGTATAGACTGCCCATACATGTTAAGCAGAGCACCTCTTTGGCCCTAAGGAACCTTGATGATTGGATGGGAGAAAGGAAATTCACCCCAGGGATCACGTCAGTTGCCCTGCTAGACAGGGGTCCAGGGAAGTAAATAGTGTGGGAAGAAATAGCCAGGGAATTGTTATGGCTAGGCTTGTATGGGCCATGGGCCCGATATCCTAGTACCAACCTATGAACCTATGATAGATGTCCTGCTCTAAAAAACCTAGTAAAATCCAACGCATGCAGTAGAGTCCTCCACTCATCTGACAAAATTCTTCTAGAAGTCCCTAAAGCCAATAATAGCTATGGGGATGGCTTGTTCTCAAAGCACATCTCCAAAATCTGTAACTCAACTCCCCAGCCCATTCTTTCCACAGCCAATCCCTTCAAATTCAAAACTCATTTCACTAAAAACTGGCTATGCTCCTTCTCAGCACCAAGCAGACCCCCAGCTTATTACCATATCCCTCATAATCTAATTGTTTAATATCTGGTGAGTCCACTACCTCACCCCAAAGTAGTCACACTCTATTGTTGTTTTTTCTTATGTCTGCATTCTAGAACTTGCAGTATAATGTGTAATATGTGTGAACTACCATCCTCACTGCATTACATGTACTACCATTGTGTGTTTTCACTTCTATATAAATTTATGCAGCCGTTGGCATGGTTGTACAGAGTTTCTGCAAGCAATTTAGCATAGGCTGCTGTGTTCTTTGTGTGGAGGGGCATTGAATTTTGACAATCTATCACTTAATAAAATGTAATTTGCATTGGAATACTTTGTAACTGTTATTGGTTTTAATGGGATTACAGAGTTGAATTTCATTTTGAAGGAGGCAGCTTTATGGTCAGACCTTACCAGGGAGAATGAGACATTGGGGGAGGTGCAGCATTCTCCTGTATTTGTAGGCATGAGGTCCAGTATGTTGGAGCCTCTAGTGGGTGTGTTGTAAACTATTTGGTCAAGGGTGTTTATATTTACAAAGTCTAGGACTCTCTGTGCCTGTAGATTTGAGGCTGTGTAAGATTCCCAGTCTATAGAGGGGTAATTAAAGTCTCACATGGGTAGGGTGTTAGGTGGGATGGTAAGTGTCTCCGGTAGGTCCAAGTATGCACTGTAAGCTTCTTGATAAGTGGAGAGTGACATATAGCTGGCTAGGATATGATATGGGATTTTGTCTATGGTGATCTGCATGTAGAGGAACTCCAGTGCGTCATCCTAACATACTGGCCACCCTAGAGGTATGGGTGTTATTGATGTACATTGAAACATCTCTTCCTTAGCCCTTTTCTGTGCAGCTAATGGTCTAAAAGTGTGGAAGGCACTGAAAACTTGGACTGTTGAGGTAGTCTCTACCACTTTAAATAATGTCTAAGTAGCTGCTCAGATGTCTTCATTCTTGAGTTTGAGGAGGGTTGCAGGGAGTCTAGGGATTTTTTTAGGCTCCTGGCATTGAGCAGTAATACTTTGAGGTTCACTTGAGTTGCTTTTGTTATGTCGGTAGGTTGTCTATTTGGCATTGCCTAAAACATGCACTATAGGTGTAGATAAAGTTTTAGCCAGTATTTGAAAGCTGAGGGGAGAGATGCAGACCATCTTTGGCAAGGCAATGTAGTGTATTAACCATGTCCTCCCAAGCTGGCAAATATTGGATCCCCTTAGAATGGCACCAGAACGATAGCTAGTTGTTGAAATCAATCATTTTTTGCTCATACTCTGGCATCATCCTTGGTGATGGTAATATGCTGCTCAATGCTAGGCTCATACCAGCCTATGAAGTATAGTCTGAAAGCTCCATAATGTCTCTCTTCATATAGTCTGGGGAAGCCAATCTCAGGTCATTTAAACCTACATGGACTATGATGGAATCATACTGCTACCAGTGGCATAATAACTTGAGTATGTGCCTAATTTGCTGGATTCTGGCTTCAGATAGGCAACTAATAGTTATCTTATCCTTGTTCAGCCTGGTTAGAGAGGCATCAGTATATCTTACAATGGAGTCCCCTATGATGAGAGTGCTGGGAAGTGTGTTTGCTTGCCTCAGGGACTTGGTGTTTGGGGCTCCACTGATAGTGACAGTATGTGTGGTGTTAGGTGTTGTTTTCTTCTGAGTGCTTTTGGGCTTGCTGAGGCATAGCTTTAACAACAGGTGATCTAGGAAATCTTTGTTGCTTAAGAAGATGAATTTTAAGTGCCTCAGCATACATTATTCTATGTGTGTGTGTTGTGTACTATGTAAGGTGGGTGTCACCTGCATGGTTTCGACAACCTGTTGTGCACTTGTATGTGAGAGTTTAGCCTCCATTGTTATTGTATAACTACACAGTATTGTCTCTGCTTCTTTAAGGATTATGTGGTTGTCAGTAAACATGAGACAATTACTACATTGACTCAGGATGTCCATATCCACCAGGTTGGCTACAGAGAAGTTAGGAAATTGCAAATCCATACTGTCCAGTCATTTGATGTGTGAGCTACAAGGGAGGGATGTATTGCAGTTAGAAGGCTATTAAGGGTGCTTTCTCAGAGCACATTATGCTAAACAGTACTAAATTCTAATGTTTACATTAATGTTTGCACAAACCTGAATTCCACCATATTTGTAAGTATTGCCACTTGACTCCCAGTTAGTTGTTCTGCACTTGTTGGTACTTAAGGTACTTGTGCTATATTGCTGCTTTACAGCGTACAGTTTTATGAACCATTCCTTCTAGGTGTTTGCTGCTGTACAGGGCACTGCTAACCTATGTAAATGCGCAACATTTCTACCAGCACAGAAAAAACAAAAAACTAACTAATGAGTCTTCTGGCCAATGAAATAACTACACTATGACTTCTTTTTATCTATTTCCCAACTCAGATAGACAGGCAAACATCTCCTGCCACAAGATGAATAAACCCAGTCTTCCTAAGGTAAAAAAAAAAAAACAGTAGGAGAGACTCATAAGTGCAATGCTACCACAAATCACTTAAGCAACTAGCTGGAAATTCTTTGATGAATGCAATTTCAAGGCAGTCTCACATTAGTAACAGTACAAGAAACAGCATTTTTTTACAAAAAAAAATGAGTGAAATGCACACATAAAAGCAGGAAACAGTAGTGGCCATTCAATATAACTTAAGTGCGATTTAGCAATCAAAGGAACTTAACTTTGCCTGGATGGCACTGGATACAAGTAAAACACTACTTGAATGCAGGCTAGGACTTCAAGCTTTGCTGAGCTCCTGAAAGCTGAGCAGGAAACAATACATAGTAATGGAGGTTTACTCAAGAGCAATACTAGTTTGCTGGATGGGCACTCAGTATCATGGGTCTATGGAAAACAGTGGGTGGTTGGAGTATGTAAATAGCTTATGGGAGGGAGGGAGTTTGGAAATGAGATTATCATAATCATGATAATCATCACCATGATAATCATAATCATGAGAATCATCACAAGCATGGATAATGACTCAGTCATTGTCCATGCTGGTGTGAATGACCTGAGAAGTACCTCCCTGGACTACATGAAAAGAGACATAGAGGAGCTCTCTGAGCATGTGGCCCAGGCTGGTATGACCCTGACCTTGAATAGCATCTTACCCTCACCAAGAATGATGCCACAATATGAAGACAAAATGATCAATTTCAACAATTGGCTTAAGTGTTGGTGTCATTCAAAGGGGATCCAATGCCTGTCAGCCTGGGATGACATGCTCGACAAGCCACGATGCTTCGCTAGGGACGGCTTGCACCTGTCACCCCTGGGCTTTCGGATATTGGCAAAGGCTCTTGCTACCCCCATAGTGCCTTTTTTAGGCAAGGCTCAAAAGACAAACCCACCTCCATAGGTATCACAAGGGATAACAAACTAAGAGTAATGCTACTCAATGCCAGAAGTCTAATCCTCAAGATGCATGCACTCGAAACTCTCCTTAGCATGGAGAACATCGATATCTGTGCAGTAACAGAAACCTGGTTCAAGGCTCCCGAGAGCACCCCAGCACTACCAGGTTATACCTCATACCATGATTTTTGGCCCCAAAACTTGGACCAACCCACAAAAGGAGGGGGAGTATCAATATTCATCAAAGATACCCACACCTCCAGGCTGGTGGCACAGCACGAAGCATCAGAGACTATCCATGTGCAACTAACAGTGGGTAAAACTGCCTTCCAGTTTATAGCCTGCTACAGACCACCCTCCCTAACCCAGGAACCCCACTCGGCCTTCCTGAGAACACTGAAAAATATGAAGGTCTCTCCAAACACCATTATATTGGGCGACTTCAACTACCCAAACATAGACTGGGAGGATTACTCTAGCTCCAACACCCTAGCCCAAAGGTTCCTAGAATTTATAAACTTAAATGCTATGGAACAACTTGTTACCACTCCCACAAGAGGGGAAAACATACTGGACCTGATCATCACCAACACGGGGACTCTATGCTCCATACCAGAAGTGTATCCCTCACTGGTAAGATCAGACCATAAACTAATCTCACTGGATATTCACATCCCGACCCCACCCCCTGCCCAGAAAACCACAGTGAAAAACTTCTCTAAAGCAAATTTCACACTCCTCAAAACCGAGGTGGAATCCTTCAAAGCCCCCGGGCCTGTGGAAAATACGGCCCAGACCACAGAATCCTTTATAATTTATTATTTATTTATTTTTTTTATTTTACATTTGTTAACCGGGATGGTCCGACTGGATACATGTCCTTTTTCAATGGAGGCCCGGGGAGAAAAGCTCCAACAGAGTTACATTGATAATTAGGTACAGTAAATGAGCTGAAAGAACTTAACAAAAACATAGGCTATTTACATACAAGTACAAGACTGCCATTACTATTTCTGAGATTACTACAAATGTAACATTATTAACATATTAGCAAGGACAGTAGGCAGTATAATGACATAGAGTTAGACAGGATACATATTTCTTTATCACAGTATACAAAGTACTTATCATCTTAGCTAGTTGTTTATGTTTTAGTTAATGGCACAGAGCTAGTCTGGATTTGAGCGAGGACATAGCCAGTGTGACTTGAAGTGGAGTTTTAGACTATTTTTGAATTGACTTAGAGAAGTTGCAAGCGTGATGTTATTTGAGAGAGAGTTCCATATTTTACCAGTGGTGTTGGCAAATAGCGCGTCACCACCTAGGTTGAGAGATTTAGTTGTTTGGACAAGGAGTCTGTTTGCTGAGCGAAGGCAGCTTAGATTGGAGTAGGGAGTCATTAAGTTTTTTAGTGCTGGGGTATTCTCAGGTTGTTTAAGGATTTTGAAGGCCTCTATGAGTTGGGACTGGTGAAGAAGGTGTGGGAATTCTATCCATCCAAGCTTTTTCAGGTTAGTACAGTGGTGTGTTCTGTAGGGTAGGCCTGTAACGAACCTGGCAATGTGATTATAGCAGGATGAGAGCTTGGCCAGATCAGATTTGTTAAGGTGAGTGAGGACAGGAGAGGCATATAGTAGGGTAGAGAGAAGGTTTGAACAGGCTGTGGCTGCCCTGGCATTCGGGGTAAGGAAGGCTTTAATTCTATACAGGGTCCCAAGTTTCTTGTTGACTGACTTAATGGCTTGGTTGATATGTATATCAAATCTGAGTTTATTGTCAATGTTTACTCCTAATAGCTTTGTATAGGTGTCTGGGGAGATGATGGTCCCATTGTTGGATTTTATAGTGAAGTTTTCAGTCGGAGATCTATTGGTTGGGTAGAAGAGAAGTAACTTGGTTTTGTTTGGATTTAAGATCAGGAGATGGTTGGCAAGCCAGTTTTCGACTTTGGTGAAGCTATGTTGGGTGGTAGTTAGTTGATTTGCAAGAGAGGCATTGGAACATATTATAGTTGAGTCATCTGCATATTGAATGCAGGTGGATTCAGGGATGACTGTTTGGATGTCGTTTATGAAGACTGAAAAGAGGAGAGGTCCTAATATGGAACCTTGAGGAACTCCTATGGTATTTGGTAGTAGGCAGGAGAGCTTGTTTTGCCACATTACTGCTTGTTGTCTCCCAGTGAGGTAAGCTTGAAACCAGTCAAGGGCTGGAGTATCTAGATACAGGGTTTTTAAAGTATATAGAAGTAACTGATGGTTTACCATATCGAAGGCTTTCGATAGTTCCAGGAAGAGAGCGGAGGATATTTTTTTATTATTCTGGTTAAGATTAATGTTTTCAGTAAAAGAGAGGAGGGCAGTGGTTGTACTATGATGGGGTCTGAATCCATGTTGAGAGTCTGTGAGTAGTTTATTTTGGGTTAGATAGAGCATTAGTTGGTTGTGCATGCACTTTTCTATAATTTTGGCAAGTGGTGATAGTATCGCTATAGGTCTATAGTTGGATAGTTCTGTGGATGAACCTCCTTTGTGGAGTGGAATAACGTAGGATATTTTCCAAATTGAGGGGATTGAGGCCTCAGTTATGGTTCTGTTAATTAGGATTGAGATAGGGTAGACTACGACATCTGCAGCAATTTGTAGGTATTCAGCCGGCAGAAGATCGGCTGAAAGGGTGGTTGACTTCAGTTTTTTCAAAAGGGATCTGATAAAGGATGTGGACACTGGCTGGAAGTTAAAAGAGAGTGGTGAGTCGGGTATAGTGTTTATAGATGTGTGGGGAGGAGAAAGTTGGTTAGCTAATGACTGGATGGTTTCTGTGAAGAAAGTATTGAATGAATTGACTATATCTTCTTGGCTCTTGTCAGATAATGTTCCTGGGGTCGGAGTAGTGGATTTGCCTGGTTGGAGAAGTTTATTTATGCCTGCCCAGTACTTTTGAGGGTTATTCTGATGTTTATGTTGCAGATTGTAGAAGTAATTTTTCTTATCTAGTATGATGGCTTTTTTAGTCTCATTTCTAAGTTGTTGGAATTTGATACGATCTAGGGGTAGTTTGGTAGTGCGCCATTTATCCCACGCTTTGTCTCTAGTAACGCATTCTATGAACACCTTCAGGAATGCATGGATCATGCGATCCCAAATAAAACCAAGACCCAATCCTCCAAAGGCAGACGTCCTGTCTGGTAGACCTCAGCCATAAACAAACTATACAATGGAAGGAGGAAGCTACTAAATGATAGAGCAAAATTCCAAAAAGGGAAGGCATCTCTGATCAGTATTAGCAAAAAACTACGGGCACTCATAAAATGGTCTAAGGCCAGCTTCGAGAGAAAAATTGCACAGGACAGTAAGGATAATCACAAGGCTTTCTTTAGTTATGTTAGGAACCTGTGTGGCAATTCCCAAATATGCTCAGAATTAGTCCAAAATGACAAAAAATACACCGAACCCACAGACATTGCCAACATCCTAGCTGACAGGTTCAGCGCAAACTTCTCCCCCCCTCCCCACCAAAAGGGCAAATATTTATCCCAGCAGAGTGCTGCCCCCCTGACATCTCAGATGCTCAGGTAAGAGCCGCCCTCTCCAAAGCAAAAAACACAGCATCAATGGGACCAGACGGTGTCCTGGGCTGCGTCCTACATGAACTCCAAGAAGAGCTAAACCCAAACATAAAACTACTGTTCAATCTCAGCCTTACTACAGGATATGTACCCAAAGAGTGGCGTATAGCAACTGTGGTCCCTCTCCACAAAGGTGGTGCCTCAACGGATCCTGGAAACTATTGCCCCATAAGCCTGACTAGCTTGGTCTGCAAAGCTATAGAAAGGGTCATCATGGACCTTATAAATAAAGATATTGGGGACATACAGACACTGGATCCTACCCAGTTCGGCTTTGTTAAGGGCAGATCCTGCCTCTTAAACCTGGGTGATTTCTTTGAAACAGTCACCAAGGCCATTGACGAGGGGAAGGTGGTCCACACAGCCTACCTGGACCTCGCAAAAGCCTTCAATATAATACCCCACTCGGGCATTATAGATAAGCTCACCAGCTTAAATATAAACCCCTATGTCACTAGATGGGTTGCAAACTGGCTCAAGGACAAAACCCACATGGTTAGAATTGCTGGAGCCATGTCAGACTCCAAACCAGTTACAAGTGGTGTCCCACAAGGCTCAGTCCTGGGACCTCTCTTGTTCGGTATATATTTCTCGGAGGTACAGGCCAACACGGAAGGACTGTGGCTGACCAAGTTCGCAGTTGACTGCAAACTGGGCACCATAATCGACTCTCCAGCCGACACAAGCATCCTCCAAAAGGGCCTCATAGAAACAGACAACTGGTGCCAGAGTCATGACCTCAAGCTAAACGCCAAAAAGTGTATAGTCATCCCCTTTGGCAAAAACAAAGTGCCCACAAATTACCACATAGGTGGTAATCCATTCAGTACCGAAGAAGTAATTAGGGACCTGGGGACCCAAGTTGATAGCAATCTCTCATTTGACAACCACGTGGCCAAAGTGGTTAGAAAAACATTTTATATAGCCCACCTAATCATGAAGGGATTCACATCTAGATCAGGGGAGGTCATCGTGCCTCTTTACTCATCCCTCATCAGGCCCATAATTGAGTACAATGCCCCTTTTGGGATGTACCTTACCAGACACCTGCAGCAACTGGAAAGACCCCAAAAGTACCTCATCAAGAGGATCAAAGGGCTCAAACAGATGCCATATGCTGCCCGGTTAAAGAAACTCCAACTCTACTCAGTGGCATACCGCCTGTTCAGAGGCGATCTGTGCCTGACGTATAAAGCCATGTCCAACCCGGAATTAATGGACATGCTGCACCTCAGAAAATCCAAATCCCATCGAGCTACATGCTCGAGAGACTTGAACCTCAGCACTGAAATAAATAGGACATGCTGGAGGGACAGATTCATAACCCAGAGGCTCCCTTCACTCTGGAATAAAATCCCAGTCCAGGTTAGGCAGAGTCCCTCATTGACTCTCTTCAAGAGGAATCTTGATGAGTGGATGGGAGATCGTAGGTTTACCCCGGGTATCACTTCTGTGTCACTGTTAGACAGAGGCACAGTATACTAATCTCAAAAAAGAGCATAGCAAAATTAATTTAAAATGGGTGGCGAAAGCCAAACACATTCTGGCTAGGCTTATAAATGCCCTAGGGCAGATAGCCTAGTATGAACCTATGAACCTATAAGGGGTGGAGGCAATAGTCAAGGCTTTTTATTAAACAACATCAGCAATAAGTTAGGAACTGATGGGAAAACCAACCAGGCTAAATACAGAGGCATGCAATCAAATCAAGGCAATATTGGAGCTCTTTCAGGAACTTTAGCTTAACGTCTTAGTGGGGGATGGGGCAGACACAGAATGCAACTTTAAGCAATTAAAAGATAAGCAGAGTATAAAATAAGTGAAGCACAAACTGAAGAAGTGGCAATTCTTTCACTATTGAACTTCTGCTCTAGTTTAAGGCACCAGACTATGCAGAAATTTTCCACTAACACTGATTTTAGCTTTTTTCTATCTGCTATAAATTAGGTGCATTTATACAAAACTGTTCACTGGGGAGTGGCAGTTATCAGTGTCCTGTATAGTAGCAAACCCCTAAAACTAGTACTGAGGACTTTAACCTGTAACACAGAAAGGAGCTAAACTTAAGGCAGTTAGTTAGTGCATCAAACAGCACTAACATCAGATCACAGGACTAACATCTAGCCTTAACCCTAGACACCACTCAGGTGAATCAAGTCCTTAAACCATAACAACCCAACCCTAATACAGGTTCTGGCAGCATGCATTTGCAATGTCAAAATGTCTCTGTGGCCAGCTTCGTAGATATGGGCATCCTGAGACAATGTGGCAATTGGCTCATGTACTCAGGCAACCTATTTACCCTTAGAGAAGTTAGCACAGTATGTGAGAGATGTACATACATAACTTCCTTGGAGGCAAAAAATCTTACTTACAAACAAGGCTGTCAAGACTACACACATACCATTCACCACCTGCATAGACCTTCTTATGCTGAGGCACTTAAAAGAAACTTCTCCAAACCTCAAAGACCTCCTAAGCCATTAAACTGTAACATTACCCTCAGCAATCACTAAAGCACACACACCAAAAGTAGCTCTGAACACTACACATAAGCCTTCACCCACTGATTTCCCAAGAATAATGTCTATAAGGCAAACAAACATTTTACCTAGTGCTCTTGCCATGGAGATTCTGTTGTATGACACACAGATGCCCCCTCATTAGGCTGGACAAGGAGTAGATAATGCTAAGTTCATCTGCAATATTACACACTAGTGTCACTGCACCACAGGTACCAGTATGATTCTATCAAAGTCCACATGAGTGTAAAGGACCTAAGAGGTACCTCAGTATAGGGTAACAGTAGGGTTGGGAGAGTGGCCTAATGGTTAAGGTGTTTGCCTTACAAACACAGAGTACAGGGTTTGAACCTCACAGGGGATAACTGGCTAGGCTTAAAATGGCTCGCAAAGGCGGTTCGCCTAGTACTAATCTATGAACCTATGAGCCTGTACTAGATGAAAAGAGATACTATGGATCTCTCTGAATATGTATCACAGTCAGGTACATCCCTTGCATTCAGCAGCAGCATTCTACCTTCACTAAGGATGATGCCTCAGTAAGTTTTTGGTGTCACTCCAGGGGAATCCAATATCTATCAGCATGGGAGGAAATGGTTAATAGACTACATTGCTTTGCCAAGGATGACCTGCACATGTCTTCCCTGGGTTTGTAGATATTGGCTAAAACTTTATCCATCCCCCTTAGACTCTTTTTTTAAGCAAAGTCAAAATGAGAAAACTACGTTGGTACATAGCAAAAAAAAAAAAACTCAAAGCATGCTTAATGTGTTACTGCATAATGCTAGGAGCTTAAACAAGAAACTCCACACCATGCAAGCTCTCCTCACACTGGAGAATGTACATATCTGTGCTGTTACCATGACTTAGTTTAAAGACACAGAAAGTAGTATTGCAAGGCTACAGTGCCTTCCAAACATTTAAACCAACAGCAGCACAGAGAAGGTTAAAGGATGAGGTGTCTTGATCTACGTTAGCAGCAAATATAACTTCAGGCTGGTTAAACAGGATGATGCCCTGGAGCTCTTCCAAGTCCAAGTCTACGCAAGCAGAGCTCCTTACCATGACCTAGTCAGCTACAGGTCAACATCAGTTACCCATGTTGCTCACAACTCTTACCTAGACCTAATAGAGGCATCCACCATCTAACCAAATCCTCTATACATGGCAGACTTTAATTACCCCTACCCCTCTATAGACTGGGAAATGTACAGTGCCTCTAGCTGCATCTAACTCACAGGCACAATGTGTCCTGGACATTATCAACACAAACACCCTAGACCAGATAGTGCACACTCCAACCAGAGGATCAAACATATTGGACCCAATACTCACAAACATGAGAGAGTGTTGCCCCCTCCCCCCATGTCATATCCTAATTGGTGAGGTCGAACCATGACGCTGTCTCCCTTGAGATAAAAATCAACCTGGAAAACCCAACTAAACCCTGTAACAGTTAGGAAGTATTCTAAAGCAAACTACATCATATTAAGTGACAATTTGTCAAAATTCACTGTTCCCCCAACCCTCAGAATGCAGCTACCTGTGCAGACTTATTTACAGAAACACTATACAAACAAGTAAATGGTTGCACTGAGGCTACTCTACTTACCAGACGTAAGCCCAGATCTAACACCAAAAACAAACTACACTGGTGAAATACTTACAGGCTATTTAACAAAAGGAAAAAGTCATGGCCAAAATCAGAAAGACCAACTCTCATAGAAGCAAGAGCTGCCTGACTAAACTAAACAAAGAAATAAGAGGCCTAATAAAGTCCAACAGAGCTAATTACAAAGGCAGTATAGACTCACAGGCTAAGGACAATCACAGGTTTTCTTCAGCTATTTCAGGAACCTTAAAGGTAACAATCACCAGAGTGCAGAATAGTGGTAAATGGCTCAACCTTCACTAATAGGGTGACATAGCAAATCTACTGGTTAATAATTAAACTATAACTTCACTCCCCCACTCCCCACCCGACTACTCCATGTGAAATCCCTTCTATCATATACCCACAGCTATCAACAGGGAGCAGGTCCTGGGGATGTTCACTAAGGCCAAAAACACTGTTTCAATGGGCCAATACGACATTCCTGTTTGCCTCCTAAAAATCCTAAAACATGACCTAGCAGGACCACTTAAGGCAATCTTCAACTATAGCCTCAAAACAGCTTACATGCCAGCCAGGTGAATGGAGGGCTGCAACAGTCACCCCTCTTCACAAGGGTAGACCACCAACTGACCCCAGGAATTATAGTCCCATCAGTCTGACAAGTCTAATATGTAAAGTCATGGAACAAACTGTAATGGAAGTGATGAACAAAGACACTGGCAACCTATAGACACTAGACCCATCACAGTTTGGCTTTCTTAAGGGAAGGTCTTGCCAATTCAACCTGGTGTACTTTTTCAAAGGGTCACCAAGGCTAAGGATGAATGGAAAATTGTGCATACCAGCTACTTTGACCTCTCCAAGGCATTTGACATAATACTGACTCATATATTGTTGACAAACTCTCAGAACTAGGTGTAAATACTTACATAACTCACTGTATTGCTGGCTGGCTCACAGATAGGACTCAATGAGACCACCTCCACCAAGGGACCAGCAGAGTACCCCAGGGTTTCATGTTGGGTTGCTTGTTTGGCATCTACTTCTCAGAAATCAAGGCTAAAGTCAAAGGTCTCTGGCTTACCAAGTTTGCAGATGACTGGTAAATTGTGAGCTATCACAGATTCCTCCTCAACACTAACATCCTATATGAGAGTCTAAGACAAACGAATAACTGGTGTCAAAACCATGGATTAAAACTCAATGTGAAGAAATGAATAATAGTGCCTTTTGGGGAAATCATCCACCCAAGTTAATTACTCCAAAAACCTCCTCTCAACATGTTAGCACAAGAAATCTGGACAAAGCCTAAAATATTGAGACATTTTAAATATTGCTTTCATAAAATTAGAAAGTTGCTAGAACAGGTTTTTGCATTAACATATATTTTTGAATGATATGAAGTCTGAAAAATCAAATGTTTGTCATTATTAAGTGACTTCAA